>NW_021703768.1:132365561-132776869 GCF_005190385.1 Monodon monoceros
AAAAAGGCAGAGCTGGAATGCATGTCTAACTCCAGGCCACTATGCTGTGAAGTCACCAACGTGTCAAACTATTCTTCGAGCTCCTACCAGTTTTTAGAAGAGTCTTTCTTGGGTGGATCAGGCTATAAAACTTTTATCTCCCTTCTTTCTATCGTTTCTCATCTGTGACAGCATATAGTACTGAAAGAGAGATACCTACGGTGAAAATATAGAAGATCTGCCTGAGTAATAGAATCTGGAACCAAAAAAAAAAATAGTTTGGTCTATGATTCTTGTTAAGTAAATCAGGCTTCTTGTCCTTACAAATTTGAAGATGCCTGGGCTGTCAGCCGTACATTTAAGAGAAAACTTTAATACTCAGTGATCTATAGTTGCGGCTAAACAAATCAGCATTTCTGCTCACATACCCCTCCTTCCACTATACCTCACTTCGAGAGACAAATGTCTTATTTTAAGTGAGGTCTTTGATACCATTTGGTTATTATTCTTCCCTACTTTTAGTTGCGGCAAGACTCCAGGAGAGAATCAAATAAATAGAAAGGAACTCGATCATCCCTATTTCCCTACAAGAAAATAAGACTAGAAAGAATTCAATTAGCATTAGGCATTCGAGACCCAAGCTGGCCACTGGGGGATAATCATTTGAGTCGCATACCTCATACCTTGTCAGTCATCATTAATGGCCTATCACCCTCCCCATGTGCAGAATTTTTCTCACCAAAGCACTCAGGCCATCACTATCAATTGATCTGAGTTGGAAATGGGACCCACCTGCCAATTCTTGTTGCAACAGTGGCGCCCTTTAACCTTGAACCTGTACATTTGACACCTGGTGTCCTAGTTTCAGAGAAGAGGTTTGTGGCATTCCAACAACTGAGGGAGAAGATGAGTGCATCTGAAGTTCCTTACAACTTGGTGGCTTTAGGGCACTTTCATCTTCTAAGCCAAGGGATCAGGGTTTGATCTCTAAGAGTTAAAAGAGAAAATCGTTTTGAAGAATTAACTCAGCCAAGGACCATCCAAACAGGTTAAACCAGTATGCCCTCCTGCAGATCCTGCTGTCAACCTGCCCCCATCCAGAGCTGAGTGACCACAGCAGCAGAGGGTGGGGTCCAACCTGGCTTTTCTGTGCTTTCTCAACAGCACATGTCTGATCCCCTAGAGGGCTGTGGACAGAGCCCCTCACTGCTCCTAACACAGTCAACCCCAGTCCCAACCAGGGTCCTGTCATGCTCCTGTGGCTCAGCCACCCCTTAAACCTTAGTAGTGGCATGAGCTAAAAAACGTCAAATCTCCTGCTTCAGGGGAAGTCTTTCGGGGATTTTCTTTTACTGGTATATGTGTCCAGATGGCAAGTCAGGAAGGGCTACCTTTAAAGGGTCTCATGGAACTAACATCACCAGAGCCAGCAATCAGGCTCCCTAGCAGAGAGGAGAGATCCTGGCAAAGTTGAAGGAAGAGTCGGCAAACCTGAATTTGGGGTGGACACAAAACTAACCGAATTTATATCCAGTGTTTGGTGATGGGGGGAACAGAGTTTTCCATCTGTTAATCACCTCCCCAATCAAGTTCCTCTCTTTTTGAGGCCACGAAGAAGCAGAGACACATTTCTTAAAGAGGTCGTGTTTGAGAAGGGGAAGGTAGGGGACCGTCCATCATTGCACTGGCTAAATGCACTCCTGGAGAAGCCAGGTTCTGGTGCTTTACACAGTAAAAATAAGGTCATACAAGTCCCATTTGCTCGGAGCTTTTGAAAAAGGAACCCCATTCCCATAAAGCACTTGAGTTCAGCCTTTGGATTATTTTTTTATTTGCTTTGGTTGTTTTTCTCTGGGTTTGGGTGTGATGTAAGAAGAGCTTTTTAGTTTTGTTCTGAATAACATCAATCCTTGCACACTCTATGCAAAAATTTTGTAAGCATTGCAATAATGCTATGAATTACAAGGAACTATTTTAACTTTATTACACTTTCTGTATAAAAAAATTTGTATTTAATATTATTTCAACTGCAGTCTTGTAAAATATATTAATAAAAATAATGATTGGTAAGAAGGAAAGCACCCTTGTCCACTTCTTTAGGGAATTCCACTTTCACAGTTGATAAATCAGTTACTCCTATTGACTCTGCCGCAGAAATAAATTTTCAGGTTAACTTCTCTTCTGCATCTCTTTGATCAGTGGCCTAACATGTTAGTTAAGCCACTGTGGTTCTTAGGAAGAGAGTCACACAGGCTGCTTTATAAAAGAGAGCTTATTATAAGGTAATACATGGCCTGGAATTGGGGAGTCCCCAGCACTTGGTGAAGGTAAGGGAACAGCCATCCTCTACTGCTTTCCTAAAGACCTGGACAGGCTCCTTTTGCTATAGTTTACCACTCCCGTCTCTAAATCAGTGAAGAAGCCAATCTGCTTGCTCTTATCAGGTAAAATATTTTTAATCAGGCTACCTTAGCATTCCTGGTCAGCCTATGAATGAGCCACCTTTTAAGCCCGTTGCCCATCCCTGGTCCAGTTTTCATCCTCTTCCACACAATACCCTAACCCTAATCCCCTATCATGGCAGAATACGCCACACTCAATCCTCCATTCCAGCCTCTCACCTCTCCTGGCCTTCCAGAGTGTCATGTTTTTGCACATACTATTCCATCCACCTAGAATGCCCTTCCACGTAGCACCACCCTATCACAGGATATCATCCTTCAACATCCCATTCTCATATCATCTTTTCTCTTATCACCCTTATCATTCTTCCTTGAACCCTCCATTAATTTGTTCTCATTTCTTTTATAATCCTACATTGTATTGATACTATGATTTACCTACTTACCTGTCAGCCTGGGACTCCAGAATGCTGTTATTCATTTTTGAAGTTTATAAAGGAGTAATGACATACCTCAATAGATTCTCATAATTATGTGATAAGGTAGAGAGATCATTTCCTCATCTAGGAAATCGAAGACTAATTTTACATCTCCAGTACACGACACAACCTGTGTGCCTTCTCAATTGTATTTTCACCGTAGGCTACATCCTGTCAAATTTAGCTCCTGACCACAAATGACGCTGAAGCAACATTACAGAATCCTCAAAGGTAAAAGGCTATGACAAAAATTTTATTCACAGGCAGGGTGCAATTTATCTCCAAAGATGCCATAATTTTATTACATGGTTTCATTTTTGGGGAAAACTTACCCCAAAAAATCTAAATCAAAGAGAATGAAATCAGAGAAATCACCTTTCAAGATGCATTGGTGAAAGACATGTGGAAGCAGAGCTAAAATGATAAACACTAATGAGAGGGAAAGCCTGTTACTGATGAGTCAAACTAATTGACATAATTGTTACTACAGAATTAGAAAACAGATGAAACACCAGGCAACTAAAAAAGAGCTGTATTCATTTTCCTCCATGGAAGGAAATTTTTTTTAACAGGCAAGTAGGTATAAATCAGCAACTTTTACATTTCCTCCAACTTGACTCCTTTGAAAAAGATGTAAAAACTCTGTAGTTCAATTAGCAACCAAGCCCCACTTTATCCAAGGAAAACAGCCCGGGATACAGAGCTGGGGAATGGGGGTCAGAGTGCAGAGAAATAAACACATTTCCGAAAAAGCTTGCGAGTAGCACGTATGAATTAGCTTCTCCAATTAAGTCCAATGACAGGTTAATTTTAGCCTGTGGATGCTGATTTTAATTATCCTCAATAACACTAAACGTTTGTGGTTCAGGATCAATGTACAGCCCCCACTGAAGACCCTCCTAACCCATCAATGGAGAAACAGCAGATCAGCCTTCGAGACTCCCTGGCATAAGTAATTAAACATAATGATAGAATCCTTGTGAGATATTTCAAGGAACCTGTTAGAATGTAAAATGGGTATATAAAATGTGAGAATAGGATCTTCCAAATTATGGTATATTTCAATTGGAAGTAAGATTTTGGAATGGCAATGTCTAGGATAATAGATATTAAATCAAGGTAGAAACTATAACATTAAACCATCTGTTTTAATCTATTAAAAGACCAAGTCAAGAACTGCACTGAAAGACTTGGTGGGCAAAAATTAACCTATGAAGCTTGAATAAAAAGAAAATCAATATTTTAAAGTAGACTTCATGGTAAAAAGTATTAGGGGAGATTACGCTTAATAATATACAATGATGAAGTTCCTGTCTTGCTGATTATACATAATTAAACCATTATACTGAACAGGAGAGTAACAAAAGCCAAAAATCCACAACTTTGAAGAATAAGGAAAAAATTGACAAACGTAATTGCTCTTTATCTTATAACTTACAAGTTGGAAAAGCATTAAAAATAATCACACACACACCCCTACACATGGCATCAAAGAAACTTCTCTTTGTCCCATGATCATATGAAAGAAAGAAATATAATCTCAAAATGAAAACATTAAAGAAAACTTTTCCGACTATATTCTCCGAAAGCAGAAATGGATGGTATGTTTTATATTAACATAAAACCCCAGGAATTTCAGATTGAAAAACACTTCCCTAAGTAATTAGTGATTTGAGAAAGGAACCCAGCCTATTTAAAGAATTAAAAACACTACAAATTATGCAATTTGGCCAAAGCAGTCTTCTGTCATGATAAAAGCATTTAAACTTACCATAGATAAATGAACAAAGCATTCAACTTAAGATTTCAGAATAATCAACGAAAGAGCAAATATCAGTAATAAATATAAGGTGGCCTAAATAATTCTAAATTTTACGTCTTAAAAAGTAGAAAGCAAAAATCTGAGACAAAACTGCTGATAAATATCGAAAAACATGAGAACAAAAGTTTGAGACGCATATAAAATTTTAAATGTTATAGCAACATGATATTTCCTTATAAGAAAAATAGAAAACCTCAATCACGTACAATGTGAAATTAGCCCAAATTAACAACGCAAACATCTGTGCTTGTTTCTTAAGTAAAATAGTTTTATTTAGGAAATTCTATTCAAAACATGCCTTTTATGACATTAACTCATATATTTTACATATAATGTACATGCATGCATTCATAAATTTATGCATAAAGAAAAACTATCATGAGATCTGCTGTAACCTACGCTAAAAAATGTAAAATTTTGAGAGATAAATATAAAATGAAGAGACAAACTCTTAGCTGAACAGACTAAAATTGATTTTTATTTCCTTCAAGTTAATTTGCACGTTTAACAAAATCCCAACAGAAATTTTCTAAGAAGTAAACAAAATAATTCTAAATTTTATTAGGCAAAATAATTTTTTAAAAAAAGGCAAGGAATATTCCATACAAAAAGCCACTAAAATGATAAAAACCTAACAGACTATTTAAAAGCACAACATAGCAATAATGAAGATAGTAATGTTTCAAAAACAAAAATACAGATCAATTGTACTTGGCATTATTTCCCTACCTAGAAAACACCCTCTCCTTTCTTTGTCTGGCTTACCCCTGCTCACCCTCTAAGATCTGGCTCAGACAACTTCCCTCCCGGAAGGTTTCTCCGACTTGCATTCTCGACAGAGCGAGCAGCCCTTTCTCTGTACTCTTAGGGAACCCTGGACATACATCTATCACGGCTTACATTGTACTGAAGCAACCTATCAATTCTTCTGCTCACGCCACTAGAATGAGGGCTCAAGAACAAAGGCACGGCTTCCTCATTATTTTATCACCTAAGCCTACCCAAGTGCCAGGCACCTAGGTGGAAATGGTTGAACAGACCAGAAAACCCAGAAATAGACGCAAGTGCATTTACGAATTTGTTTTATATCAATGTATCACTTGAATCTACCATTTATTCTTAAGTACCTCAGAACAGAGAGCACGAACCAGATGGTGATCTCTGCATTCATTCAGCTCACAAGTGGGCAAACGTGACAATGAAACAAATAGCTGCGGATATGAAATAAACAATAACGCGGTGTACATGGTGCCAGGGAAGCAGGTAGGTGGAATGCCATTACAAACCAATAGAAAAAGTACTGATTATTTGATAGTTACTAGGAAGACTGATCGGCCGTTGTTTTGGCGAGAAGTTTCAGATTCCACCTTAAAATACCTCCAGTGGATCACAGTTAAATATTTTTGTTCATCTAGTGTCTACTGAATGTTTATTCTCTTCTAAATGAATAACACACACTCCTTGCCCGTGAATATCTCAAGAGTCTAGAGATGGACAGAAATGTAAAAAGGCCAATTACAACATAATATGGAAGAGCTGTGGAAAAGATTAAAAAAAAAAAAAGGAAATTGACCAGCAGCCTACCTATGATTTGCGGAACAAGGACAAAAGAAATTGCCAAGAGGAAAGACTAGCACATTCAAACAGGCAATTCTCTTAAGTTCTTGCTTCTCTCACACCACGCCACACAGAGAACTCTTTTTAAAATAGTAGCAGTAAATAAGAGAAATGGTTAAAAAGTATGCGCTCATAGGAACTCATGCAAATTAATAAGAAAACCATCAAGACATCACTAAATAAATGACCCAATAATAAGCATGTAATCCACACAAACAAAAATATACACTCTTTTTTCCATTCTAAGACACTGGAAGATGTAACACAGAATGAATAACTGCTTTTCAAGAAAAACAAAGGCACTTGCCTACCTTGTCTATCAAAAAGGAAAGGTACGACAAATACACATCTCTGCATTGGTGCAGTGGAGTGGACACTGGTGTATGTTTTCAGAAAGTAATTGGTCAGTAGTTTTAAAGAGTCATAAAAATCTTCATACCCTTTGGCCCAGTAATCCCATCTTCAAAATTCATCCAAGCAACAACATTTGAATAGGAAAAAGTTGTTAGTGACAGTGATAAACATTGCAACAGGATTTAAAGATGGGAAAAATTAGCAGCACTACCTAACCAGTTGAAAGGGAAGGCTACTTAGATCATGGTTAGTTCAACTTTATGGACTAGCATGCTGTCCTGCAAAGGGTTGTGAGGATTTTACAGTAAAGCAAATTATAATGTTGAGTGTGTAAAATGATGTATACATCTGAATCAAGACTTCTAGGGAAACTGAAAATGAAGCAAGCTGATTTATTTGGATGGTGATACTGTAGCTATAGTTTTCTTATCATTTTTGTGTTCATGTTTGTATAATAAACTTTTTCAAAAGAGACTAGTATCTGCTCTTTTTCTGTAAAACAGAATTAATAACACATACTTTGACCCCACAAATAATCGACAAGAAGGAAAATGTATAGACCCAAAATTGTTTACTGCAGTGTTATTCTTTTTTAAATTTGGAATTTGCCTTTTTCCCAACAGTAGGGGCAATGGGTAAATAAATCATGGCACGTTCAATCAATGGAATATTGTAAACGTTAAAATAATTTTGGAAACCATAGGACAATATCACATGTTTAAAATACGTCAAAAAGACCTATAATTACACGAAAGCTAACTGCAGCTGTGAAAACATATATATGTATTGTTAAGGATGAAAAAGAACCACTAATAATTTTAAGTTACATTGTTAAGGTGATATGAATACGGTTGCTTATTTCTGTTTTCCTAAACTTTAAGTATAGTGACTTTTTAATAGCTAATTTTGTAAAATGGACAAACAGAAATCAGTTTCAAGCTTAGCCAAAGAAATTATTAATTTTCAATTTTCAGTCCATTTCTTCAAGTCTACCAACGGGTCAAATTTGAAAAAACCTCTGAACACAGAGAACCCTGGGGATTTAAGGTGGTCTCTCCTTCCATTTCACATATTCTCATTTTTTCATGAGATCCTTGAAAATGTTCTTCTGGGCCCTGTGATGGTTACAGAGCTCGACTATGGATCTGACATCAAAGAACAGACCACACATCTAAGCCTTATTTGGGCACCAAGAATGTAGGAACTTGGCTCCCCTGCTGGACTTCAAGTAAGGACCAGGTGAGGAAGGGCCCAACCCTTCCCCTCTTTAAGAGATTTGAAGGGGGAACCCAGAGAAAACTTTTACCACAACTTGAAATTTATAGCTACCTTAGATTGTGAGGATAATAATTGATACAGTCCAGTCCTGGAGGCTCTTTCTCATCACTGCTCTCTTCATTTACTCTCATCCCTCAAACTCCCCCAAATTCCTCCTGCCTCAACATTCTAGGTTTGTTTGTCAAGTTAGACCTTATATTCTCTGATTTCAAGTGGTTTCATACAGCCTTAATACATCTTGAATCCATCCCTCCCATGATTTCTAGGCTTCATAACCCACCTTCCTTAGCTCCCAGGATACTGCAATTCGTGATTCCTCCTTCAACATCTGACTTCTCCTCTCTGTAATAGACTCCATCATAGATAACCCACCAAGGTGCTCAGAACCTGATAATTAATCCCTTCCCCAGTACTACAGACAGTTACCACAGGGGTTCTTCTCTACTCTTTAAAAGTGAATTATCTCTCATACACTATAATCTGACCCAACTAGTTTATATTCCTTAATCTTTCCCTCTCTAGCCAAATAGGTATTCTCCAATAAAATTATATTTCTTAATAAGAAAAGAGATAAACTTAGAGTGATGGGTATAGATACAGAGGAAGGTCATTGGTTTGGCTGTCAACTAGACCTGTGTCTGAGCTAGACCGGTGTCTAAGACCAGGTTCCCTCATAAAGAATGCCAGTGAATCCTGATCTCAGTAATCTTATCCATTCCCACTCAGTTCTTTTCGTTAGATTTCCTTAATATTGTGTGTATAGTTTACTCTTTTCCTTGAAGGAAAAGTATTCCTTCTCTTGAGCCTCTTCCTTTTTTTCCTAGACCTTGCTATATTTTGCCTGCCAACACAGTCAAATCTCTCCTGTGTCACGTACAGACCCAAATGTGTTCTCTCAACCCTGCCCACCTCAAGAAAATTCACCACCCAAATTCTTGAAAACAGTCTATACTCACTTCTTCAGTTTGCACACTTATAGTCTTCAATCTAATTTTTGTCCCTAGGTCTAATATGATGTTGATCTCTAAAAACGTCACCACTGACCTCCTAGTAGTCAAATCAGGTTTTCTAGTGGCTATTTCTCCATTTTGACCCCATCCAGTCCTGAGTCCACACTCTTAAGACCATGATGATGGCTACACAGCATCCACTTACCCATCTTATTTCCTTCCAGAACTCCATGTGGCTCAGGCACCCAGCCTGCCCCATGACATCCACATGACTCCAGGAAACAGGAACTGTTACCAATAAATAATGGGTAAATTAAACCAAAGCACCTACGACTCCTCAGTCTTTGTTTTCCATTTTGATGACTTCACAGTATCCCAGACAGATCTCTGACATATGTTTCCAAATTTGCACTACTGATTTCATTCCTCTGACAACTGTATCAAGATTCTGAGTTACAAAAACATTTCCACAGAGAAACAGAAAGGGGTCCATGCCCAAGTCCTTCACCACAATGTTAAGTTTCTACCACCAGCCTTTCCTCATACTTTCTCCTTGCCTTTGACTCTTTCTTTAGCTCTTGTTTCTCTTTGGACATCAATCTTTCTTTGTCTATACAATGAGTACAGTTGGCATAAAGGCAGTGACCTTTCTTTTAAGCTTTTTTTTTTCCTGCCTCTGCCAAACATGGTCTTCACATGAATTGCCAAATAATCCTTTTAAATTATCCAACTTAACTGTCACAGTAACTTTATAAAATAAGCAGGACACATATTTCATCTTGCAAATGGGGAAACTGAGTCCCAGAAAGACTCAGTGACTAACCCAGTTTACATGCCCAGCAGAGGAAGATCTAGAGTCTCTTCAGTGCATTTATATTTACTGAGCACCAACCATGTGCAAGGGGTTCCAGGCCCAAGTACCACTGCTCCTTCACAATGTGGCACATCAACCTTGTTTCCCGTCTGGCCATTTGTTAGTTATGTGACTATGACAAGCCTTGAGTCTTGCCTCCTTCCTCTGTAAAATGAAGGTGTCCATTGAATGATCTCCACTAGCCCTCCCGTCTAGTGATCTCACATAGTGCTCTGTATGCTATTTCTCATCAGAGTGGCCAGTTCTGAATGGGACAGGACTAGCCCATCCATTCACTGGCCAAGTAATTAATGAATATGTGCTAAGTGCTGGCCATGCTTCAAGGTGTTTGGGGATTATAATCAACAAGACAGGCATGGCCTCCATCGTCATGGAGTTTATAATCTAGTGGGAGGGGGCAATGCAAAAATATGTAATACAGATAATTTCCAGACACTGGAAATAGTAACAGTAATAGTAGTAACAGAATTAAACTCCTCCCTGAGGAAGGTGATATCTGAGCTGAGATTTCATGAGAAATCAGGCACACAGAGAACTAGGAGAAGGGCACTCCAGCAGAGGAAACAAAGGTGCAGCAGGTCATTAATTTCATTACTTAGAAAGACTGAACATTCAACTACTTTGCTCTTCTTCATTTTCTTCTGTGAACTAGACATACAGAATGTAATGACTGTCTTTTACCTGATGGAAGAGTATGAATATTATCTTTCCCTCCAGGACAGAACGCTCTTTTTAGGTACTAAGGATGGCTTCTTTAATTGACCATCAAGGACTCTAATGAAAGAAACAAAGGGAGAGCCTTGGAGGCCAGCAAGAAGGGAGAGTACAGAGATTCTGTGAGGTTAATAAGAAGTGAACAG
Source organism: Monodon monoceros (assembly GCF_005190385.1). Classification (NCBI taxonomy): domain Eukaryota; kingdom Metazoa; phylum Chordata; class Mammalia; order Artiodactyla; family Monodontidae; genus Monodon; species Monodon monoceros. Next base: position 132,376,177 of record NW_021703768.1, read on the forward strand.
AAGTCGGAGATCACTCGTAGCAGACCCCTCACACTACACCATGCCAAGGAGAGGCCAAAATTTCCAAAAACACGTTACGCCATACCAGGGATTGGAGGCTGGACTCCAGGGACCAGAATCCCCCACTCCAGCCAAGATTCCTATGCTTCAACATCCAGTCAAGGTGATGTACTGAGCTTACATGTTAATGCCCACACTCTGATCTAAACACATTTCAAGTGATATCTAAAACAAGACAAACATAGCGTAAAGCAGAAACTGATGGAAATTCAAAGCATGGGAGGCTAAAGCTTTGGAGTTGCTGATGCCCAGGACCAGAAGCAGACAGAGGCTGTCTGTGGGCAATACCCTCACTGCTTAAAACTAAGGAAGGAAGGATGAAAGAAGAGGCGGAAAGCTTGCAGCATAAGAGGTAATGAGAAGCTTCCTGCCTACAGCATAAAGAGAATTAGATACAGCCTCATTACAAGCACCTGGAAGTATCCAAAATTTCCCTGATGTTGCTCTCGGGGAGAAGACTTAGCAAGTAATGTAAAACTTAGTTCTAGACTCAGGTCCTAGACAACTCAGATAAAAAAATCATTTCAGTCAAAGAAAACCACCAAAACAGAAACCTGAAGCTGAGGTGGGGGGCGGAGGGTGGGGAATCAAAACATATGAATGAAACTAAGAGCAAATAGGGGGCTTCTCTGGTGGCGCAGTGGTTGAGAGTCTGCCTGCCGATGCAGGGGACGCGGGTTCGTGCCCCGGTCTGGGAAGATCCCACATGCTGCGGAGCGGCTGGGCCCGTGAGCCATGGCCGCTGAGCCTACGCGTCCGGAGCCTGTGCTCTGCAACGGGAGAGGCCACAGCAGTGAGAGGCCCGCATACCGTGCAAAAAACAAAAAAACAACAACAACAAAAAAAATAAAGAGCAAATAGGTAAGCAATAAGCCAACAACTTAAAATGAATTAATATTATAGATGAATTAATATTATAGAATAGTCTGGAAAAGATTTTCATATAAGTAATTATCTTCAAAACAAAAACATCCTTAAAATGGAAAAACAGATATGAAGCTAAAACGAAAAGACTTCCATGAAAGTATCAGGTAGAACTTTTGGAAATAAAAATTAGTCACCGACTGAAATAAAAAGTTAATGGAAAAGATAAACTCTGGAATGGACACAGTCAAAAAGAGAGGCAGCAAATTGGATATTAAAGAATTCAGCTAGAGTGCAGCATGAAGAAGGAGTAATTCTTAAAGTATTAAGAGGGATGGAGATTAGATGCAGAAGTACAAATATACACTTATTTGGAGTGTCAGAAGGATAGAAGATTTGTTGGAGAAGGAATATTAAAGAAGATACACTAAGGATTTTCTAGTAAAAGATTAACAAGAGTTATCAATTTTAACATACACTCAGAGTACTGAGCAAGATAAATAAAAATAAATTTATAGACATTTAAATAAAACTGCAGAAATTATGTATAAAGAGAAAATCTTAAAAGCTATCTGAGAAGGGAAAAAAGCGTTATAACCCACAAGGAGATAACACTGAGATAAACACAATCAGCTTGTGTCATTTAAAGTGCTGGTGGAACATAATTATCAAGATAAAATGGTTTACACAGTTAAACTATCATTAGACATAGAGAAGGAAAAAATGTACACACACACTATGTATGTGTATGTGTATGTATGCGTGTCTTTGTTTATATACATATAGGATGATGGGAAACCCTCTAGAACAGTGGTCTCCAGTTTTTTTGGCATCAGGGACCAGTTTCACGAAGAAAATTTTCACACGGACGGGGTCAGGGGGGATGATTTGGGTGGTAATGCGAGCCATGGGGAGCGAGGGGGAGCGATGGGGAGTGGCAGATGAAGCTTCGTTCCTTCACCTGCCTCTCATCTCCTGCTGTGCAGCCCGGTTCCTAACAGGCCGCGGACCAGTACTGGTCCACGGACTGGAGGTTGGGGGCCCCTGCTCTAGAAGACCTTTCTGGAAAAGCTACCAAATGATGAACTCATAAAAGCAAAAAAAAGTTACCATAGGAGGATTAAAAAAAAAAAAAGGCAAGAAAGTAGAAAAAAAAGGAGCAAAGAATAGATGATTCAATTACAAAATGGCTAAAGGATTCAAATAAACATTTTTCTGAACAAGATATAAAAATGAACAGTAAGCACTTGAAAATATGTTCAATATCATTAGCCATTAGAGAAATGTAAACCAAAACCCACAATGAGATACCATTTCACACCTAATAGAATGGCTATAACAGATAGACAATAGCAAGTACTGGTAATGATGTGGAGAAACTGGAACCCTCATATGTTGCTGGTGGGATGGCACCTTGGAAAACACTGTGGCAGTTTCTCAAAATATGTGATATATATTTGTACAAGGGAATATTATTTGGCAATAAAACAGAATGAATTACTGATACATACTACAACGTGGATGAATGATGATAACATTATGCTAACAGAAAGAAGCAAGACACAAAAAGCCAAATATCGTGATTCCATTTATATGAAATGTCCCAAATAGGCAAATCTATAGAAACAGAAGCTAAGTTAGTCAGTGGTTGATAGAGGTTGGGGGAAAGAAGAAAGAAGAGAGACTGCTAATGTATATGGAGCTTCTTTTTGAGGTAATTAAAATATCCTGAATTAGATGGTGGTGATTGTTGCACAACTGTGAATGTACTAAAAGCTACTAAACTGTACACTTCCAAAGTGTGAATCTTGTGCTTTGTGATTTATCTCTCAATAAAATTATGATTTAAAAAGTTTGAGAGTGGTTGGCTCTAGGTAAAATAGTATTTATACAGAAATGTATAATCTTTTTTTTTTTTTAAACCAATTTTATTTTATTTTATTTATTTATCTTTTGCGGTACGTGGGCCTTTCACTGTTGTGGCCTCTCCCGTTGCGGAGCACAGGCTCCAGACACACAGGCTCAACGGCCATGGCTCACGGGCCCAGCCGCTCCGCGGCATGTGGGATCTTCCCAGACCAGAGCACGAACCTGTGTCCCCTGCATCGGCAGGCGGACTCTCAACCACTGCGCCACCAGGGAAGCCCCAGAAGTGTATAATCTTAATGGTGTATAATAGAAAAGAAGAAATCCAGAAATCTAAATATGTAAGCATCTACCTCAAGAAGCTAGAGTAAGAAAAGCAAATCAAACTTAAGACAGACACAAAGATAAAAACAGAAATCAGTAAAGTAGATACAAACATACACAGAAAAAAATCAGAAAAGTTTTTTCTCTGAAAAGATTAATAAATTGATAACCCCTTACAAAATTAATTAAAGAAAAAAGAGAGAAAACACAAATTAACAATATTTAAAGAAAAACGGGTTATTACTACAGAGTCTTCAGACATGAAAAACGTCACCAGAGGATATTATGAATGACTTTATACCAATAAATTTGACTATCTGGATGAAATGGGAAATTCCTCAAAAAGGCAATTTACCAAAGCAGACAAAAAGAAATAGAAATTTTGAATAACTAAATATCTCTTAAAGAAATTGAATCCATTATGTGAAAGCTCCCTACCAAGAACTCTCAAGGCCCAGAAGTTTTCACCAGTGAATTCTAAACATCCAGGGAAGAAATAACTCCAATATTTTGCAAAACTTTCTAGGAAATATTAATGATAGGAAGGTAACTTCACTTCTTTTTTTTGAGGCCAGCACAACCTATTATATTTCCAAACTATAACAAGGAATTTACAAGAAAAATAGTTATAGACAAATCCCTTTCAGGATGATAGATGCAAAAATTCTTAGCAAAATATTTCTAATTCTATGCCACCAAAAGCATAAACTTCATCAAAATTAAAAACATTTATGCAAAGGACACTATCAAGAAAGTGGTAAGACAACCCAAAAAACAGGAAAAAATGTTTATAAATCATAAATCTAATAAGGGCTTAGTACCCAGAATATTTAAACAATACCTACAGCTCAAAATCAACAAACCACCAACCTTATTTTAAAATGGGTAAACACCTGAATAGACATTTCACTAAGAAAATAATAAAGTTGCCAATAAGCACATAAAAAGATGCTAAACATCACAGTCATTAAGGATATGCAAATCAAAACCACAATGCAATATCACTTCATACCCACTAGAATGACTATGCTCAAAGAAATAGAAAATAACAGGTGTAAGTGAAGTTGTGAAGATATTGGTACCGTCAGGCGCAGCTCAGGGGAATGTAAAATGGTGCAGCCACTGGGGAAAACAGTTTGGTGGTTCCTCAATACTTTCAACATATACTGACCATACAAATCCTAGGTACATTCCAAAAAGAATTAAAGAGGTGTTCAAATAAAACTTGTACACAAAAAATTGATAGCATCATTATTCATGATAGCCAGAAGATGTAAACAACCTAGGCGTCCATTAACTGACAGAGAAACAAAATGTAGTATATGCATACAATGGAATATTACACAGCCATATAAAGTACGGATACATGACACAACATGGACCAACCGTGAAAATGGTATGTTAAGTGAAAGAAGCCAGTCACAAAGAACCACATATGATTCCATTTATATAAAATGTCCAAACAGACAAATCCATATAGCCAGAGAGTAGACTGCTGGTTGCCAGGAGCTAAAGAGAAGGGCGAATGGGATGTGACTGTTTAATGGGTACAGGGTTTCCTTTTGGGGTGATGAAAATGCTCTAGAGCTAGACAATGGTGATGGTTGCACAACATTGTAAATGTATTAAATGCCACTAAATTTAATATTTTTTAATGGTTTAAATGGTGAATTTTCCATTATATGAAGTATACCACAATTTAAAAATGCAAATTGATTCTCGTAATACATGAAGAGGCAAATATCAGGATCAGATGGAGTTAATTCCAGCTATGCAAAAAGGTTTTTAACATTTAAAAAGAAATCAGTGTAACTCACCATACTTTCTGGAAAAAAAGAGGAAAAGAGAGAGAGAGAAAGCATTTTATTATCTGATAGATTCAGAAAACTAATTCAAATGTAACTCTGTGATAAAGTTAATAAGAGAGTTCAGCAAGTTTCCTGGATATACGATTATGAAAAAAAAAAGAATAGGGCTTCCCTGGTGGCGCAGTGGTTGAGAGTCCGCCTGCCAATGCAGGGGACACGGGTTCGTGCCCCGGTCCTGGAGGATCCCACATGCCGCGGAGTGGCTGGGCCTGTGAGCCACAGCCGCTGAGCCTGCGCGTCCGGAGCCTGTGCTCCGCAAGGGGAGAGGCCACAACAGTGAGAGGCCCGCGTACCGCAAAAAAAAAGAATAATGTTCTATACATTAGCAAAAGACAATTAGAAAATTTAATAGGATGAATTATCCCATTTAACCTAGTAACAAGATCTGTGAGTTACTTAAATATAAATCTCACCAAAAATATATCAATCCTCCCTGAAGAAAATGACCAAATTTTATTATAGAATATAAAAATTTTGAATAAATGGAAAGATATTCCTTGTTAGTACATGGCTAGATTTGCTATCATTAAAAAGTCTATTTTTTCCAAAGTAATCTATTAATTCTCAATGCAATTTTGATAAAAATCCTAGAGTTTCTTATGGAACTTGATAAGGTGATAGAAGATAATGGGCGAAGAATATCTAAAAAATTTTGAGGAATAACAAGTCAGAAGAACTCTCCCTAGCAGAGAGAAAGAGTTACTATGAAGCTATAAGTGATTAAAATAGTGCTTTTTTGAACCAGAGACAGGCAAATAGACCAGAGGAACAGAATAGAGAGCCCAGAAGCAAACCCATACATAAATGAAAAATTGGAGTATGACAGAAGTGGCATTGCAAACTGCTGGGAAAAGATGGTGTATTCAATAAATGATGTTGGGGAAATTGTTTCCTGTATGGAAAAATAGAATCAAATGGCATTTATACCTCAGAACATTTCCTGAAATATATTTTAAATAGATGAAAATCTAAATGGGAGCAGCAAACCTTAAAATATTTAGCAGAAACTATCAAAATGTGGTTTTCTTTCAACAGGATAGAAAGGATTTCTTAGATATTGGTTACAATAAAAGACTTGCAAATTTGATCTGTTTCAAGATTAAAACTTCTATACAACAAATAATTTCATAAAGTAAAAATACAAGCCACAGACTGCAAAGAGATATTAAAAGGCATTTACTCAACAAAAAACTGGCATGAAGAAAATGTGAACAACTCATAAAATGTAAAAGACAACCCAACAGAACGAAAAAAGGGGGCGAGCAAAGGAAATGCACTGAAGAAGAAACCATAAGGACCAGTACATATAGGACGAGACGCTCTACCACACCAGGAATATAGGAAACGCAAATTCAATCTACAAATACATAGCATCGCAAATCTGACAATAACAGGGGTGAACAAGGATGAGTTCTCACACACAGGCAGTAGGAAGTAATGTGACACACTCACCTTGGGAAGCAAGCTGGCAGTAAAGATCACAACGCTGTAGATGCACCTGCCCTTAAACACAGCAAATCCACTGCTAAGTACTCACCCAAGAGAAAACCGCACACATCAAAATGAGACACGCATGGAGACAGTTACTAAGCATGGGTCTGTCATAGGAAAACAGAAGAGGAGAAGAATATATCCATCAGTATATGTCAATGGGTACATAAATTGTAGTATTTTTATACAATGAGTCTAGTACACAGCAGGTAAAATGACAGATCCTTGGTTAAACATCCCAAAACATAACACTGAGCAAAAAATAAGGATGATATACACAAGATGACAACAGTGAAATAAAAAATTTAAGTACAGTAAAGAACACTATTTACCATTTTTTAATACCTGCATATGTTTTCAAAAAATATAAAAATATGGATAGCTGGATAGGAAGGATTCTCACCAACTCTAGGATTGTATTTACTTCTGGTCAGGGGCAGGGGTGGGGTGAAAAATGAGCTCGAACTATATTTGTATGGTTTGGCTTCTTGAAAAAACAAAATACCTAAAGCAAACATAACAAAATATAAGGTCTGGTAAATCTGGATGGGTATTTTTACATAAGCCTCTGACCTTTAGAGAAACATCTGAAACAAAGTTTCCCTGTGTCAACAATGTCTTGATTTTCAAGTTCCCCTGTTTTTGTCAGCATTAGAGGAACATGGCCTCTGAGTTGGAATTAGATTAATATAAATAACACCTTCAAGCTATTCCTTGTAAAACTCTATTATAGACTCTATGCCTACTATACATGCCTATCATGGAAGTAGGAAATAGACAGTAACTCCCAGAGAAAATGCACCAGATTTAGTCCTAAATGTATTCGTGGCAGCCTATCAGTGAGAAAAGCTAGAAACCACGTCAAGGTCCAGCATCAGGGAAATAATAAATTATCATGGTTCAACTACACTACAGTATCCTATACGATAATTAAAAACCATGTTTTTTAAGAACATGAATGACATGAAACAGTAAGCGGCAAATCTTACAACTTTAAAATTAACTGAAAAACATATGATGCAAAATTAAAGCACGAGCATATTTTGAACCATGTGAACACATTTATAGAAAAAAAAAAGGCCTAGAAAGATCCCTCAAGCTCTTAGTGTTTTTTCCTTCTAATTCACTGTTATATACTTTCCCAAACTTTTTCAAATGTGCATTTATTATTTTTACATTTAGAAATAAATCCATTAAAGACACATTAAAATGGAGAAAAGCAATATACCCCTTCCCTAATGTAAAAAGAAATTATAGTTTACCAAAGACACTTTTTTCTATGTCTTAGACATTAACTGGTATTTTCTCTTCTGTTTTGACACATGCCCACATCTGCTTAAAGTTTTAATCTTGATAAGAAATATGACAGGCTGCTCATTTACCTAGACATTAGGATGTACAGCCTGGGGCATCACTCTCTATTCCGGTAAAAAGAACCATTCTTTAGTCTTATCTTCACAGGAACTCTCACTGAGCTTCCCAGCTAATCTGGCATCCTGGCAGGTGGATACTTCAGTATTAAAAAATCCAGCCCTTGGAAATGTTACAATGTTATTCTTTAAAAGAAGAAAATGTAAACTGAAGAATCTAATTAGGTAAGAGTCGGGTTGCCTCTCCTCAGCTGTCCTCTTAGAAATATACAAAAAAAAAAAAAAAAAAAGAGAGAGAGAGAGAGAAAGGAAAGAAGCAAGTGGAAGAAAGGGGGTGGCCTAGGCTTAGGTGCAGACCAGATCACCTACCATAATTCAAATGATGGTTTGAATTCAAAACTCACTGGTTACATCCGCAAGGCAGAGACTACGGCAAACACTTCATTTAAAATTAGTAAGAGAATGAGGGCATCATAAAGAGATTAAGAAACGGATTTGAAGTCAGTTCAAAGGAGGAAAAGCTGGAACAAGTGCAAGCTGTGGAGATGAGAGAGAAAATATAAATGCCGGAGATCACAGAGAAAACAAGGGGATGTGAGCCACAGAGATGAGAGAGAGAAGAGGAGATTCGATTAAGGGAAAAGAAAGGGATCACAGAAAGGAGGGGTTGTAGGTAGTGGAGAGAAGGGGAGGAAAGGGGAGAGAACAAGGGAGAGAGGCAGATAACCTGAGAGAGAGAGATGGAGGGAGAGGTGGGGAGATTGAGAACGTAGAGTGAACTCAAAAACCTCCTGTGCACTCACTGCATACAGAATCAAACCTGGAGCTCCTTTCTGGCATTCCAAGTACGTGTTGCTTGATCTGTATCCACATTTCCAGCCTCATTTCCCTCTATTCCTACCATCCCACGTGTCTTCTTGAGTTTTGGGGACACACTGTGACCTTTTCCACCTCTTTGCCCTTGGCGCCCATTGCCTCCGTCTAGAATGCTCTCCCCCCACTTCCATTCCCACTTGGACATATTAGCCTTGTTCTGGTGTGACAGTTCAAACAGATCACCTCCAAGAAGTCTTCTGAGATATCCTAGTGGGAATTAATTCTTTCTCTAAAAACCACCTGATAATATTACTTCATTTTGGTACTCATATGCCTGGTATGCCTCCACTAGTTGGAAGATTTAGAGAATCCTTTTAAGCCCCTTCCACTAAAATTCCAGGTGCTTTACACATAGAAATTGCCCAATAAGTGTTGGTTGTATTCACCTGAACAGCTCAGGAGCTGTTGACATTGTCATATAGTGGCTTCCCCAAAATATCACCCAAACAACCTGATACGACACAGCAGAACTTCTTCTTACTGTAGGAAGTGAGAGCACTACCTTCAAAGAGTCTTCATATCCTCACAAATGAAGAAGGGAAAACTGGGGAAGTTTATGATATTTGAAGTCTACTGAAAAGCATGTCTTTCAATGTGGGAAGCTTGGTTAGGATTGGGTAAGAATCATGATAAAGTAGTTTAGAAATCGAGGACACAGTATAGTGAGAATTTTGAAGAGGGATGTTCAAAGGCTGTTAGGATGTAAACTTGTTGAATGCTTTTCCCTACTTGAGAGTTGATGGATCTTCAGAATGCCCAGTAAAGTTAATTGCAATATTTATTTTCTTGGGCAAGCTTTTTCTGAAAGAGTAAAGTTAAATTGATGAAGAAAGTATAATAGTAGAGTCATGTTAATGTGGATAGTAAGCTGTGTGAGGGGTAGATGGCTTCTTTCTTAGCATCAATGAGAATTTTCCAGGCATCCAGTAACAGCATTTTAAGGATGGATCTCAGAAGAAAAAGAAGTGAAACATGACAAAGCTTCTTTATTGTCCCATCATCCTGTCTTTTCCATTAGTCAATTGCCTCATTCTTTTAAATGAGACAGAAACAACTAGAGCAGCACCCTGTGATTCCAACAAACAGACCCTATTAGGAAATTTAAATCCAGATATTTTTAGAACTTTCAATATACCCCTAAGGTTCTGAATGTGGGAGAAGAACAAGAGAGAATAGTAAAGAATGGAGACTTTTTGGTTATGCCAGGAATGCTACCAAAGCTTAATTCGCATGTCAAAATTCAGTTCCTAGAGGGCACTTTTGAAGAGATTCTGAGGCCACCATGTCTGGGCTTAGCAGAAAGAGCAGTATGATTGATTACTGATGTCTGCCAAGGGCCCAGGAAAGGCAGTGGTGGTCTGCATGTTAAGTATTTGCTATTTCTGGGTTATAGAGAAAAGACCAGACTTATTGTTTCACCCCATTCAGGTTTTTTGTTTGGTTTTGCTTTGATATTTGTTTCTCATTCTTCCTGGTAGAGCCACACTAATTCCAAGTGGCCACTGTGTCTTTACTGCCAAAATATTTGGGTGAAGGCTTTGGAGGGTTCCATGAAAATACAAATATTATTTCAAAGTAGTAAGACAGTAAGACGCCATTTTTTTTTTTTTTTTTTTTTTGCAGTGTGCGGGCCTCTCACTGTTGTGGGCTCTCCCGTTGCGGAGCACAGGCTCCGGACGCGCAGGCTCAGCGGCCATGGCTCACGGGCCCAGCCGCTCCGCGGCATGTGGGATCTTCCCGGACCGGGGCACGAACCCGTGTCCCCTGCATCGGCAGGCGGACTCTCAACCACTGCGCCACCAGGGAAGCCCTAAAACGCCATTTTTAAAATATGAGCCAGAATAGATTCAGCCGACCTAAATCTTGAGGGAAATTAGGTAAATCAGAATATTCTGATAGGGTGGTTATTCAAGATTGCGGAGTAAGAGGATATGGAACTCACCTCCTCCCACAAGTACCTCAAAAATACATCTATAAATGGAATAATTCCCACAGAACACCTACTGAACACTAGCAGAAGACCCCAAACACCTGAAAGGACAAGAAAGATCTCCATGTAACTGGATAGGGTGAAAGGGAAGACAAAAAGAGGAAGCTGATGGGACCTGTGCCTGTGGGAGGGAGCTGAAAAAGAGGAAAGGTTCCTGCACCCCGGGAAGCCCCCACACTGGCAGGGAGATCAGCCGGGACAGAAAGGGAGCTTCAGAGGCTCAGAGGAGAGCACAGCAACTGGTTTGTGGTAGGCAGAACAGAGAGAGACCTGCACATTTGATCCATGCCACCACCCTGTGTGCCCCAGCCTGAGATGAACATCTACAGGTACAGGCAGGGACTGGGTGCTGGAACTCAGGGCTTAGAGGACAGACCCAGGGAGAGGACCGCTGTTGGCTGTGCAGAGACAGTCTGAACACACTAGCGTGTGGTGTGGCCGCAACCATGGTGTGTTTGCAGAAGCCCGGACCCGCCAGAGAAGCAAAGTGCCATTGTTAAGTGGCCTGCAAAGGGACAGGGGGGCAGGGTGACCATCATGGCTTCTTTCTCCATGTGCTGGCCCCTGCCTCCCCAGGCTCTGGGAGAGTGTACCCCAGCCACTGCCTTGTGGCTCCCACGTCCATGGGCTCTCATGCCCCAGTTGCCACCTCAGCAGGTTCCAGGAGCGGCCATCAGCGGGTTGCCCACTCACAGAGGCAGGACCAAAACCACAGCTGAGCCCCAGGGGCTACGAGACAGAATGCAGGGCTGAAATTTCTCCCCACGGCTGCGTGAGCCACAGATTTATACTTCCGCCACTGGCTTTGTAAACTGAGTGCCTGCAGGACATCTGAGTGGACAACAAGTGCTCCTCTGACTGGGATGGGTCTAACATTAGCAGCTGTGGGCTCTGTGGGAGTGTACACACAGAGGCTGGGCCAGGCCAGGGTCTGAGCTGCCTCCATAGCTCCCACAGTGGGACCAGGTTCATGACTGCTGCAGTTCTGGTACCTAACTTCAGTGGACCTCTGCTGGTGTCCTTATGAAAACGACACCTGAGGGACAGGGCTGATTGCCGGCATACCCAAGGTTGAGACAGGGCCAAAGGCAGTGCCAACAACAGTGTACTTTGTGAGCCCACATAACAAGTGACAGGTGACACAACAGAGCACACTCACCAATGAACAGCTCTGGCAGAGGAATACCCAGTGGCTCCTCTCCCAGTGGGAGTGCTCCAATCCCACCTACCTCACACTGCAGCTTAAAAACGCAGTTTAGAAATGGATCTGGTGTGCTCGCTTCAGCAGCACACATACTAAAATTGGAACGATACAGAGAAGATTAGCATGGCCCCTGCGCAAGAATGACATGCAAATTCGTTTAGCATCCCATATTTTTGGCAGCTCTATTTACAATAGCCAGGATATGGAAACAACCTAAGTGTCCATTGACAGATGAATGGATAAAGAAGATGTGACACATATATACAATGGAATATCAGCCATAAAAAGAAATGAAACTGAGTTATTTGTAGTGAGGTGGATGGACCTACAGTCTGTCATACAGAGTGAAGTAAGTCAGAAGGAGAAAAACAAATACTGTATGCTAACACACATATATGGAATCTTAAAGAAAAAAAAAAACCAGTCTGAAGAACCTGGGGCAGGACAGAAATAAAGATACAGACGTAGAGAATGGACTTGAGGACACAGGGAGGGGGAAGGGTAAGCTGGGACGAAGTGAGAGTGGCACGGACATATATACACTACCTAACGTAAAACAGATAGCTAGTGGGAAGCAGCCGCATAGCACGGGGAGATCAGCTCGGTGCTTTGTGACCGCCTACAGGGGTGGGATACGGAGGGTGGGAGGGAGACGCAAGAGGGAGGAGATATGGGGATATATGTATATGTATAGCTGATTCACTTTGTTATACAGCAGAAACTAACACACCATTGTAAAGCAATTATACTCCAATATTGTTAAAAAAAAAAAAAAAAAAGAAATGGATCTGGGGGCTTCTACCCCAACAACTAGGGAACAGACCCAGCCCCTAACAGGGCAGTGACAACCACAGAGCAAAAAGGAGCCCCTGCTCACTTGTCACTCAATATTCAGTGCAGGCTCTGGTCACCACAACTCCAGTCAAGCCTCCTGTCAAGGGGATAATGGCCAGCATACATTGAGGAAAGAGGTGGCAGTCATCCACACTAAAAATAGCCCTTGCACCAAAAAATATTAAACCCACACAAGCTACACAGGGATGCTCCCACATAAAAATAGCCCTCCAAGACCACAGCAGATAATTGTTTCTCTTAAACTCATACAGCAAGAGGAATATAAGTAAAATGAAGAAGCAGAGGAACCTCTCCCAATTAAAAAATCAAGAGAATTCCCCTAAAAGAACAATGAAACAGACCTCTTCAGTCAAACAGACACTGAGTTCAAAAAGGAGATAATGAAAATACTGAAGGAATTAAGAAGCACTATTGACAGAAAGGCAGATTACTGTAAAAAGGAACTAGAAACTATAAAGGGGAACCAAGAAAAATTAGAAAATTCATTCACCAAGATGAAAGCTGAGCTGAAGTCAATGAATAGCAGAATTAATAATGCAGAAAAACAAATAAGTGATCTGGAAGATAGAATAATGGAAATCACCCAATGAGAATCACAAACAGAAAGCCAAATTAAAAAAAAAAAGCAATATAAGAGACCTATGGGATAATATAAAACATTCCAATCTATACTTAAAGGGGATCCCAGAAGGAAAAGAAAGAGAAAAGGGGATTGAAAATGTATTTGAAGAAGTTATGACTGAAAACTTCCCAAACGTAAAAAGGAAACAGATTTCCAGGTACAGGAAGTACAGAGGGTTCCAAACAAGATAAATCCAAACAGACCTACACCAAGACATATTACAATTAAAACGGAAAAACTTAAAGAGGATTCTAAAGGCAGCAAGAGAAAAACAGAGTTAAGCCTTCATAAGGCTATGAGCTGATTTCTCTAAAGAAACACTACAAGCTAGAAGGGAGTGGCAAGATATATTCAAAGTCCTGGAAGGGAAAAATCTGCAACCTAGGATACTCTACTGAGCAAGATTATCATTTAGAATAGGAGAGAGAAAGAATTTTTCAGACAAGCAAAAACTAAAAAATTACAGCAATACTAAACCTATTCTAAAGGAAATATTGAAAGGTCTTCTCTAAATAGAAAAGAAGTAAGAATCAATATGGAAGAGAAAATCACAATTAGAAAGTAAATCACTCAAGCCAGTACACAGGTTAAAAAAAAAAATTCAAAAAACTTCTGTGAAAGTGATGATAACCACAATAAACAACAAAAGGATGAACATGAAGAAGGTAAAGAGGACATGAAAATCATAAAATGTGTGGCAGGATAGTAAGAAAATGTAGATTTTTTTTTCAAGAATGTGTTTGAGCCTATGAGACTACCAATCTAAGGCAATTAGATATAGGAAGGGGTTAACATACTTGAAAAACAGAGTAACCACAAATCAAGAACATACAATAGATTCTCAAAAAGAAGAGAACATAAGTATAATACAAAAGAAAATCATCAAACCACAAAAGGAAAAACAGAAGGAAAAAGAAAAGGACAAAGCAGAAATATAAAATCAATGGGAGGGGCTTCCCTGGTGGCGCAGTGGTTGAGAGTCCGCCTGCCGATGGAAAAAAATCAACGGAAAAACAAGCTTTAAAATGGCAATAAGTACATATCTATTAATAATTACCTTAAATTTCAATAGATTAATGCTCCAATCAAAATACATAGAGTGGCCGACTGGATAAAAAACAAGAGTCTACAATACGCTGCCTACAAGAGACTCACTTTAGGGCAAAGGACACACAAAGATTGAAAGAGGGTATGGAGAAAGCTTTTTCATGTAAATGGAAACGACAAGAAAGTGAGAGTCACAATATTCATATCAGACAAAACAGACTTTAAAACAAAGGCTGGAGGGGAAAAATGGCAGAAGAGTAAGACACGGAGATCACCTTCCTCCCCACAGATACATCAGAAATACATCTACATGTGGAACAACTCCTACAGGACACCTACTAAACGCTGGCAGAAGACCTCAGACCTCCCAAAAGGCAAGAAACTCCCCACTTACCTGTGTAGGGCAAAAGAAAAGAGAAGAAACAGAGACAAAGAACAGGGACGGGACCTGCACCTCTGGGAGGGAGCTGTGACGGAGGAAAGGTTTCCACATACTAGGAGCCCCTTCGCCGGCGGAGACTGCTGGTGGCGGAGGGGGGAAGCTTCAGAGCCGCGGAGGAGAGCACAACAACAGGGATGCGGAGGGCAAAGCGGTGAGATTTCCGCACAGAGGATCGGTGCCAACCGGCACTCACCAGCCCGAGAGGCTTGTCTGCTCACCCGCCGGGGCGGGTGGGCGGGGCTGTGAGCTGAGGCTCCGGCTTCGGTCGGAGCCCAGGGAGAGGACTGGGGTTGGCAGCGTGAAGACAGCCTGAAGGGGTTAGTGCACCACGGCTAGCCGGGAGGGAGTCCGGGGAAAAGTCTGGACCTGCCGAAGAGGCAAGAGACTTTTTCTTCTCTCTTTGTTTCCTGGTGCGCGAGGAGAGGGGATTAAGAGCGCTGCTTAAAGGAGCTCCAGAGACGGGCACGAGCCGCGGCTAAAAGCGCGGACCCCAGAGACGGGCGGGAGACGCTGAGGCTGCTGCTGCCGCCACCAAGAAGCCTGTGTGCGAGCACAGGTCACTATCCACATCTCCCCTCCCGGGAGCCTGTGCAGCCCGCCACTGCCAGGGTCCCGGGATCCAGGGACAACTTCCCCGGGAGAACGTACGGCGGGCCTCAGGCTGGTGCAACGTCACGCCGGCCTCTGCCGCCGCAGGCTCGCCCCGCACTCCGTGCCCCTCCCTCCCCCCGGCCTGAGTGAGCCAGAGCCCCCAAATCAGCGGCTCCTTTAACCCCGTCCTGTCTGAGCGAAGAACAGACGCCCTCCGGCTACCTACACGCAGAGGCGGGGCCAAATCCAAAGCTGAGCCCCTGGAGCTGTGCGAACAAACAAGAGAAAGGGAAACCTCTCCCAGCACCCTCAAGAGCAGCGGATTAAATCTCCACAATCAACTTGATGTGCCCTGCATATGTGAAATACCTGAACAGACAACAAATCACCCCAAATTGAGGAAGTGGACTTTGGGTGCAAGATTTATTATTTTTCCCCCTTTTGCTCTTTTTGGGAGTGTGTATGTGTATGCTTCTGTGTGAGATTTTGTCTGTATAGCTTTGCTTTCACCATTTGTCCTAGGGTTCTATCCGTCCGATTTTTTGGTTTGTTTTTACTTAAAAAAATGTTTTTTCTTAATAATTAGTTTTTATTTTAATAACTTTATTTTCTTTTATCTTTTTCTTTCTTTCTTTCTTTCTTTCTTTCTTTCTTTCTTTCTTTCTTTCTTTCTTTCTCTCTCCCTTCCTTCCTTCCTTCCTTCTTTCCTTCCTTTCTTCTTTTTCTCCCCTTTATTCTGCGCCATGGGACGAAAGGCTCTTGGTGCTGCAGCCAGGAGTCAGGGCTCTGCCTCTCAGGTGGGAGAGCCAACTTCAGGACACTGGTCCACAAGAGACCTCCCAGCTCCACATAATATCAAACAGTGAAAATCTCCCAGAGACCTCCATCTCAACACCAGCAGCCAGCTTCACTCAACGACCAGCAAGCTACAGTGCTGGACATCCTATGCCAAACAACTAACGAGACAGGAACACAACCCCACCCATTAGCAGAGAGGCTGCCTAAAATCATAATAAGTCCACAGACACCCCAAAACACACCAACAGACATGGACTTGCCCACCAGAAAGAAAAGATCCAGCCTCATCCACCAGAACACAGGCAGTAGTCCCCTCCACCAGGAAGCCTACAGAACCCACTGAACCAACCTTAGCCACTAGGGACAGACACCAAAAACAACGGGAACTACAAACCTGCAGGCTGCAAAAAGTAGACCCCAAACACGGTAAGATAAGCAAAATGAGAAGACAAAAAAACACAGCAGTTGAAGGAGAAAGATAAAAACCCACCAGACCTAACAAATGAAGAGGAAATAGGCAGTCTACCTGAAAAAGAATTCAGAATAATGATAGTAAACATGATCCAAAATCTTGGAAATAGAATAGACAAAACGCAAGAAACATTTAACAAGGACCTAGAAGAACTAAAGATGAAAAAAGCAACAATGAACAACATAATAAATGAAATTAAAAATACTATAGATGGAATCAATAGCAGAATAACTGAGGCAGAAGAACGGATAACTGACCTGGAAGATAAAAGAGTGAAAATAACTACTGCAGAGCAGAATAAAGAAAAAAGAATGAAAAGAAATGAGGACAGTCTCAGAGACCTCTCAGACAACATTAAACGCACCAACATTCGAATTATAGGGGTTCCAGAAGAAGAAGAGAAAAAGAAAGGGACTGAGAAAATATTTGAAGAGATTATAGTTGAAAACTTCCCTAATATGGGCAAGGAAATAGTTAATCAAGTCCAGGAAGTACAGAGAGTCCCATACAGGATAAATCCAAAGAGAAATATGCCAAGACACATATTAATCAAACTGTCAAAAATTAAATACAAAGAAAACATATTAAAAGCATCAAGGGAAAAACAACAAATAACACACAAGGGAATCCCCATAAGGTTAACAGCTGATCTTTCAGCAGAAACTCTGCAAGCCAGAAGGGACTGGCAGGACATATTTAAAGTGATGAAGGAGAAAAACCTGCAACCAAGATTACTCTACCCACCAAGGATCTCATTCAGATTTGATGGAGAAATTAAAACCTTTACAGACAAGCAAAAGCTGAGAGAGTTCAGCACCACCAAACCAGCTTTACAACAAATGCTAAAGGAACTTCTCTAGGCAAGAAACACAAAAGAAGGAAAAGACCTACACAAACAAACCCAAAACAATTAAGAAAATGGGAATAGGAACATACATATCAATAATTACCTTAAATGCAAATGGATTAACTGCTCCTACCAAAAGACACAGACTGGCTGAATGGATACAAAAACAAGACCCATATATGTGCTGTCTACAAGAGACTCACTTCAGACCAAGAGACACATACAGACTGAAAGTGAGGGGGTGGAAAAAGATATTCCATGCAAATGGAAACCAAAAGAAAGCTGGAGTAGCAATTCTCATATCAGACAAAACAGACTTTAAAATAAAGACTATTAGAAGAGACAAAGAAGTACACTACATAATGATCAAGGGATCGATCCAAGAAGAAGATATAACAATTGTAAATATTTATGCACCCAACATAGGAGCACTGTACATAAGGCAAATGCTAACAGCCAGAAAAGGGGAAACCGACAGTAACACATTCATAGTAGGGGACTTTAACACCCCACTTTCACCCATGGACAGATCATCCAAAATGAAAATAAATAAGGAAACACAACTTTTAAATGACACATTAAACAGGATGGACTTAATTGATATTTATAGGACATTCCATCCAAAAACGACAGAATACACATTCTTCTCAAGTGCTCATGGAACATTCTCCAGGATAGATCATATCTGGGGTCACAAATCAAGCCTTGGTAAATTTAAGAAAATTGAAATTGTATCAAGTATCTCTTCCGACCACAACATTATGAGACTAGATATCAATTACAGGAAAAGATCTGTAAAAAATACAAACACATGGAGGCTAAACAATACACTACTTAATAACGAAGTGATCACGGAAGAAATCAAAGAGGAAATCAAAAAGTCCCTAGAAACAAATGACAATGGAGACACGATGACCCAAAACCTATGGGATGCAGAAAAAGCAGTTCTAAGAGGGAAGTTTATAGCAATACAATTCTACCTTAAGAAACAGGAAACATCTCAAATAAACAACCTAACCTTGCACCTAAAGCAATTAGAGAAAGAAGAACAAAAAAACCCCAAAGTTAGCAGAAGGAAAGAAATCATAAAGATCAGGTCAGAAATATATGAAAAAGAAATGAAGTAAACGATAGCAAAGATCAATAAAACTAAAAGCTGGTTCTTTGAGAATATAAACAAATTGATAAACCATTAGCCAGACTCATCAAGAAAAAAAGGGAGAAGACTCAAATCAATAGAATTAGAAATGTAAAAGGAGAAGTAACAACTGACACTGCAGAAATACAAAAGATCATGAGAGATTACTACAAGCAACTCTATGCCAATAAAATGGACAACCTGGAAGAAATGGACAAATTCTTAGAAATGCACAACCTGCCAAGACTGAATCAGGAAGAAATAGAAAATATGAAGAGACCAATCACAAGCACTGAAATTGAAACTGTGACTAAAAATATTCCAACAAACAAAAGCCCAGGACCAGATGGCTTCACAGGCGATTTCTATCAAACATTTAGAGAAGAGCTAACACCTATCCTTCTCAAACTCTTCCAAAATATAGCAGAGGGAGGAACACTCCCAAACACATTCTACGAGGCCACCATCACCCTGATACCAAAACCAGACAAGGATATACCAAAGAAAGAAAACTACAGGCCAATATCACTGATAAACATAGACGCAAGAATCCTCAACAAAATACTAGCAAACAGAATCCAACAGCACATTAACAGGATCATACACCATGATCAACTGGGGTTTATTCCAGGAATGCAAGGATTCTTCAATATACGCAAATCAATCAATGTGATACACCATATTAACACACTGAAGGAGAAAAACCATATGATCATCTCAATAGATGCAGAGAAAGCTTTCGACAAAATTCAACACCCATTTATGATAAAAACCCTCTAGAAAGTAGGCATAGAGGGAACTTTCCTCAACACAATAAAGGCCATATATGACAAACCCACAGCCAACATCATCCTCAATGGTGAAAAACTGAAAGCATTTCCACTAAGATCAGGAAGAAGACAAGGTTGCCCATTCTCACCACTCTTATTCAACATAGTTTTGGAAATTTTAGCCACAGCAATCAGAGAAGAAAAAGAAATAAAAGGAATCCAAATGGGAAAAGAAGAAGTAAAACTGTCACTTTTTGCAGATGACATGATACTATACATAGAGAATCCTAAAGATGCTACCAGAAAACTATTAGAGCTAATCAATGAAATTGGTAAAGTAGCAGGAGACAAAATTAATGCACAGAAATCTCTGGCATTACTATACACTCATGATGAAAAATCTGAAAGTGAAATCAGAAAACACTCCCATTTACCACTGCAACAAAAAGAATGAAATATCGAGGAATAAACCTACCTAAGGAGACAAAAGACCTGTATGCAGAAAATTATAAGACAATGATGAAAGAAATTAAAGATGATACAAATAGATGGAGAGATATACCATGTTCTTCAATTGGAAGAATCACCATTGTGAAAATGACTCTACTACCCAAAGCAATCTACAGATTCAATGCAATCCCTATCAAACTACCAATGGCATTTTTCACAGAACTACAAAAAAAAATTTCACAATTTGTATGGAAACACAAGAGACCCCCAATAGCCAAAGCAATCTTGAGAACAAAAAATGGAGCTGGAGGAATCAGGCTCCCTGACTTCAGACTATACTACAAAGCTACAGTAATCAAGACAGTATGGTACTGGCACAAAAACAGAAAGATAGATCAATGGAACAGCATAGGAAGCCCAGAGACAAACCCACGCACATATGGTCACCTTATCTTTGATAAAGGAGGCAGGAATGTACAGTGGAGAAAGGACAGCCTCTTCAATAAGTGGTGCTGGGAAAACTGGACAGGTACATGTCAAAGTATGAGATTAGAACACTCGCTAAGACCATACACAAAAATAAGCTCAAAATGGATTAAAGACCTAAATGTAAGGCCAGAAACTATCAAACTCTTAGAGGAAAACATAGGCAGAACACTCTATGACGTAAATCACAGCAAGATCCTTTTTGACCTAGAGAAATGGAAATAAAAACAAAAATAAACAAATGGGACCTAATGAAACTTCAAAGCTTTTGCACAGCAAAGGAAACCATAAACAAGACCAAGAGACAACCCTCAGAATGGGAGAAAATATTTGTAAATGAAGCAACTGACAAAGGATTAATCTCCAAAATTTACAAGCAGCTAATGCAGCTCAATAAAAAAAAAAACCAAACAATCCAATCCAAAAATGGGCCCAAGACCTAAACAGACATTTCTCCAAAGAAGATATACAGACTGCCAACAAACACATGAAAGAATGCTCAACATGATTAATCATTAGAGAAATGCAAATCAAAACTACAATGAGATATCATCTCACACCAGTCAGAATGGCCATCATCAAAAAATCTAGAAACAATGAATGCTGGAGAGGGTGTGGAGAAAAGGGAACACTCTTGCACTGCTGGTGGGAATGTGAATTGGTACAGCCACTATGGAGAACAGTATGGAGGTTCCGCAAAAAAGTAAAAATAGAACTACCATATGACCCAGCAATCCCACTACTGGGTATATACCCTGAGAAAACCATAATTCAGAAAGAGTCATGTACCAAAATGTTCATTGCAGCTCTATTTACAATAGCCAGGAGATGGAAACAACCTAAGCGTCCATCATCGGATGAATGGATAAAGAAGATGTGGCACATATATACAATGCAATATTACTCAGCCATAAAAAGAAACGAAATTGAGCTATTTGTAATGAGGTGGATAGACCTAGAGTCTGTCATACAGAGTGAAGTAAGTCAGAAAGAGAAAGACAAATACTGTATGCTAACACATATATATATGGAATCTAAGAAAATAAAATGTCATGAAGGACTTAGGGGTAAGACAAGAATAAAGACACAGACCTACTAGAGAATGGACTTGAGGATATGGGGAGGGGCAAGGGTAAGCTGTGACAAAGGAAGAGAGTGGCACGGACATATATACACTACCAAACGTAAAATAGATAGCTAGTGGGAAGCAGCCGCATAGCACAGGGAGATAAACTTGGTGCTTTGTGACCACCTAGAGGGGTCGGATAGGGAGCGTGGGAGGGAGGGAGACGCAAGAGGGAAGAGGTATGGCAACATATGTATATGTATAACTGATTCAGTTTGTTATAAAGCAGAAACTAACACACCACTGTAAAGCAATTATACTCTAATAAAGATGTAAAAACATAAAAAACAAAGGCTATAGCATTTCCCTGGTGGCACAGTGGTTAAGAATCCACCTGCCAATGCAGGGGACACGGGTTTGAAGCCTGGTCTGGGAAGATCCTACATGCTGCAGAGCAACTAAGCCTGTGTGCCACAACTACTAAGCCTGCGCCTTAGTGCTCGTGAGCCACAACTACTGAGCCCGTGTGCCACAAGTACTGAAGCCCATGCCTAGAGCCTGTGCTCTGCAACAAGAGAAGCCACAGCAATGAGAAGCCCATGCACCACAACTAAGAGTAGCCCCCACTTGCTGCAATTAGTGCACAGCAACGAAGACCCAATGCAGCCAAAAAGAAAATAAAAATAAAAAATAAAAGGCTATAAAGAAGGACACAATGTAATGACAGAAGGATCAATGTAAGGAGAGGATATTACACTCATCAGCATATATGCACCCAATATAGGAGCACCCAAATACATAAAACAAATACAGCAGACATAAAGGGAGAAACTGATGGGAGTACTATAATAGTAGGAGAGTTTAACACTCTACTTACATCAATAGGCATATCTACAGACACAAAATCAATTAGGCAACAGAGATCCTAAATGATACAACAGAACAGTTAGACTTAATTGATACTTTCAGGACATTACATCCAAAAAAAGCAGAATACACATTCTTTTCAAGTGCACATGGAACATTCTCTAGGATTGACCACATACTAGGGCACAAAACAAGCCTCAACAAATTTAAGAGTATAGGAATTATTTCAAGCGTCTTTTCTGACCACAATGACATGAAACTAGAAATCAACCACAGAAAAAGAAATGAGAAAAAAATAATTACATGGAGACTAAACAACATGCTACTAAAAAACCAATGG
Organism: Monodon monoceros; assembly: GCF_005190385.1. NCBI lineage: Eukaryota > Metazoa > Chordata > Mammalia > Artiodactyla > Monodontidae > Monodon > Monodon monoceros. The sequence continues at coordinate 132,398,881 of NW_021703768.1, forward strand.
ATCAAGAAGGAAATCAAAGAAGAAATTTTAAAATACCTTGAGGCAAATGAAAATGAAAATACAACCATACAAAATCTATGGGATGCAGCAAAAGCAGTTCTTAGAGGGAAGTTCATAGCGATACAGGCCTTCTTTAAGAAACAAGAAGAATCTCAAATAAACAAAATAACTCACCACATAAAAGAATTTTTTAAAAAAGTCCACAGAAGGAGATAATAAAGATTAGAGAGGAAATAAGTAAAATAGAGATTAAAAACAATAGAAAAAAGGAATAAAACCAAAAACTGGTTCTTTGGAAGGGTAAACAAAATTTATATACCTCTGGCCAGGCTCACCAAGAGAAAAGAGAAGATCCAAGTAAACAAAATGAAAGAGGAGAAATCACAACTGATACTGCACAAATACAAAAAAAAAAGAAAGAGAGAGAATATGATGAACAATTATTTGCCAACAAATTCAGCAACCTAGAGGAAATGGACTACTTTCTAGAAACATACAACCCACCAAAACTGCATACAACCCACCAAAACTGCATCAAGAAGAAACACATAACTTGAAGAAATGAATCACTAGAAGTGAAATAGAATCTGTAATTTAAAAAAATCCCTGCAAACAAAAGTCCAGGGCCAGATGGCTGCACAGGCAAATTCTACCCAATATACAAGGAAGAACATATACCAATCCTTCTCAAACTCTTCCAAAAGACTAAAGAGGAAGGAACACTCCCAAAAACATTCTATGAAGCCATCATCACCCTGATACCAAAACCAGACAAAGACACCACAAAAAGGAAAATTACAGGCCAATATCTTTGATGAATATAGATGCAAATATCCTCACCAAAATATTAGCTAACCGAATCCAACAACACATAAAAAAGATCATATACCAGTTGAAAGATCATCCAACCAGTTGAAAGTTGGATTCAACCAGAGTCACAAGGATGGTTCAACCTATGCAAATCAATCAGTGTGATACACCACATGAACAAAAGAAAAGATAAAACCACATGATCATCTTAAAAGATGAAGAAAAAGCATTAAATAAAATTCAACACCGATTTACGATAAAAACTCTTACCAAAGTGGGTGTAGAGGGAACATATCTCAACATACTAAAAGCTATTTATGACAAACCCACAGCCAATATAACACTCAAAAGTGAAAAGGCGAAAGCCCTCTCACTAAAATCTGGAACAAGACAAAGATGCCTACTCTCCCCACTTCTCTTCAAAATAGTACTGGAAGCTCTAACCACAGCAATCAGACAAGAAAAAGAAATAAAACGTATTCAAATTGGTAGGGAAGAGGTAAAATTGCCATTATATGCAGATGACATTATAGTATATACAGAAAACCCTAAAGACTCCACACAAAAACTGCTAGAACTGATAAATGAATTCAGCAAGGTAGCAGGATCCAAGATTAACATACAGAAATATGTTGCATTTCTTTAAACTAACAATGAAATATAAGAAAGGGAATGTAAACAAACAATCCCTTTTAAAACTTCTGCAAAAAATAAAATAAAATACTTAGGAATAAACCTGACCAAGGAGGTGAAAGAGTTATACACTGAGAACTATAAAACATTGTTAAAGGAAATTGAAGATGATTCAAAGAAATGGAAAGATATCCCATACTCTTAGATTGGAAGAATTAATATTGTTAAAATGGCCATACTACCCAAAACAATCTACAGACTTAATGTGATCCCTATCAAATTAGTCAGAACATTTTTCACATAACTAGAACAAATAATCCTGAAATTTGTATGGAACCATAAACAACCCAGAATTGCCAATCCTGAGGAAATCTGAGGAAAAAGAGCAAAGCAGGGGGCATAACTCTCACAGACTTCAGACAATAATACAAAGCTCCAGTAATCAAAACAGCATGGTATTGGCACAAAAACAGACTTATGAATCAATAGAACAGAACAGAGAGCCCAGAAATAAACCCACACACCTACTGTCAAGTAGTCTTCAACAAAGTAGGCAAAAATATACAATGGAGAAAAGACAGTCTCTTCAGCAAGTGGTGTTGGAAAAGTTGGACACCCTCATGTAAGTCAATGAAGTTAGCACACACCCTCACAGAACACAGAAATATAAACTCAAAATGGCTTAAAGACTTAAATATAAGACATGACACCATAAAACTCCTAGAAGAGAATGTAGGCAAAACATTCTCTGACATAAATTGTAGCAACGTTTTCTCAGGTTAGTCTCCCAAGGCAAGAGCAATAAAAGCAAAAATAAACAAATGGGACCTAATGAAACTTAGAAGTTTCTGTACAGCAAGGAAACCAGAAACAAAATGAAAAGACAACCTACGGACTGGGAGAGAATATCTGCAAAAGATTCAACTGACAAGGGCTTAATTTCCAAAATATACATAAAGCTCATAAAACTCAATAACAAAAACAAACAACCCTCAAAAAATGGGCAGAAGACCTAAACAGACATTTCTCCAAAAAAGACATACAGATGGTCAATAGGCACATGAAAAAATGCTCATCATTGCTAATATTTATTAGAGAAATGCAAATCAAAGCTACAATGAGGTACCACCTCACACCGGTCAGAATGGCCGTCATTAAAAAGTCTACAAATAATAAATGTTAGAGAAGGTGCAGAGAAAAGGGAACCTCTTACACTGTTGGTGGGAATATAAATTGGTGCAGCCATTATGGGAAACAGTATGGAGGTTGCTCAAAAAACTAAAAATAGAGTTGTCATATGATCCAGCAATTCCACTCCTAAGCATATACCCAGACAAAACTATAATTCAAAAAGATACATGCACCCCTATGTTCATAGCAGCACTATTTACAATAGACAAGACATGGAAACAAACTAAATGTCCATTGACAGATGAATGAATAAAGAAGATATGGTACATAAATACAATGGAATATTACTCAGCCATAAAAGGAATATTACTCAGCCATAAAGAATAATGTCATTTGCAGCAATACGGATGGACCTAGAGATTATCATATTAAGCAAAGTAAGTCAGAAAGAGAAAGACACCATACGATATCACTTATATGTGGGATCTAAAACACAACACAAATGAACATATCTACGAAACAGAAACAGAATCACAGACACAGGGAATAGACTTGTGGTTGCCAAGGGGGAGGGAGGGTGGGGCAGTGAAGGATTATAAACTATCAATAGTATATATAGGATGGATAAACAACAAGGTCCTACTGTATAGCACAGGGAAATATATTCAATATCACATGATAAACCATAATAGAAAAGAATATGGAAAAGAATATATATATATACATGTTTAACTGAGTCACTTTGCTGTACAGCAGAAATTAACACATTAAAAATCAACTATACTTCAATAAAAATTTTTTTAAAAAAGAATATTCTAATAGGGATACAGGATTTAAAATAATATCATCATGCTCCCTGACCACTGATATGCCCACAGATGGGAATGTGACCCAAACTAGCCAACCCTTCCCTAGGATTTCATAATCTGATGGTAGGAAAAGAAACAGTCTCTTACTTCTGGGGTTGCTAAATGTGGTTAGTTTAAGCCTGAAATTGTTGCAGTGATGTCGCTTCCCTATATCTTGCCCTGTACCCAATGTCTGGTTGAATCCAACCTAAAGAGTGAGAAAGTGGGGCTAGCTCAGCTGGAGAAGCATCACACAGAAAGCAAGAGTGACAGAAACTGGACAGCTCTATGCGAACCTTGAAGATGGCCCTACTCCCAGACTTTGCAGTTACGTGAACCAATAAATTTCTTTTGCTTAAGCCACTGTTTGACTTTGAGTCATTTCAAACTCAAAAAATCCTGAGTTGGATTCACTACACCTACATCTAACGGTCAGTCTTAAACTCCAGATAACATGCATAATTTTGTGGTTCTTCAGGAATCCTCATCTCTCTTGCAGCCTCTACCCATTTGGCATAGACTTTGTAAGCTGGAGACAAAGTTTTACACTTCACTTCGTAAACACAGATTTTATACTAGTCAGCTATATCTTCTATACTGCATGAAACCCAGATTAAAATTCACAAGAGGTCAAATATGCCCTTCAGTGATGCCTGCATATGTGGGAGGATAGAATAAGCCATTTGGGGAGACGAGAAAAATACTCACATGATCCCTGGCAATCTCTTTTGGACTCTAAAAATCCTCTGGGGCTATATGTTAATAGAAATATTAAAATTCAAACACTATCAAATCTTTTTGAAAAACAAATTAATTTTGTGGAAAGAAAGACAACAGGAAAAGCATGCTTCCCCCCAGTGATGTTGTTACTTAAATTGGCCTCTAGAGGTCATGTCTAGCCAATGCAACCCTCTTCTGATAATGCAAAAGTTTCACTGGCTTCCTTAGACTAGTGTTTTGCAAACTCTGTTTCCTGGAGCCCATGGGGTACTGGTAAGATGCAACAGGGACATCATCAGGGTGAAGGAGACGGCAAAAGGACAGGATTTTGAGTTATCTTCCTGCATCAACCAGATTCTTTTTTAAAAATTATCTTTCATGGATAAACAAGGTCCTACTGTATAACACAGGGAACTATATTCAATATCCTGTGATACACCATAATGGAAAAGAATATATACTTCTATGTATAACTGAATCATTTTCTGTTCATCAGAAGCTAACGCAGCATTGTAAATCAACTACACTTCAATTAAAAAAATTATCTTTTATGTACTGGGCTATCAAGGAAAATTTATTTGGAAAAGGTTTTGAGTGCTTAAAGTATTAGAAAAATAACTGCTTTAACTCCAGAAACAGCATCAGTCCAGATATTGAGTTCTTAGGTGTCTTATGTATTGAGGGTCTTATATCACGGAAGAAAGTATCAATGGTTTCATGTCGATAGAGAAAACCTCTGATACTGCAAGTTGTGTGCAATATATGAATCTAAAAGGATCACCGCCTTCCACCAACACTTCATCAGGTAGTAAGGTCTTCTCATCTTACTCTACAAAGCACGCACCAATGGATAAGCTCTGCACTTGTTATAAAGTGAAATAAAGGTGGAGGACAGGACAATAGTGCTGCCACTGGGGTTTAAACACCTTCACGTGAAATTCCACCATTTGAGATCAGAAGCTCAGCATGCAAAGAAACATAGACCCCCATACATAAGTAACATTCTTCAAGGCATTCCTTTTATATGTGATCAATAATGCAAAAAAAATAAAACCACCTGCGCTAGCGCTCCTTGGTGCAAAGGAGAGATAGAAGAGGTTATTGGGAAGTACTGGTACAACAAGCCTACAGATGTATTATGGTTTTATACAATTATTCTCCAACACATCAGGAACTAAAGGTATTGTGACCTTGTTAATTTTAAAATTCTGTCCTTTTCCATAACCAGAAAAATCTTCAAAGAGAGAGAACATCTAATTCTTTATCCTATTCTCTATCTTCAAAGCAGACTTTCTTTTCGCCCTTGCATTTAGATTCCATTCTTCTGCTTGAGGCAATGAAGAATTTTCAGGGAATTTTCAAAGAGACAAAAGCCACTCAAAAGAATATAAATGTCAAACACATGTAAATTTCCCCTGCTCCATTTTCTCCCCAAGTCAGGAATGGCCTTTGTTTTCTCCTGGTATGTTTCATCTGGCTGACATCTCTGGTTGAGGAGCAATCATCCAGGCAGCGAATTTACAATGAAAGGACAATCAGTTACCAAAAATGTTGTAGGCACTGATAACGGGATTCAGAAGGGTCAGAAATGAGTGGAAGAAAATAGGCATTTCAAACAAGTGCACAGCAGCTGCTTCTGAACTTGCCTTAAGATTGCATCCAAAACATTTACTAATTTTCTGTCGTAAAATAAAGGGAAGCCAAGTGAAATCCTGATAAAGAATCATTCTGGAGAGGGGGAAGAACACTACCGTTTAAATGGTATTCCTGAGGTTAAATTAAATTCTTTCAGAAACATCTTTACTCCCATTTGTGTCAGTTCAGCCAAGTTGAAGGGGGAGCTAAGAAGGAAGCAAAACATATCTTCAGATTTATACCTTCTTTGAGGATGATCCTACAGTTTTTATGGAACTGGATAACTAAACCAGGTACATGTAAAGAACAGATGCACAAAAGATTTCAGCAAACTTGTAACAACATGAAGAATTAATCCCAAACATATGCCCTCTCAAAGAGGTAGCAATTATACAAAAATGAAAGCAACTGTAGCAGATACCTTTTCTTGTGTGCCTACTATAATTCAGACGGTTAAATCACAAAGACTCTGCAGGCTGGGTAATATTCTCTACCTTGCAGATAAAAAATCAAGAGCTTAAGTAAATGAACTTGTTCCTGGTCAAGCAATGAACATGAGACAGATCCATGATTTTAAAGTAACCTTTTTGACTCTAAAATCAAGGGTCATAATCTTTGTGCTTTCCATGGAAAAAATAAAAGATAAATGGGGAACCAGAATGGTGAGGGGTCAGGAGATTTTGTCACATAAGCTAAAGAATTTTAGCCATTTAATCTAGAGAAAAGTGATTCAATGGGCTTTATAGGAGCTGTGGGAAAACATCTGAGAGGTCACAATATGGATGAAGAGAGATCATTTTTTAATCTGTATGTTTTATTAAAAACAAAAACATGTGGGTTCTACTTCTAGCTGTGATAAAGAAACTTGATTCAGACTTAACTTCCCATTAGGAACAACTGTTAAATCTATGTAAAATAAAAGGGGAAAACCCCCAACTACTGATATTCATCAGAGAGCAATCAAGGCAGCCAGGATTCAATAGACCAAGATCCTGAAGGGAAAGAAAATGTATTGAGAATATCCCCATATTTGTCATTTTTTCCTCTATAGCACCCTTGTGCATTTTTAGAGAAAAGGATAGGGGCAGGTCAGAAAGTGGTAATTAAGCGGTCCTGTGAATTTCACTAGGTTGGAAAGATCAAAATTAATTAGCTCAGGGCCACCAAAAATAGCCAGGATTTAAGGGGAAAAAACGTTTCTAGATAATCCCCTCTAAGAGTGAGATAATTTGTCATTAGCAGAATGACACTAAAGAAATACTAAAAGAAGTTCTTTAGGCAGAAGGAAAATGATCCCTGGTAGAAGAAGAACACTAATGCAGAAACAAATGAAGAGCACCAGAAAGGATAAATATATGGTTAAGTCTAAATGAATATTGACTCTTTAATAAAATACATCTTGTGGGAATAAATTTTAAATAAATTTATCATACACATATACGAATGAATATATTTTGTACATAATTTTAACATGTGACAATAATAACACAAAAAGTGGGAGAATGGTAAATGGAGTTAAAGTTTTTAAGCTTTCATTTACCCTAGAAAGGATTAAAGTAAAATTTTATTAGAATAAGGCAAAGATTCATTTTGTAATTTAGGATAAACTCTAAAATGAAATAAAAGAATATACGCTTAACAAGATAATAGAAGGAAAAGAGAATAATATAAAAATATTTTGATTAATTCAAAAGAAGGCAAAAATAGAAGAAAAAAGAAAATAGGTGGGACATAGTAAAATAATACATTTAAACCCAAATATATCAGCAATTACATGACATACAAATGAACTACACATTCTATAAAAACACAAACATTGTCAAATTGGGGAATAAAGAACAAAACTCTACCATATGTTGCTTCCAGGAGACACACCTAAAATATAAGACTCAGATAAGTGAAAATAAGAGGAGACATATTTTGCAAATACTAATCAAGATAAAGCTGGTATAGGTATTGGGTTGACCAAAAAGTTCCTTCGGTTTTAAAGTAAAAGACACATTTTTCATTTTCACCAAGAACTTTATTGAACAACGTATTCACCGTTTTGTTCCACTACCTTCTGCCATTTTTCAGGTAACTTCTTAATTCCATCTTCCCAAAACTTTTTATCTTTTTGAGCAAAGAACTGTTCCAGGTGCCTTTTATAGTCTTCCAGGCAATGGAAATTTTTTCCCTTAAAAGAATTTTGTAAAGACCAAAATAAATGGAAATCCAGAGGTGCAATGTCTAGTGGATATGGCAGATGAATCAGAACTTCCCAGCCAAGCTATAACAGTTTTTGCCTGCTCATTAAAGAAACATGTGGTCTTGCGTTATCTTGATGGAAGATTATGTGTTTTCTGTTGACTAATTCTGGATGCTTTTCGTCGAGTGCTGCTTTCAGTTGGTCTAACTGGGAGCAGTACTTGCTGGAATTAATCGTTTGGTTTTTCAGAAGGAGCTCATAATAGAGGACTCCCTTCTGATACTACCATATACACAACATCACCTTCTTTGGATGAACAGCGACCTTTGGTGTGGTCGATGGTGGTTCATTTCACTTGCCCCGTGTTCTCTTCCGTTCCACAATACTGGACAGTACCCACTTTTCTTTTTCTTTTTTTTTGATATTGTTAAATTGTTTACAGTATATACTTTTCATTGCCCATCACAATTTGTTTTAAAAACAGAACATTATCATTACACTTAAGTAGAGATTCATATGCGGAAATAAGGTCAAAAAGGTTTTTTTTGCTTAACTTATGTGGAACCCAAACATCAAAGCGATTAACATAACCAAGCTGGTGCAAATGACTTTCAATGCTTGATTTGGATATTTTGAGTATGTCAGCTATCTCCCTTGTGGCATAACATTGATTGTTCTCAATTAATGTCCCGATTTGATTGCTATCACCGTCAACTTGTCTACCGGACCGTGAAGCTCCGTCCAGCAAGAAATCTCCAGCATGAAACTTTGCAAACCACTTTTGACATGTTCAATCAGTCACAGCACCTTCTCCATACACTGCACAAATCTTTTGTTGCATTTCAGTTGCATTTTTAACCTTTCTTGAATTAATAAAGCATAATATGCCGAAAATGTTGCTTTTTTTCTTCCATCTTCAATATTAAAATGGCTACACAAAAATTCACCAATTTTGATTTTTTTTAAATGCATGCTGATATGAGAGCTGTCACAACGCAATCTAACAAAATTGTTTTGAATAAAGTTAAAGACAACTAAAGCACTACCAGAGCCATCTTATGTGAAAAAACAAACGAACTTTTTGGCCAACCTAATTTAACACTAAGAAGATTTCAAGAAAAGAAGTATTAGTAGTGATGAAGAGACACAGTTTGTAATAATAAAAGATAAATTTGACTGGAATATAAATGTGTATATACCTAATAACATAGGCTCAAAATATATAAATCACAAACTGACCAAACTAAAAGGAGAAATAAAAGTACATATTCATATATCTTGAGAATAACTCACATCTCTCAGTCATTGATAAAACAAGCAGAAAAGGAATTAGATATATTTTTTGAACAACTCAATAAACTAACTTGACCTAATTGGTGTGTGTGTGTGTGTGTGTGTGTGTGTGTGTGTAAAACACTATGCCAAATAATTGCAGAATACAGTCTTTTCAAGTGGACATAGTATCTTTACCAAAATGCACTATGAAGCAAGAATGTACCTTCTGACCACAGTGGAATTAAGACTGAAATCAGTAACCAAGATATAACTAGAAAATCTTCAAATACTTATAAACGACGCAAGTGTTTTCTAAATAATCCATAAATCAGAGAATAACAAAGCAAATTAGAAAATATTCTGAAGTGAATAATTATGAAAACAAAGATATGAGAATTTATGGAATGTAGTTGAAGTAACGCTTACAGAAAAATTTATTGTGTCAAATGCACATTTTAGGAAAAACTTGAAAAAGCATATAATTTTCTAAGACACCAGAAAAAGAATAGCAAATTAAAGAAGAAGGAAATATTAAAGAGTAAAAAAATAATCAATGACAAAAAGTCTACAAACAATAAATGCTGGAGAGGGTGTGGAGAAAAGGGAACCTTCCTACACTGTTGGTGGGAATGTAACAATAAACTGGTACAGCCACTGTGGAGAACAATATGGAAGTTCCTTAGATAACTAAAAACAGAACTATCATATGATCCAGCAATCCTACTCCTGGGCATACATCCAGAGAAAACCATAATTCAAAAAGATGCATGCACACCAATGTTCATTGCAGCACTATTTACAATAGGGAAGACATGGAAGCAACCTGAATGTCCACTGACAGAGGAATGGATAAAGAAGATGTGGTACATATATACAATGCAATGTTACTCAGCCATAAAAAAATAACGAAATAATACCATTTGCAGCAATATGGATGGATCCAGAGAGTATCATACTAAGTGAAGTAAGTCAGACAGAGAAAGACAACTATCATACGGTATCACTTACATGCAGAATCTAAAAAAGAAGGATACAAATGAACTTATTTACAAAACAGAAATACTCAGACTTCAAAAACAAACTTATGGTTACTAAAGGGGAAAGGTTGGTGGGAGGGATAAATCAGGAGTTCAGGACTGACATATACACACTAATATATATAAAATAGATAACAAGGACCTACTGTATAGCATAGGGAAATCTACTCAGTATTCTGTAATAACCTATATGGGAAAAGAATCTGAAAAAGAATGAATATATGTATATGTATAACTGAATCACTTAACTGTACACCTGAAATTAACACAACATTGTAAATCAACTATATTCCAATATAAAATAAAAATTAAATTTAAGAAATTAATGAAATAGAGAACCTAATAGAAAAAAAGGAAAATTTGCTTTTTGGAAAAGATTAATAAAATTGATAAACATCTAGCAGACTGATTACAAAGAAAAAATTTCAAGGATTAGAAGTGGAGGGCTTCCCTGGTGGTGCAGTGGTTAAGAATCCGTCTGCCAATGCAGGAGACACGGGTTCGATCCCTGGTCCGCGAAGATCCCACGTGACTCAGAGCAACTAAGTCCGTGTGCCACAACTACTGAGCCTGCGCTCTAGAGTCCGCAAGCCGCAACTACTGAAGCCCGCGTTCCACAACTACTGAAGCCCATGCGCCTAGAGCCCGTGCTCCGCAACAAGAGAAGCCACAGCAATAAGAAGCCCGTGCACCGCAACGAAGAGTAGCCCCTCCTCACCACAACTAGAGAAAGCCCGTGCGCAACAAGGAAGACGCAACACAGCCATAAATTAATTAATTAATTTTAAAAAAAAGTGGATATCATTAGAGATTTTAGATTGATTTTAAAAATAATAACATTTAGCTTTCAGATAGGATGTAGAAGGTCTTAAGGGACCATTGTAACCATCATATGAGCTAAAAAGATAATTGAATCTCCCCACCCGACTCCCCCGTCATATTTAAGATATTGGAGAGCTGCAGACACAAAGTAGTCTAAGGAAATTAAATTACAGAGGAGTTTAAGGAATTTCTAGGTGAGCAGATGTCAGTGGCCAAATTTTATTCTGCAGGGTCTCCAATGGGGCCAGTGAAAAACTGAACGTGGAATTTTCCTGGGATACAGAAAAGCCTGCAGCCTTTGTGGGCTGGCATGAATGGACTGAAATCAGTAAAAGCTCCAGATGCAGGGAACTTGTTCTTGCCTGCCAACTTTCCCCATGGAGCTTTTCTGAGTATGTGTCAGGGGCATGGAAGCTGAACTAGAAAGCAGAGGGAGCATTCTGCATCTTACACAAAGATCACAAAGTCCTACTAGAGGGAGTGGCCTGTAGTAGACACAGGACAGAACAAGGTAGTTCTAAAGACATTTGAAAAGGTGAAGACAACCTAACTAAAGCGGTGACCCAGCCACAATTCAGCTCAAATCCTGATTGGATTGTAAAAACTGTCCCTTCTCCCTAACTTATTGCCCAGGGAAGGGACATGCCCTCACTTGTACAAGATAATATTTACTCCAGAGGCTACAGTTTTTTCATTAGGCAATTGCTGGAACACGATAAAAAGTTGTGAGACAGGTGTAGAAGCAATATGACTCCTAATTAAGAAAAAAACCTGTCAATAGGAGCAGGCTGATGAATGGCTCAGATATTGGAATTAGAGAGACCCTAAAATAACTTTTAAAATACATTAAACAAATTAGAAGAAAACATAGACAAAATGGACACAAAAAAGAGAATTTTAAGAGAAAAGTAAAATCTCTATGATAGAACCAAGTGGAAATTCTAAAACTGAAAAAATACTATATATTAAATTAAAATTTATTTAATGTACCTAAAGCAGAGTGGACACAGCAGAGGAAAAAAATGCCAATTATTTCATCCAGGTCATCACACAAACTGGTTGTAAACCAAAAATAAAGGAAAAAAATTTAGATACAGACATAAATTCTTACACACAAATAGGTAGATTATATTCAAAAGAACAAGCATAAAAAAGATAACTGACTTTTCATCAGAAAACAATGGAAGGCAAAATAGAATTGACTTCTTTAAGTGCTGAAATTAAAAAAAGCTAGAATTAAAAAAAAAACAAAGCCTATATAAAGACAATTTTAGACAAACAAAAGCTGAGACAATATGTCACCAGCTTTTCAGGCTGAAAGGGAACAATCCATGATGTCACCACAGATCTGCAGCACAAATCTGCAGATTTGACCAGAAAGGTCAAATATGTGCAAAAATGTAAAATAATTTTTTTTTTTTTTTTTTTTTTTGCGGTACGCGGGCCTCTCGCTGTTGTGGCCTCTCCCATTGCGGGGCACAGGCTCCGGACGCGCAGGCTTAGCGGCCATGGCTCACGGGCCCAGCCGCTCTGCGGCATGTGGGATCCTCCCAGACCGGGGCACGAACCTGTGTCCCCTGCATTGGCAGGCGGACTCTCAACCACTGCGCCACCAGGGAAGCCCGTGAAATAATATTTTTAAAAGTTAAAAGAAAAGTACTGGCTACTAAAAACCACAGTAAAAACAATACATTGAGGAGTTCATAATACATGTAGAAATAACATGTATGACGTGAATAGCATAATTGGAGAGAAAACAAATGGAATTATACTCTTACAATGCTTTTACATTGCTCATGGAGTAGCACAATACTAATTCAATTATTTTGATAAGTGGGGTAATAAACTGAGGATGTTTATAGTAATCCCTAGAGCAGTGGCTCTCTACCAGTGGTAATTTTTCTTCCAAAGGGACATGAGCCATTTTTGGTTATTTCAATTCTGATTGGGGGAGAGGGGGACTTTTCTACTATCATATAGTGGGAAGATGCCAGGGATACTGCTAAAAATCCTACAATGCATAGAACAGCTCTCATAGCAAGGAAATATCTGGCCCAAATGTCAAAATGCCAAGGTTGAGAAGGCTAAAATACAAAGTGGTGACTAAAGTAACCATTAAAAAAAAAAAAAAGGTGGGGGATGGGGGTGGATCTTAATCTGGAATGATTAAAAAACACATGATTAATCCAAAAGAAGAGAAGAGAAAAATAACGACAAGATGGGACAAATAAAAACATAACAAGCCACTAGACATAAAAGCAAATATGTCAACGATTACAGTAGATTTTCCATGGGCAAATACTCCATCTATTGGCATAAAGTGGTTCATAATAAGACAGACTGTCAGACAATCCATTCTAATCATAAAATCTTGTGTGACTATATAAATGTCAGACAAAGTAGACTTCAAGACAGGGAGTATTATTAGAGATAAAGGAACATTTCATAATAACAAAATGGTTAATCAAGAAGATATCATTCCAAGTACATATGCAAATAATAGCATCACTTCAAAATGCATGAAACAAAAATTAAAGCTAGATTTGATAGAACTAAGAAGATAAAGACAAATCCACATAGTTGGGGGCATTTCAGTTTCTGAAAGACTACTTTTACATAGATTACTAGCAGTAATCAATATAAAAAATGTTCAGTAATATTCAGTATAGGTAAAGAAGATTTTGAACAACACTATTAACCAATTCGACCAAATAGATGTGTATTAAATATGACAAACAACAGCTTCAGAATACAGTCTTTTCAAGTGCACAAGGAACATTCTCCAGAATAGACCATATGTTGCTCTTCAGAGCAGGTCTTAAAAGTTTAAAAGCAATGAAACAAATTTTAAAATGTTCCCTTGTCCATAATAGAATTAAACCAGAAATCAATGATGAAGACAACTAGAAAATCTCCAAACACGTGAAAATTAAATATTTCTAAGTAACCCATTAGTTAAAGAAGAAATAATATTTAAAATCTGAAAATAATTTGAAGTAAAAACAATGAAAATTCAACATGTCAGAATTTGTGGGATGGAACTAAAGCAGAGTTTAGAGGAAATTTTATAGCTTTAAATGCATATATTGGAAACGTTTAAAATCAATTACTTAAGCTTCCTTCTCATAAAACAATAAAATGGGGGTGTGGAAATGAAGAGCGGAAATCAGTGAAACAGAGCAGAGAAAATCAACAAAGCAAAAAATGGGTTCTTTGAAGAGATTATTAAAACTGAACTTCCTTGCAAGACTCATCAAGAAAAAAAGAGAAAATACAAACTATGACTATCTGGAGTGAAAAAGGAACATCACTACAGATACTGAAAGATACAGGAGAATGTTATAAACAACATTATGCCAATAAATCTGTCCAGCTAGATGAAATGAACAAAGTGCTTGAAAACACATCTTACCAAAACTGACACAAGAAAATAAAGAAAAGCTAAATATTTCTATATTAGTTAAAGAATTAGAATCTGTAAGTTAAAACAATTCCTCAAGTAAATTCCTGACTTGACGGCTTCAGTAGTAATTCTACCACTCATATATATGAATAATACCAATCTTACACAGTCATTCAGAGATGAGAGATAAAAGAAACAATTCCCAACTCATTGTATGAGACCAGCATTATTCTGACACCAACATCCAACAAAATTTTTTATGAGAAAATGAATAGAGATATAAAATGTCTAAAAGAATATGCCAGTAAATATTAATAGAATAGAGCAGTATATGAAAAAGGATTATATATATTCACCAAGTGAACTTTAGCCCAGAAATGCAAGGTTAGTTTAACCTTTAAAAAACCACTAAATAGAGATATATTCCATATTCATAAATTGGAAGACTCATTATTATTAAGATATCATTACCCTGCTCCCAAAATTAATATATACAATACAATCCCTACCAAGTAAATCCCAATAGGTCTTTTTTTTTTTTTTTGGCAGAAATTGACAAGATGGTACTAAATTTGTTTAAAATATAAAAGATCTGGCCTAGCTATGAAAATCTTGAGAAAAAATAAATTAAAACAACTTACATTACTAAATTTTAAGACATTCTATAATGTTATACCAATTAAGACACTGTGGTATTGGGAACAAAAATAGGCAAATAGATCAATGAAACAGACTGAAGAGTCAGGAGGTAGATTTATACACATAACGGTTGCTTTATTTTGCCAAAATTATAGAGAAAGGAAGGCCTACTCAATAAATGATGTTGGAACAACTAAGAAAAAATGAACTATAGTATGCTACACATGAAAGTTAAAGTAGATAGTGAATTTAAAAATGAAAATATAAAAAACTCTAAAATAAAACTTTTGTTCATGTCTTCATTATTGAGGTAGGCAAAATTTCTTAAACAAGGCACAAAGAACACAAAATAAAAAAAAAAAAGATACAACTGACTTCATCAAAACTAACATCTTCTGCCCATCAAAAGGTATCTTTTAAAAAGTGGAAAGGCAAGCCACAGATGAGGAGAAAATATTATACAGATATACAGATATGACAAGAGACTCGTACCTAAAATGTGCAAACAATTCCTATAAATCAATTAGAAAAAGGTAAATAGCTCAATCTTTAAAAAATTATACAAACTACTATGTCTAAAATAGATAAGCAACAAGGATGTATTGTATAGCACAGGGAAATATAGGCATTCTTTTGTAATAACTTTATTTTGATTTTTTATTTTTTTGGTTGCACCGCATGGCCTGAGGGATCTTAGTTCAACGACTAGGGATCGAACCCATGCCCCCTGCAGTGGAAGTGTGGAGTCTTAACCACTGGACTGCCAGGGAAGTCCCTATTTTGTAATGATTTTAAAAGAACTATAATCTATAAAAATATTGAATCACTATGTTGTACTCCTGAAACTAATATTGTACATCAACTTTACTTCAATAAAAAAAAATACTAGAAAAAAATGAGCTCTCCTCCCCTCACAATTACTGTTTTAAATGACTTGAAAAGGCACCATCCAAAGAATATTCAAAAGGCCAATAAGCACATGAAAAGATTCTCAACAGTGTAACTCAGTAGGGAAATTCAAACTAAACCAACTAAGGGGTACCATTACACCTATTAGTAACACTAAAATTTAACAGGTTGACAAAACCAAACACTGGAGGGAGTGTGGAGCAGCTGTAAACATTATACATTACTGGTGGAAGGTAAAGTGGCTCAACTCAACCATTTTTAACAACTGCATAGCAGTTTCTCATAATGTTAAATTTATACCTACCCTATGACCCACCATGCCTAGATATATACCAAAAAGTAATAAGTCATATATCTACAAAAATACTTGTATAAGAAGGTTGATAGAAACTTCATAATAGCTTAAAATAAGAAACTATTTGTCCATCAACAGAAAAAATTATTAAAATTTTGTGGTATATTCATGTAATGGAATATCACACAGCAGTTAAAAAAAACACTACTGATGAATGTAATAACACAGGTGAATCTCTAAAACATTACAATCAGCAAGAGAAGTCAAACATGAAAATACATACTGTATGATTTTGTTTATATGAAATCCAAGAACAAATAAAACTAATCTATTGCTAGATGTATGACAATAGGGGTTACCTTGACAGGAAGCGGGTGTGAATATTAACTGGAAAGGGTATGAGGGAACTTTCTGGAGTGTTAGCTCTTTTAACTTTATCTGGGGGATTTTTATACAGGTATAATCATAGATAAAAATTTATTGAGCTATACACTTAAGACTTGCACATTTTACTTTATTTAAATTACACTCAATTTCAAAGAGATAATAGGAGAATACTATGAAAAATTTTATGTCAATATATTTGAAACTTTAGTTGAAATGGACAAATTTCTCAAAAGTTACATTTAAAATATTTGAACATTCTTCTATCTAGTAAAGAAATTTAATCCATAATTTACTATCTCTGACAAAACTCTGAACCCAGGTGGCTTCACCTATGGTTATTCCAAGCATTTAAGGAAGAAATAACAATAATATTACACAAATTTCACCAGAAAATAAGGAACACTTTTAAACTGGTTTTATCAAATCAGCATCTCTTGATGCCAAAACTTGACAAGGACATTACTAGAAAGCCAAACATTAGGCCAATCTCTCTCATGTTTCAGATTTTAGGCACAGAAGTCTTAAAACATGAGCAAAACAAACCCACCAATAAAATATATAGAAGATATTACATCATGAATAAGTTGGACTTATTCAAGAAATACAAGGTTGGTTTAACATTTGAAAATCAATCATTGCCATACTAACAGAGAAAATATCTGATAACTCAATAGATGAGCAAACATTTGATAAAATTCAATACCCATTCATAATTTTATTTTTCTATTCTTTTTTATTGCATATAATTGATTTTCAATATAATATTAGTTTCAGGTGTACAACACAGTGTACATTACATTAGTACATACTTTTTATAGGTTACAAAATAATCACCACTATAAGACTAGTTACCATCAGTCAACATACAAAGTTATTACAGTATTATTGACTATATTCCCTAGGCTGTACTTTACATCCCCCCGTGACTTATTTATTTTGTAACTGGAAATTTATACTTCTTAATCACCTTCACCTATTTCACTCATCCTCTCACCATTTCCCCTCTAATAACCACTGGTTTGTTCTCTGTATCTACGAGTCTGTTTCTGTTCTGTTTGTTCATTTGTTTTGTTTTTCAGATTTCACATGTAAGTGAAATCATACGGTATTTGTCTTTTTCTGTCTCACTTATGTCACTTAGCATAATACCCTCTACGTCCATCCAAGTCTAAGTCAACCACTGGTGCCGCAGTGGTTGAGAGTCCGCCTGCTGATGCAGGGGACACGGGTTCGTGCCCTGGTCCGGGAAGATCCCACATGCCGCAGAGCGGCTGGGCCCGAGAGCCATGGTCGCTGAGCCTGTGTGTCCGCAGCCTGTGCTCCGCAACGGGAGAGGCCACAGCAGGGACAGGCCCGTGTACTGGAAAAAAACAAAAAAAAAGTCCCTCCATATTATCGTAAATGACAAGATTTCCCTCTTTTTTTATAGCTGAGTAATATTCCATAGTATGTATACCACATCTCCTTTATCCCTTATCTATTCACCTATAGATGGATACTTAGGTTGCTTCCATATCTTGGCTATTGTAATTAATGCTGCAATGAACATAGGGGTGCATATATTCTTTTGAATTAGTATTTTGTTTTCTTTGGAAAAATACCCAGAAGTAGAATTGCTGGATCATACGGTAGTTCTATTTTTTTGAGGAACTTCCATATGTTTTCCATAGTGGCAATACCAGTTTACATATCCACCAACAGTGCACGAAGGTTCACTTTTCTCCATATCCTTGCCAACACTTTTTCTTATTTGTCTTTTTGATGATAGCCATTCTGACAGGTATGTGGTGTTATCTCATTGTCGTTTTAATTTGCATTTCCCTGATGATTAGTGATGTTGAGCACCTTTTCATGTGTCTATCAGCCATCTGTATGTCTTCTTTGGAAAAAAGTCTATTCAGGTCCTCTGCCCATTTTGTGATTGGGTTGTTTGTTTTTGTGATGTTCAGTTGTATGAGTTCTTTATATATTTTGGATATTACTCTCTTATTGGATGTATAGTTTGCAAATATCTTACCCCATTCAGTAGGTTGCCTTTTCCTTTTGTTGATACTTTCCTATGCTGTGCAAAAGCTTTATAGTTTCATGTAGTCTTGTTTCTTTATTTTTGTTTTTATTTCCCTTATTTGAAGAGACATATCCAAAAAAAATTTGCCAAGATTGATGTCAAAGAGCATACTGCCTATTTCTTTTCTAGGAGCTTTATGAATTCAGGTCTTACATTTAAGTCTTTAATCCATTTTGAGTTTATTTTTGTATATGGTGTGAGAAAGTAGTCCGGTTTGATTATTTTGTATGTAGCTGTCCAGTTTTCCCAACGCCATTTATTGAAGATACTCTCTTTTCCCCATTGCATATCCTTGCCTCCTTTGTCATAGATTAATTGGCCATATAAGCATGGGTTTATTTACAGGCTCTCTAGTCTGTTCCATTGATCTATGTGTCTGTTTTTGTGCCATTACTATACTATTTTGATTACTATAGCTGTGTAGGATAGTTTGAAATCAAGGAGCATTATGCCTCTAGCTTTGTTCTTTCTCAGGACTGTTTTGGATATTTGGGGTCTTCTGTGTTTCCATACAAATTTTAGAATTATTTATTCTAATTCTATGAAAAATGTCTCATTCATAATTTTTAAAAACTTTTGTAAACGAGGAATAATAGGAAACTTCCTTGATTTGGTATTATGTCTAATATCTTAATTAATGATAAAATTCTGAGAGATTTCTCTTGCTGTGTAGAAAGATACAAGGATGCCAGCTATCATTACTCCTAGTCAACATTGTAAAGAAGTCCTGACTAATGAAATAAGGCATATAAAAGAAATAAACAGCATGGGCTGTAGAAGTGAAGAACTAAAATTATGTCAAACATCATAGTTGTGGGTATAAAATATCCGAAAGAATCTATAAACTAATAGAATTACTAAGTGGATTTAGCAAGATCACTGAATACAAGGTCAATATTCAATTGTATGTTTCATGCAAGCAAAACCCAGTAAGAGAAAAAGTAAATAAAATATAATTATATTACTATTTATAACAACAGCAAAAACAATCATATGTATGGGAAAATTTTAACTACAGATATACAAGTCTTAGGCACAGAAAACTATAAATATTACTAAGAGAAATTTTAAAAGATAAAAAGAAATGAAAGGATATAGCATGTTCATGGATTAGAAGCTTAAATGTAGTAAAGACATCACTTCCTCTCAAATTTACCTATAGAGTCAATGCAATCCCTAACAAAATGCCAGCAAGTTTCATTTCTTTTTTCAAGAAATTGACAAACTGAGTCTAATACACGTGAAAATGCAAAGGGCCAAGATAAACTCAAACAAAAAGAACAAAGTTGGAGATCTGACACTACGAGGCACCAAGATTTATTTAAAGTATTAGTAATTTGAGTGTGGAATTGGCACAAGAATATACATACAAAGCACAGAAAGTAAGGAGAATTCTTAGATAGACCCACACATGTTTTGGTCACTAGACTTGTAACAAAGGACAAAAGTATCTCTGCAATGCAGTAAAGAAAGGATGGTCCTTTAATAAACTATGGTAGATTAAATGGATATTCACGTGAATAAAGCTTGATCGTTACCATTCCTTTCCCCATTTTATAGAGGAGGACGATGGGACTGAAGAGGTGAATGATGTAACTAAGTTCACACAGCTAATAAACCAGAGCTTCGTAAAATGTAGTTGGTCCTAGTTATGGGCCAAGAGTTTTACATACATTATCTCATTTGATTCCTCCAAATAGCTTTGCTTTATCAAAATTTTGTACATAAGATACTAGAAGTGACTAACCGGACAAGAGGTTGGGGTGCAGGGTAAGGGGCTCGTGGCCGGGAAACCAGCCATGTCAGAAAGGGAATGCGATGACAGTCACATTCCAACAGGCCGGGGAGAGCACCCTGAACAGCTGGTTAAGGAACTTTCACACTTCTCTAAAAGAAGAAAAAAAAAAAAACCTGCAGAAAGAATAACTGAGAATGATGCTTGGAACTTGTTGCACGATTTGTGTTAATCGTGGAAAATTTTTCAGGGGATGAGGTCCTAACCTTTCTCATATACAAATATGCCCCCAAAGCAGGTTTTTGATGAGACTATCATTTATGAAAAGTCACTGAATCATTCAGTAAATATTGACTGAGCACTCTTCCACATCCGGCACAGGGTTAATGCCTGAGGAAACAACACCCAACAGGACAGAGAAGCCTTCGCGGAGCTTCCGTTCTAACAGGAAGACCAGTCATGAACAAACCACCCAAACCACAGACGCGGTCATTTCAGGCTGTGCTTGGTGCCACAAAGGCGAGATATACTGAGAGAACGTGGGCGTGGAGGAAGGCGTGGTCGAGAGCGGCATGGGCCCTCCTGCCCATGACTTCCCCTTGCAAGGTGCTTGGGATGCTTCCTCCCCACCAGTGGTCCTCAGAATACCCCTGCGGGCATCATCTGGGAACTTCTTAGAGAGGCAGAATCTCAGGCCTCACCCCAGAACTCCTGAATCAATCCATATTTTAACAAGATCCCCAGGGTTTGTGAGCACACTGAAGTTTGAAAAGTACTCTTCAGGATTGCTTCTAACAGCCAGAATTTCCACTATTTCCATGCTCTGTCTGCGTAACAAGGGGCAAGCCAGAAGTGTCCCCACCTTACCCCCAGGGTCCCCTGCCATGCCTGAGGGGGTGGGTGTATACTTGTCCAGATCCCTCAGTATTGAGCTGTGCATTTTACACTTTTCCCAGAGCTTCCCACAGGATTGAACTCCGATGTCCTCTGTGGGAGCTGGTGCACTCTATCGGCTGCCTTCCCTTCCCTGTGTCACTTCCCTCCTTCCCTGCCCACGTTCCCTGTAGCTCCCAAATAAACTACTGCCATTTGCTTTTTGTCTCAGGGTGTTTGGAAGGGAACCCAAGACACGAGATCTCTCTGAGGAGATGTTATGTATGTGAGCTGAGAACTGAAGGATGACAAGGAACCACCTGGTGAAGATCTGGGAGAGGTGCTCTCGCAGCAGAGGCAACAGTTAGTGAAAAGGCCCTGGGGCTGGGAAGAACTGGGCGGTGCTCAGGGACCAGAATTGAGGCCAGTGTGATGGAAGCACAGTGGGAAGCTACATGGACAATGGGTGGGGGAGCATAAGAGTGGGAGAAGAGTTGACACCAACTGCACTAATGCAGGTGACAGACTCAGGATCTATCCACTAGGTGGGTCCGGTGGCAGCCGTGTGAGTAGAAGGTCAGAGAGGCAGGTAGAAGCGTTTTGACCTCATCTTCTGGCCTGAAGATATCCACCAATGGTTAACATACCCACGGGCTCATCCGACTTTTGACTAATGCCATAAAATCAAGTTCGTCCTCCAATTGTACCTGTCCCTAATATGACTACACTAAGGACGCAAAAGCAAATGGATACACCAGAAATGTTTGGTCCTTACTTGAAAATGCCTAACACAGCACCTGGCACACATGAAGCACTCAGCAACACCTCCTTCCCTAACCATCTAGTCCATGTTCACAGA
Organism: Monodon monoceros; assembly: GCF_005190385.1. Classification (NCBI taxonomy): domain Eukaryota; kingdom Metazoa; phylum Chordata; class Mammalia; order Artiodactyla; family Monodontidae; genus Monodon; species Monodon monoceros. The sequence continues at coordinate 132,421,148 of NW_021703768.1, forward strand.
GAAGCAAAGATGATTAAGATAAATACTATCCCACTTCCTGGCTTTGGTTCCTGGACTTAGGCTGATGATCACCCAGTTAACAAACATGTGTTATGCATCATGTATCGGCAGGCTCTTGGCAGGCCCAAGATCAGCACGATAAGGTTACAGGGGGAAGCAGCCTGAATATTGTAATTCCACGTGATAAGTGTGATAAGCACGTGATCGACAAAGGCTAATGTATGGAAAGAAGTATCTAACCCTTTTCATGGGAGTTTGGAAAAGCTTCAAAGAGGGAAAATAATACAACTGGCGCTTGAGTTGGACTTAAAACAATGAGTAGAAGTTTATCAGCCAAGGCAACGAGGGAAAAGATGAATATTTATCTGAGGGAAAGTTCAATAGGACTCAAACACAACCTGCATGAAGTGATGGGAGGTAAAGAGGGGGCCGTTTCCAAGTGTGTCTCATCGAGTGCCTGGTACAGCTTTCTTAACTTCAGGATTTTTCAAAAACTTTCATATGTGCTTTGTGATTCTCCACCAGAAAGGCATATTTAGCATTTCCTAATCTTATTTGACCACAGGTAGTTCTTTTCATTGTTTCCAATTTTAAAAATTAGATTATTTCCAGATAAGAAAAATTATCTTAGATCACATTACGAAGTGACTGGTGTACCAAACCCTGGAAGTAAGAGTTAAAAAGGAAAATAAGTTTTTAAGAAAGGACTATCAATATATATCATTACACTGATGTTTTAGAAAGCTAATTGTACCAGGAGAGACAGTTTGCTTGAACAATGACAGCTCCAATAATAGGGTTTTAAAAGATCCCATAATCTCTGCCAAGAACACATTCTAATCTTAAAACCTTCCAGTCAAGAAGTTTCACACTGCATCTAACTTAAGTTCTTCTTGCTGCAAATTAAATCCATGTATCATCCTCATGCACATGAGGATCCATGTGCATCCTCCTTTATAATTAATGTTATTTTTCCAGCAGCTTATTATGGTAATGAAGTATTTTCCTCCTTTACTGACTCCAGTAAAACTCTAAATAAATAACAATACACCAGAGAAATGCAGGTGGTGAACACTAAAAATCAGTTGATTTCCAAATTAAAATTTTTTTTTTTTTAAATAATGAAGCAATCAGCTTCCTGGGTATTTATTTCAGAGTCTATCCTTTTCTAGATATAAGTATTCTACCTAGATATAAACAGGCTCTTTTAGAGCCTAATTCTTCCTTCCTATGACTATTCTCTTTTCCTCCTGATACTCTTGACCAAGAATAGTTGCACATGGCCGAAAGTGCTGTCCAATGGCTGGGCTGTATGCTCTTCCTCACCATCTCCCAGAGAGGATTTAAGAGAGCTGGAATCAGGAGTCCTCTGCTACCAGCTGTGTGATTTGGAGTAGGCACTGCCGTATCTGTGCTCCCCCTTCCTGATGTGTCCAGTGAAGCTGTCTAGGGTCTACTGTCTCTAAAGCCTGTACCACCTCTATGAGCCTGAGAACAGGTCTCTCATCTTCTCCACACTCCATCTATAGAAGGGGTAAATCCTCAGGGTTGGAGAGACCACTAGATACTTTCCCTCTCGCGGTTCCTGCTCTAGCACATTCACAACAGAAAATTACGCAGCACTGAGAATTTGGTAGTCATCAAATTTCTCCAACCTCTCCTAGTGAGCAAGTGAAGTTAAGTCTGGATACTTAATGTTTCTGGTCTATACCATCCCCTCCAACAGCTGCACAGAACATATCCTTCTCCTTGGAATAAAAAATGGATACAGTCCCAAAAGACAGGTAAACCCTATGCATCTCCTGAAGGACCTTCCCTCATTCTGCTGGAGCTAAACAATTAGCCCAGACTAGAATATGACGGCAAAAGATTCCAAGTCAGAAGAGAAAACATTCAAGTTTTTGTTCAGAGATTTTAGCCTGTTATTCTACAAGTCCCATATCTAGCCCACAAATGGCTTTTTTTTCCCTTTAAGTTTGAGCCAACTTACATGAATGAGAAAAATTTACATAAAAACTCAGATTTACAATTTCTCTCGAAAACTCTAAAGACCTGCCTATGCTAGGACCCCATCACCTTGCTGGCATGTACCACCACTGCCCCTTTATACTCTTCCCATTGTTTCCCTTACATGTCGCCAAGGGAAACCATGCTTCATCATGCTTGTGCAGCCTTTCTGTTGTTGCTGTTGTTTTAAAGCAGAAGTAAATTTCTCTCTCTCAATATATATTTTTTGGCCGCACCATGCAGCTTGTGGGATCTTTGTTCCCTGACCAGGGATTGAACCCATGTCCCCTGCATTGGAAGCCCAGAGTCTTAACAACTGGACCACCAGGGAAGTCCCTCTCTCTATCTGGTGTAAAACCAGATTTACACCAAATGGACTGATCAAGAAAAATGGAAAATGGTGTATTTCTAAGGGGAAGAAGAGAGCATTGCTTCTTGTTGAGGCAAATGTGAATCCACATGACTCTTATCTGCCCAGCCCTATGGACATTTAAGTTTGAGAGAGTGTGGGAAGCCTTGGGTGGGGGAAACCATCCTGAATGGGAATCAGCTATCCCTTCTCTCTGACTCAGTCTCCATCTGTGCAATAAGCTGGTTGGACTAGGTGGTCCTTCCTGTCATGGACAGAAAGTGCTCCTATATTCCAACAAAGCAAAAAGCCTCTGACAAGGACAAGACAACCCAATATGGGTCTTGCTAGGATATGAAAAGACAATACTGACACCCAGTGGTCTGTTAACCAGCTCGCATTTCATGCCCTAAAATTCCTAAGGAGGGCTGGGTCCTCAGGCTAAGAACCCTCTTCAGGTCCTAGAAACACAGGAAACAGAAGACCACCAGCAGCTCATGACAATAAAACAAAATCATAGCATGTACTGTTTTGTTTTCTAAACACTTCTGTTGGGGATCTGACTAAATCTTGGTTTGGCTTAACTATATCCATTATATCAAAAGCATTTGTATTCAACAATGTATTTCTCTTACAAAATGGAATGCTTACAATGCTTTTGAAATGCTTACAATGCTTTTGAAAATGCAAGACTTACTTCCCAGGAGGTAAAATCTCAAATACCCTGAACTCTTCTATAATGATTTCTTTGAGTTATTAATTAGTCTTCTAGGTGCTGAAAAGTAAATAATAAATATCTAAGATTATAAGGACAGGAAATCTGTTAGACTTGTTTGTGAACCTCCCAGAGCAGCCCCAAATCCTTCTGTTTTGAATAATAATGAGGTTACCACAGCAGGGAGGGCTGAGGCAGAATTGGCAGGAGAAACATTTTGAGAGCTTCTTTCATTTCAGATGGGTTAATAGTTACCAGAGTTTCAAAATCAGCAAGATCTAAAATATAACCTTTGGTGACACTTAGTCTGACTGCTAAATGAAAGAAAAGTGAAAAATGTATTTTAATAATTATTATTTCACATCTAAAGCCTCGGGGGAAAAAAAAAAAAAGACCAGCAACCTGGTCTTCCATTCATATCATAAGCTGACATCTTGATGTAATACTCTAAATCGGCCTTCAGAATAATAGCACTGGTGAGAAATGTAGGAAGACTTAATGCAAATTACAAAGAATATCTAAGGTTCTTGCCTTTTTATTAGAGGAAAAATCACCAGCTGGTATCGTGGTATAACTGAAAGGCTCAAGGCACATAATCAGGTACAGATAGAGGGAACTGATTTGTAGCATCTCCCTCCTCTCAGAAACAACAAAATCAAGAAAAAGAACAATACTGAACTCAGCCAAAACCAAACAAGGAAATCAAATACCATAATCTCCACAAGGCAGAATGAAGAAGAATAGCTCCTATCTTATCCCCAGAGAGTACTAAAAGTCCTGAGAATGTCCCTCAATACTCCCAAACTGGACAAGAAATGCAGGGAGAATGGTATCCTTTTTGTCTCTTTTGACCTCAAGGAAGTATCAATTCTAAGAAATGACCTGGTTGAGGAGAAAAGAAAAGGAAGGGAATAGTCACATGACCCACTTCTGCAGAATAATAGGCTACTGGACTCCATGCTGAATTGCAGGAACCATCTAGAAGGTATCACCCTATGCTTCATTAAGTGGAGCAATCCCAGGCACAGGACAGAAAACGAAATTTAAGAAAAAGAAATAGAAACCAGTTCCTCTAAGAAAGACTGCACCCACCCCCAGCTGAACCCTTCCCCCATCACACCCACAGAATGAGGTGGGGGGGTGTGTGGAACACAGCACCTGAGTCCTCCATATATAGCTGGAGGATAAGTCAAGTCTCAGGTAATGGTGGAAAGAGGACGAGGAGAATTCTCTCAGGCTGTCAGAGGAGGTAGGTAGTCTACAGAGCAGCTCTCTTAAGCAGGAGTAATGCAAAAAGGAGTGAGGTTTTAACTTGAAAATACCCAAGAAAATATGGCATGAAAAAGAAGTTAAAAAGATTAATATCTCAGTTTCATAGAAAACATGCCCAAGGATCATTCCCAAGTGCTTTGTCCAGTAGAAAAGATTAATGCGAACAGGATTATTTGAAAGCAATAAACAGAAAATAAAACCTCTCAAAGTCTAGCCAGTAAATCTACAGAATTAAATATAAAGGGATATGGTAAACCTAAGGAAAGAAATTAACAACCAAACTAAAATAATACCATTTTAGAACTAATGAATAAATTAGAAACAACGAGAAACAGAATAGATAAAATTGAAAGTGAAATTCAGGACACAGAAGAAAGAATAAGATAATCACAGTAGATATGGGGGCAGGGAAACAAAGTTATGAAGAGCAGATATTAGATATACAAGAGGAGGTTGTTTCTATATTCTTTTTTTATTGGAGTAGAGTTGATTTACAATGTTGTGTTAGTTTCTGTTGTACAGCAAAGTGAATCGGTTTTACATATACATATATCCACTCTTTTTTAGATTCTTTTCCCATATAGGTCATTAGAGAGTATTGAGAAGAGTTTCCTATTCTATGCAGTAGGTTTTTATTAGTTACCTATTTTATATATAGCAGTGTGTATATGTCAATCCCAATCTCCCAATTTATCCCTCCACCATGCTTTTATATTCTAAAGAGAGAAAATCTCTGAAGCAGTGTTGTGGGTTGAACTGTGTTCCCCAAAAGATGTATTAAAGTCCTAACCCCTAGTACCTGTGAATGTGAATTTACTTGCAAACAGGGTCTTTGCAGACGTAGTCAAGTTAAAATGAGGTCACATACATTAGGTGAAACCTAGTCCAATGTGACTTGTCCTTGTATGAGAAAACAGGGACACTAGGAAGAGATGGCCATGTGAAGAGAGACACACAGGGGAAGACAGCCAAGGGAACGTGGAAGCGGGGACTGGAACACTGCACCTACAAACCAAGGAGCACCAGGGACTGCCAGCCTTCACCAGAAGCTAGGAGAGGAGGAAGGGAACAGCTTCCCTCAGAACCCTCAGGGACAATCAACACCACCAAGATCCTGATTTTGAACTAGTAGCCTTCAGAACTGTGACAGAATAAATTTCTGTTGTTTTAAGCCACTCAGTTTGTGGTACTTTGTTATTGTTATAGCTGTGCCAGAAAACTAATACAAGTAGCAAATCCTACAAATGGAACAAAAGAACAAATCATTTATCTATGTACCAGTAAGAATTGTTTAATGAAATTAAAGAAACAGGAAAAGTACAGATTGACAGGATATACCATGTTCCAGGAAACCTGAAAGAGCTCATGGACACCAAAGCCTACCATGGTTAAACAACTAAACTTGAAGAGCAACAAAAACAACAAAAAATTTCAAACTTGGAGGCAGATAAAAGAACTCAGAGACTCTGATAATCTATGACCCCTTCTCATGAAAAAAAAAAAAAGAAAAATTGTTTCTGATGAAATGATGAAATCCAGCCAATCAAGACGGAAATCAAAATAGAGACCTTGGCTATGCAACAGCTCAGATGAAAAAACTTGGGGTGAGCACTGAACCAATTTAAACATAGCACTAATAAAAATGACACTGGGAATTAGGATTGGGAAATAGAATAGAAGCATTAGAAATCTTAGCGGAAACATTTAGAATATTACAAAATGTATTGAAAAGGAACTAATTATATTTTGAGAGAAGGACACGAGTCAATAAATATTGGAAATAATTCAAATATGAGTTTGAAAAAATAACGAGTCCAAACTGTTTAATGTTGTACCTCATTTTTCTTAACATTCAACAATTCTAAACAAATAGTGATCAGGTTCTAGATGAGAGCCACTATGCTAGTCACCGAGGATCCTATATGAGTAAGACACAGTGCCTGACTTCCAAGATTTATAATATTTTGACAAAAATGATAAATCTGGTGTTTGAACACTTTATTATATTTTTACATTGGCATCATCGTAGGTAGCTCACACCCTAGTATGAAATAGGCATTGATCAAGGTGCTTTATACATGTCTCATGGATTCCATGCAACAGAGCTACAAGAAAGGTACATTATTATTCTCATTATACACTTTGAGGAAGAAATGTTTATCTAAAAGTCATTAACTTCAAGCTCACTTTCATTTCTAGCTATTAAATTCTTGTTAAATTCAATTTAATAGTTTTGTGTGTGTGTGAAAGAAACAAGAGGAAAGGAGAGAGGGAGGGAAAAATTGGAATCCAGTTTCAGCCCAACTGTTAATTAGTTGTGTGTGATGGTTAATTTTATGTGTCAGCTTGACTGGGGATGCCCAGATAGCTGGTAAAATATCATTTCTGTGTTTATCTGTGAGGGTGTCTCCGGAAGAGATTAGCATTTAAATCAGTTGACAGAGTGAAGAAGACGTCCCTCACCAATGCAGGTGAGCATCACCCAACCCATCACCCCTTCTAGCGTAGGTAAAAGCATCATCCAATCCATCCAATAGCACAAAAAAGCAGAGGAAATGCAAATTTGCTCTCTCTGCTTGAAATGAGACATCCATTTTCTCCTGCTTCTGACATCTGTGCTCCTAGTTCTCAGGCCTTTGGACTCACATTAGGATTTATACCATTGCCCCACCACCACCAATTCTCAGACGTTTGGATTTGGACTGAATTATACCATTGTGTTTTGTGGTTCTACAGCTTGCACAGGCAGACTGTGGGACTTCTCAGCTTCCATAACTGCATGAGCCAATTCCTATAATAAATCAATCTCCCTTTATACACACACACACACACACACACACACACACACACACATCCTATTTGTTCTGTTTCTCTAGAGAACCGGAATTAATACCCTGTGTGACCTTAGGCACAGGACTCTTCTGCATCTCATACCAGAGGAATGGTATTAGTTGTCCCCACATCAGTTCCCCACTTCTTCCATTAATTATAGAACTGGATTTCAGGCCAGCATATACAGAATAAGAATAATTATTCCCAGCCTCTTTAGCAGCTGAGTGTGACCATGTGACTATGCCACAACCCAATGGGTTGTAAATAGATTCTGTGCAGTTTGGGAGGAGAGATTATAAAGGGAAAGGATGTGTTCCCCTCACCCCCATCACCCATGTGCTCAGAATATCAGTGTGATGACTGCAGCTCTTTCCATCATGAGGATGGGGCTCCATGCTATGGAGGCAGGAACAGAAAGCTGGAAGCAGCCTGAATCTCAGATGACTATACAGCCACCCCATCAGCACTGGACTTTACAGAAGAAACACACAAATGGCTATCTTATTTAAGCCACTGTTTTGTATTTCAGATACAGCTAATCGAATCTTCAGAGATGTAACTGGCTTTCCTTTTATATTTGAAAGCAGTAGAAGCCCTGTACCCATATTAAAACGATTACCAGGTAACTCACATTGGAGCAGGGGTAGGGGACAAAGCCACATCTTACCAATGAGGTAAGGTAAAGCTCAGAGACAAGTAACTTACTAAGACTAAAGCTCAGATCTACAACTAGATCATTCTAACATCTGCAGGGACTGGCTGGTATAACAAAATTGTAATTTGGGGCATTTTTCTCTTTTGACCCCATGTACTCTCCTCCTCTGAAGCCTCTTCAGGGTGAGAAGAATAGAAGCAATTTGATCCCTCATCAAGTGTGGAAAACTGCCCAAATAGTTTAATCATGCAAAATTGAAAAGGCCAAAAAGACAATGGATGTCTCTTTCAAAAGCTGGCATACTATTTTTGACCAAAAGAGACAAGAGGTAATGGAGAGAAGTCAGAGAGGAGCTACTGACAATTCCGAGGTTCCCACTGCGCCCACCTCTCCACCTTGACGAGGACTTCTGATTGCCTCTTAACATCTGCCTCCAGCCCCGTCTCTCTCCCCAGCTCCATGAGGACGCTGGAAATTCAAAAGCATCCATTCAACAAGATAATCATAAAGATCTACATGTGAGCCACTGTACTAGACACTGGGAAATCCAATATGAGTAAGACATGGTCTCTGCCTTCCAAGTTTATAATCTTCTGACGAAAATAATAACTACAGTTTATTAGATGCTTTACATTAGCAATATCCTAGCAGCTCACATGCCAGTATGAAATAGGCATTGTTCAAGGTGGTTTACATGCCTATTATAGGTTCCAAGCAACAGATCTGTAAGAAATATATATTATCTTCATTTTACAGATGAGAAAGTGAGGCACATAGCAGTTTAATACTTTACCCAAGGTTACACAGCAAGCTGTATATGCTGTCTCATTTAAGACTCACAACAGCCCTAGTCATTGGTAATTGGGTAATACCGTAAGTATTATACCCATTGTTGGCAAGGGTGTGGGGAAATGGTCACACACAGACACATGTTGGGAGAGTTAGCTGACAGAACATTAGTGGAAGAAACATAAAACAAGATTGAGAGAGAGAGAGAAAATGGCTGACTCAAAGTCTCACAGGAATGAGAACTTAAACATAAGCCCAGGTAAACTGAACTCCAAACTGAACCTCATATGAAAACTTACAGTGTAACAAGTGCTATGATGTGGGTGAGCAGAGGACCTATGGTGGCAGCACTAGAAGGACATGTGAGGAAGTGGGCAGGGCAGCATTCATGGAACACTTCTTTTTTTTTTTTTTTTTTTGCGGTACGCGGGCCTCTCACCGTTGTGGCCTCTCCCGTTGCGGAGCACAGGCTCCGGACGCGCAGGCTCAGCGGCCATGCCTCACGGGCCCAGCCGCTCCGCGGCACGCGGGATCCTCCCGGACCGGGGCACAAACCCGCGTCGCCCGCATCGGCAGGCGGACTCCCAACCACTGCGCCACCAGGGAAGCCCCATGAAATACTTCTTAATGGAAGGACAACACATCCAAGTTGAGCCCCAAACAGTGATTGGTCCACGGTGGGGAAAATCTTTCCATGTTGGGAGAACAAAGTACAAACTCCTGCAGGCAGATGAGAACTTGCCTCCTCTGGCCTGTATCTGGAGGTTGGAATGGAGGGATGAGATGGTAAAGATGTGACTGAAAATGAAATCTTTGCTGGCCTCTTAGCCCCCAAGGGTCCACAAGCAAAGCCAATCTTTCTCTAAAATTTTACTCCTCTTCTTGGCTTTTCTAACTAGGTATTGTCTTAATCATTCAGCTGCTAAGTCTTAAAATCACCTCTGACATGTCCCTCTCCCTTGCCTCTGCACTCAGATCCTTACCACCTCTTGGTAGACATGTCCCTTTTTGTTATTCTCATTAACAAACTTTGGGCATATGCCTATTTACGTCAAGCCTAGACAGTAGCAATATTCCACCAGCCTACAGTTTTCAGCCCACTTTGTAAAAAACCCACATGCCAGGCTTCCCTGGTGGCGCAGTGGTTGAGAGTCCGCCTGCCGATGCAGGGGACACGGGTTCGTGCCCCAGTCCGGGAAGATCCCACATGCCGCGGAGCGGCTGGGCCCCTGAGCCATGGCCGCTGAGCCTGCGCGTCTGGAGCCTGAACTCCGCAATGGGAGAGGCCACAACAGTGAGAGGCCGGCGTACCGCAAAAAAAACCAAAACAAAAACAAAAACAAAACCCACATGCCACACAAGATCATGAGATCTCATGGGCACAGGGCAAAAGTTGGCATTTCACTCCCACACATAAATACCCAACACAGATACACCAAATATAGGGAAAGACACTCAACCTTACTAGCAACCAAAGTAAGTTCATATAATGAAGTTTTTACCTCTTTGTTAGGGGAACCACTGACTGAAACTGCCCTCCCTGGCCAGACATGATAGTAACCACTTGCATGAGTTATCTTACAACAGGAGGTCCTGGTAAGGAATGCGGAACTAACAAGCTACCACCAACCGGAAGAATTCGGAAAAGGTAAAAAGGAGACGCCAGTCCATATGTCCTGCCAACCTCTCAGAATCCTTCTAGCTGGAATCCATCTTGGCTGAGCAATGCATGCGCCACCAGGAAGGACCCTGAGTCAGAATGACTGGTCAGAGACAACCCAGAAACTAACCCCATAACCATAAAACCCGAGACTGTGAGCCACATGGCAGAGCAGTTCTCCTGGGCTCCCTTAACCTGCTGCTCTCCACCCAGGCACCCCTTCACAATAAAGTCTCTTGCTTTTTCAGCACCTGTGTCTCCCTGGACAATTGACTTCCGAGTGTTAGACAAGAGCCCACTCTTGGGTCCTGGAAGGGGTTCCCCTTCCCACAACAAATGGCGACTCTGGTGGGGCCTCTTCTTCACTATGACTGACATCCGGACGACTCAGGGTACTCGGGGACCACTTGGCCCACCGATGTTCCAGACCCAGCAGCCGCTACCAGGAACCTTTTGTCCCTGGTAGCCTTGAAAGATTAAAATTCCTGTGTTGGCAAAGGTATCAGGATGTGGGCACACACAGATTGCTTTGGGAACATAAATTAATACAACTATTGTGGAAAATGGTTTACCAACGGGTATCAATTTTTTTTTTTCCAGCATGTGGGATCTTAGTTCCCCGACCAGGGATCGAACCTGCACCCCCTGCATTGGAAGGGGAAATCTTAACCACTGGACCACCGGAGAAGTCCCTTCACATTCTTAAAGATAAGCATGCCCTTTCCAATAATTCCACTACTAAGTGTTTATCCATAAGAAATAAATTGAACCTGAGTCTAAACGAGTATATATAAGGATGTTTATCATAGCATAATCATCCAAATCTGACAACAGACTATGTATCAATTATTACTTGCTTTATTTTTTTATAAAAACTATGGGATAGGGCTTCCCTTGTGGTGCATTGGTTGAGAGTCCGCCTGTCGATGCAGGGGATACGGGTTTGTGCCCCGGTCCAGGAAGATCCCACATGCCACAGAGCAGCTGGGCCCGTGAGCCATGGCCGCTGAGCCTGCGCGTCCGGAGCCTGTGCTCCGCAATGGGAGAGGCCAAAACAGTGAGAGGCCCGCGTACAGCAAAAAAAAAAAAACAAAAAAACCTATGGGATATACATACAATGGAGATACTATCCAACCAATAAAGATAATGTAGATATACATCTATAGACAAGGGAAAGTGTCAATATAAAATATATTCATGTCTACTTATACACTCACATATATATATATATATACACATACACATATAAAGGAGAAAAAACCCCTAGTAATGAAAAAAATTGGTACTGTCAGCTTAAAAAATATTCACAACCTAAAAGTTGAGAATTCTGTTTTATTCGGCAGGAATTTTTAGGACTTCAAGCCCAGAGGCAGCATCTCAAGTAACCCAGAGAGTACTGCTCCGAGGAGGTGGGGGTGGGGGTGGGGTGTGGAGCTAGGATATATAGGAGTTTTGCAACAAAGGGAAGGTAGTCAGAACATCAAAGGATTACTGTTAAAGAAAACCAGAAATCCCAAGTTAAGGAATTTAGTGCTTTTCTATGTATGGAAAGATGCAAGACTCTGGGCTCACTGAAAGCATTCCTTTGATATGCACCTCAGCTACCTGGGGCCAGTATCCTGTGTTTTCACATCCTGAGTTCCCTCAGGGCTCACCAGCTCACCATCCGTGGTGGTGGCTGCAATCGCTGATGACTGTGACATCCTTTGTTTCTTGATATGGCAGGAAATATTCCATTTCTTAGTAATATGGTTTCATTTTTGTAAATATCTACCTATCAGAGACCCAAGTATACTCCACAGCCAAATCTTGCCACAATATCATAACTAAAGAAAAAGGAAAGGCTGAAATCAAAGAAACACAGTTCTGAAACTAGAAATCAGTTTTCATGTGGGTCAAGGGAGATCCAATGCATTAGGTCAAACAACCCTTTTTACCCCTTTTTTGCCCTTTCTCTTTGGTCTCACTATCTCTCACAGCCTGATGCTCCCAGAACCCTTCATCTCCCTCCATACCTCACACCCTACTGTCCACCAAAATCTCCGACTCCTGCTGTGATATTGTGATTTATAATAAGAAATATATATTTGGTTTTGGTCCCCATTTCTAGAACAGAACCCTTGGAATATCCAGAATGATGAGAGGACAAAGGTGTTCTGTTATGTTAATAAGTGACTTTTAGACCACACCTAAGGATGAAGGCTAGCTGCCAGGAGAACCAACTATCAATGAAAAAATGTTGCCTGCTATATCAGTAAAACAAAGGGTGTTGCAGCCATCAGGAGCAGCAGTGCGGACCATGAGCCCTGAGGGAACTTGGGATGGAGATGAACGGGCTGCCTGCTGCCAAGCCCTTAGTCACTGTAGCTACCCACCAAGGATGCACCCTGAGGGGACTCAGGACTGGAAGGCACAGGACACTGGCCCCAGAGAGCTGAGGTGCACATCAAAAGAATTATTTCAGTGAGCCCAGACTCTTGCATCTTCCCGTACATAGAAAAATACTAAATGACTTAACTTGAGAATTTGGTTTTCTTTAATTAACAGTAATCTTTTGATGTTCCACTACCTGGTATTTGTTACAAAAACTCCTATATAGCCTGGCTCGTCCCTTACCTCTGCACAACAGTCCCTCAGAGCTAGCTGAGAGGCTATGTTCCAGGCTTAGGTCTTCAGTTTTGTCTACCAAATAAAACATAATTCTCAACTTTTAGGCTGTGCATTTTTTTTTCAGTCAACACAGTCAAGTAATTAGAGGTTGGAACTTTCAGTCCCTCACCCATCCCCTTACCAACCTCTAGGGAAAGAAGAGGGACTAGAGGATGAACTGAAACCAAGCAGACTAATGTAGAGGCCCTCCCGATGACTGGACACCTAAAGTGTCCCCTGCTTACTAGTAATTAGAAAAAACTGTGGGAATATACTATAGCCTCCTAGGCTGTCCATGAGTAGAGAGAGAGAGAAACAAGCCCTAGCAGTTGATGGGAAAAGCTAAAGAATGCACAAAGATAGGACAGTAGGGCAGAGAAATATCCATAACTTAAACAATAAATCAGTCCCACGGACTCCCAGTTCTGTCTCAAAGGTAAAGTCTGATGCACATTCCTCAGTTGTTTTGTAGAAACCAGACCCCAAACAGAAGAAGAGTGCTGACCATAAGCACGTAGTCCCCAGACTTGCTGGAGCCTGAAGATTGATAATGTTAACCCCTGTGGCCTCACCTGGTTACTGCACCACCCACCAATCAGAAAAATGTGCACTAGCTGATCCTGTTCCCCATGACCCTCTCCCTCACCTTGCCTTTAAAACCCTTCCCCAAGCCATCAGGGAGTTCAGGTCTTTTGGGCATTAGACATGCCTACTCCTTGCTTGGTACCTTGCAATAAATGCTGTACTTTCCTTCAACGCAACCAGGTGTCAAGATTGGCTTAGCTACACATCGGGTGAAGGAACCAACTTTGTTCTGGTAACAGAATCATCACCAATGACCAATGTTTTCATCAAGCATGCCTATGTAATGAAGCCTCCATATATAAAAAAAAAAATACAGGTTTAAAAAGCTTCTGAGTTGGTGAACACATGCAGATTTGGGGAGAGTGGCATGCCCTTTCCCCACACCTTGTCCTATGCATCTCTTCTATCTGGCTTCTCCTGAGTTATATCCTTTTATAATAAGCAGGTAATCTAGTAAATAAAATATTTCTCTGAGTTCTGTGAGCCACTATAGCAAATAAACAGAGCCCAAGAAGAGGGTTTTTGGAACCTGTAAGCTATAACACAACTTGGACTTGCAACTGGCATCTGCAGTGGGGAGACGATGGGCAGTCTTGTAGGACTGAGCCCTTAACCTGTGGGATGTGACGCTATCTCCAGGTAGATAGTGTTAGAATTGAGTTGAATCATAGGACATCCAGCTGATGTCAGAGAATTGCTTGGTGGCATGGGAACCCCTACCCGCTTCATGAATCAGAATCGGTGACCAGGACCCTTGTATGCTTTCTTTCCCCCACTTATATTTTTATATAGGCCTCACCTCCTATGTTTTTCTCACTCTCTGTGAGTCTTTCATCTTCCTTTCCAAATCATCCATCTCCAAAGACCATCCTGGCCTTCAGTGATCCCCTTACTGATAAACCAAGGAAGGTAAAGAGGAGATACGATGGAAGGGTGGGGAAGGTGTGGAGGAAAAGGAAAATTCCCGGAAAGCAATATAAAAATATTAAACGTAAGGCTACTGAATGAAGATTCTTGTAAGTATTTATTTTCCTTATCAAAAGGGACTGTCACAAAATTCACAGAGACAGAAAGTAGGTTAGAGTTTTCCATGGGCTGGGAGAAGGGGAAGAATGAGAGTTACTGCTGAACAGTTACAGAGTTTCTACTTGGGGTGATGGAAACATTTTGGAAGTAGATCCTGGTGATGGTTGCACAATATTATGTGTTACTAATGCCACTGAACTGTACACTTTAAAATGGTTAAAATGGCACATTTTATGTTATCAATACATATATTTTGCCACAATAAAAGAAGGGGGGACTGGCACAGCTTTGCTATTTTTTGCCCTCTTGGCCCCTTCTTTCTGCCCAGAGTACAGATAATGCCCACATTGGTACAGGAGCCATTTAGATACCACAAGGTGACAAGCACAAGGATGAAAGCCAACATATTAAAGATGAAAGAGAGACAGTATCAGGGTCCCTGCAGGCATGAGCAGCCTCACCATCCCAAACTGACTCCACCCAGATTTTTGATGAGAGAAAGCTAAAGGCCTCATTAAGGTACTTAGCAAGTTTTCAGTTACTTATCACCAAGCACACCCCTAACAGATACAGCACCCCCATTGCCTACTCTGAGAAATCAAATATCTGAACATGGCTTTGAAGACCCTTCCCAGTGTAGCCCTAAGCTCCCTTTGCAGATATATCGCACGCTCGTTTTCTCATGTGAACTCCAAACTCCAGCTTCACCTTTCTCTAAATATAATGTTCTCCTCTCTGCTTCTGTTCCTTTGCTAGTAGCAGTTCCTGCCTGAGAATGTCCTCTCCTACTGTCTCCTCTTAGCAGCCCTTCAAAGCCAGCAAGACTTCCCCTCACTCTAGCAAGTAAAGACTCTCCTTCTGAACCCCTAACTGTCTTTGTATCCACATATCACCAGTACCCAATCCATCAGCAAGTCTTTTCAGATCTACTTTCACACTACATCCTGTAGGAAAATTCCAACCATGACCACTGCTCAACCCCTACCACAGGCCTCACTTAGCTCTTGTCTGGACAATTAAAACAGCCTCCAAGTAATGAAATTGAAACTGTGATTAAAAATCTTGCAACAAACAAAAGTCCAGGACCACGTGGCTTCATAGAAGAATTCTATCAAACATTTAGAGAAGAGCTAATACCTATCCTTCTCAAACTCTTCCAAAAAATTGCAGAGGAAGGAATACTCCCAAGCTCATTCTATGAGGCCACCATCACCCTGACACCAAAACCAAAGATATCACAAAAAAAGAAAATTACAGGCCAATATCCTGATGAACACAGACACAAAAATCCTCAACAAAATACTAGTAAACAGAATCCAACAACATATTAAAAGGATCATACATCATGATCAAGTGGGATTTATCTCAGGGATGCAAAGATTCTTCAGTATATGCAAATCAATCAGTGTGATACACCATATTAACAAACTGAAGAGTAAAAACCATATGATCAAGTCAATAGATGCAGAAAAAGCTTTTGACAAAATTCAACACCCATTTATGATAAAAGCTCTCTAGAAAGTGGGCATAGAGAGAACCTACCTCAACATAATAAAGGCCATATGTGACAAACCCACAGCAAACATCATTCTCAATGGTGAAAAACTGAAAGCATTTCCTCTAAGATCGGGAACAAGGCAAGAATTCCACTCTCACCACTATTATTCAACATAGTTTTGGAAGTCCTAACCATGGCAAGCAGAGAAGAAAAAGAAATAAAAGGAATACAAATTGGAAAAGAAGTAAAAATGTTACTGTTTGCAGATGACATGATACTATACATCAAAAATCCTAAAGATGCTACCAGAAAACTACTAGAGCTAATCAATGAATTTGGTAAAGTTGGATACAAAATTAATACACAAAAATCTCTTACATTCCTAAACACTAACAATGAAAGGCCAGAAAGAGAAATTAAGGAAACAATCCCATTCACCACTGCAACAAAAAGAATAAAATAATACCTAGGAATAAACCTACCTAAGGAGGCAAAAGACCTGTACTCAGAAAACTATAAGATACTGTTGAAAGAAATAAAAGATGACACAAACAGATGGAGAGATACACCATGTTCTTGGATTGGAAGAATCAATATTGTGTAAATGACTATACTACCCAAAGCAATCTACTGATTAAATGCAAACCCTATCGAATTACAAATGGCATTTCTCACAGACCTAGAACAAAAAAATTTACACATTGTCTGGAACAGAAAAGATCCCAAATAGCCAAAGCAATCTTGAGAAAAAAAAAAAAATGGAGTGGAAGAATCAGGCTCCCTGACTTCAGAGTATACTACAAAGCTACAGTAATCATAACAGTATAGTACAGGCACAAAAACAGAAATATAGATCAATGGAACAGGATAGAAAGTCCAGAGATAAACCCACGCACCTATGGTCAACTAACCTATGACAAAGCAGGCAAGAATATACAATGAAGAAAAGACAGCCTCTTCAATAAATGGTGTTGGGAAAACTGGACAGCTACATGTAAAAGAATGAAATTTGAACACTCCCTAACACCATACACAAAAATAAACTCAAAACGGATTAAAGACCTAAATGTAAGGACACACACTATAAAATTCTTAGAGAAAAATATAGGGAGAACACTCTTTGACATAAATCACAGCAAGATCTTTTTTGATCCACCTCCTAGAGTAATGGAAATAAAAACAAAAATAAACAGATGGGACCTAATGAAACTTAAAAGCTTTTGCACAGCAAAGGAAACCATAAACAAAACAAAAAGACAACCCTCAGAATGGGAGAAAATATTTGCAAATGAAGCAACCAACACGGGATTAATCTCCAAAATATACAAACAGCTCATGCAGCTCAATATCAATAAAAAAACATACAACCCAATCAAAAAATGAGAAGATCTAAATAGACATTTCTCCAAAGAAGACATACAGATGGCCAAAAAGCACATGAAAAGATGCTCAACATCACTAATTATTAGCGAAATGCAAATCAAAACTACAATGAGGTATCACCTCACACCAGTCAGAATGGCCATCATCAAAAAATCTACAAATGCTGAAGAGGGTGTGGAGAAAAGGGAACCCTCCTACACTGTTTATGGGAATGTAAATTGGTACAGTCACTATGGAGAACTGTATGGAGGTTCCACAAAAAACTAAAAACAGAACTACCATATGACCCAGCAATCCCACTCCTAGGCATATACTTGGAGAAAAACGTAATTCAAAAAGATACATGCACCCAATGTTCATTAAAGCACTATTTCCAATAGCCAGGACATGGAAGCAACCTAAATGTCCATCAACAGAGGAATGGGGAAAGAAGTTGTGGTACATATATACAGTGGAATATTACTCAGCCATAAAAAAGAACAAAATAATGCCATTTGCAGCAACATGGTTGGACCTAAAGATTGTCATACTGAGTGAAGTAAATCAGAGAAAGACAAATATCATATGATATCACTTATATGTGGAATCTAAAAAAAGGGTACGAATGCACTTATCTACAAAACAGAAATAGAGTCACAGATGTAGAAAACAAACTTATGGTTACCAGGGGATAAGGGGGGGAGGGATAAACTGGGAGATTGGGATTGACATATACATGCTACTATATATAAAACAGATAACTAATAAGAACCTACTGTACAGCACAGGGAACTCTACTCAATGCTCTGTAATGGCCTGTATGGGAGGAGAATCTGAAAAAAAGAGTGAATATATGTATGTGTGTGGCTGATTCGTTTTGCTGTACACCTGAGACTAACACAGCATGTGGATCAACTATACCCCAATAAAAATTAAAACAAAACAAAACGGAAAAACAGTCTCCTTATTCTATTCTTGCCTCCTTCCCTCCAGTCAATTTCTAGTACAGATGCCAGAATCATCTTTCTAAAAATATAAGTCTGATCATATCATTACCCTGCACAAACCCTCCAGATGGCTTCTTAACACGTTAGAATAAAATCGAAGCTGCTCTCCCTGCTTGGCCTACCAGCCTTTCCATGATCTGGTTCCTGTCTGCCCCTCCAAACACAATTTTTTTTTTTTTGACCTTCCTCCCTGTGCATCTGTGTGTCCTTTCCTCTTCTCATAAAGATACCAGTTATCGGATCTATGGCTCACCCTAATCCAGTACGGTCCATCTTTGTCTAAATAATTATATCTGCAAAAACCCTATTTCCAAATGAGTTCCCATTCTGAAATTCTGAGCAGACATGAATTTGAGGGGAGACACTGTTCAACACAGGACACAACCACCTTCATTTAACTTAAGTCACTGGCCCTGATATTACGCTTGCTAGCTAGTGATTTTTCCCCTTTCTCTTTTTTTAACATCTTTATTGGAATATAATTGCTTTACAATGGTGTGTTAGTTTCTGCTTTATAAAAAAGTGAATCAATTATACATATACGTATATCCCCATACTTTCTCCCTGTTGTGTCTCCCTCCCTCCCACCCTCCCTATCCCACCCCTCTAGGTGGCCACAAACCACCAAGCTGATCTCCCTGTGCTATGCGGCTGCTTCCCGCTAGCTATCTATTTTACATTTGGTAGCCTATATATGTCCATGCCACTCTTTCACTTTGTCCCAGCTTACCCTTCCCCCTCCCCGTATCCTTAAGTCCATTCTCTAGTAGGTCTGCATCTTTATTCCCATCTTGTCCCTAGGTTCTTCATGACCATTTTCTTTTTTTTTTTTTTTTAGATTCCATATATATGTGTTAGCATACGGTATTTGTTTTTCTCTTTCTGACTTACTTCACTCTGTATGACAGTCTCTAGGTCCATCCACCTCACTACAAATAACTCAATTTCGTTTCTTTTTATGGCTGAGTAATATTCCATTGTATATATGTGTCACATCTTCTTTATCCATTCATCTGTTGATGGACACTTAGGTTGCTTCCATGTCCTGGCTATTGTAAATAGAGCTGCAATGAACATTTTGGTACATGACTCTTTTTGAATTATGGTTTTCTCAGGGTATATGCCCAGTAGTGGGATTGCTGGGTCATATGGTAGTTCTAGTTTTAGTTTATTGCAGAACCTCCATACTGTTCTCCATAGGGGCTGTATCAATTTACATTCCCACCGACAGTGCAAGAGGGTTCCCTTTTCTCCACACCCTCTTCAGCATTTATTGTTTGTAGATTTTTTGATGATGGCCATTCTGACTGGTGTGAGATGATATCTCATTGTAGTTTTGATTTGCATCTCTCTAATGATTAATGAGGTTGAGCATTCTTTCATGTGTTTGTTGCCAATCTGTATATCTTCTTTGGAGAAATGTCTGTTTAGGTCTTCTGCCCATTTTTAGATTGGGTTCTTTGTTTTTTTGATATTGAGCTGCATGAGCTGCTTGTAAATTTTGGAGATTAATCCTTTGTCAGTCCAAACTCAATTTTTATCCCTTTCAGTAGTTTACTCTAACCAGGCTCGTCTTCTTGTGTTCCTTCAATACGCCAACCTAATTCCAGCCCTAAGACATTTGTACCTGACGTCTCCTCTGCCTGGAATAACCTCCCGCCAAATCTACATGTAGCTGGTACCCTCATTACTAAGAACTCTCTACTCAAATGTCACCACCCCTGAGAGGCCTGCCCTGACCACTTTATCTCAGGTACACACCCACAGGACCACTCTTGAACGTTCACTATGATTCTCTTCATAGCATTTCTCCCCTGGCCCTCCCAAGTTTAAACCTGGTTTCATTTTCTTATTTACTATAGAACTCCCCACCGGAATGTCAGCTCATTAGGGCAGAGGATGTATTCTGTTCATCACTGTACTTCCAGCATCCACCACAGCACCAGGCACACAGGAGGTGTGCTATTTTCATTTGTCCTGTTTGTGTACCACCTGTGTACCTGCTTCATTACCACCACTAGGTGGGTACTGGCAACTCCAAGTCACCTTCAGCGTTTTCTCCAACTCGTCCTATTTCTCCTTTTATCCTACCGCATACTCCCTGTACCTATTATGGTATGATGAAGGAACATTTCAGTTTCTCGTTTTATTTTAAGTCTGTGGGGAATCTGTGATGTTACTGACACTAACAAAAATTGCCCCTCACCAAAAAGGTTAACTACTATGGCATGATTTTGATGCTAAGACTTTTATCATTTGAGTTTTCTTTCTCTATTTCATTAGAAAAAGCAAAGCCACTTTGAATCCTTCTTGCAAAGAGAGAGACACGTTTTAAAATACAAAAGATGACACACAGTTTAACATCTAAATAAACAGAAACAATAATGGTATGAAATTTAAAAGGACAGAATCACTAGTTACCAGGAATCTGTGCATGTAAATAATAGCTAGCTACTCTATTTCTGCTCTAAGTCATTTAGCTAAATGACTGATACTGAAATCTAAGTTTCCAGGTTTCTTGAGAAGCCCCTCTCAATGCCAGCCTCACTCCAGACTGCATGCCCCTTGGCACTGTGTCCAGGAATGAAATTCTGATGATTAAAGTCTTCAGCGTGTATACTACCTCAGATAAAGTTACTAAAACCATGGCCTCTTTAAACGCATGTTGGTTAGTGAAAGAAGCCAGTCTGAAAAGGCAACATATTATAGGATTCCGACTACAAGACATTCTGGAAAGTGCAAAAGTAAAGAGATAGTAAAAAGATTAGTGGTTGAATGTACTTAGTGCAACTAAATTGTACACTTAAAAATGATTAACATAAGTTCTATGTTATGTGTATTTTACCATAATTTTTTTAAAGGCAAAAAAAACCAAAATCAGCAGTTGCCAGAGGTTCAGTAGGAGAGATGGGGAGGGATGAAGAGCTGAGGCACAGAGGACTTTTAGGGCAGTGAAACTATTCTGAATGATTCTGTAAAGGTGGATACATGTTATTACATATTTGTCAAAACCCATAGAACACATACCACCAAGAATGAACTCTAATAGGAACTATGGACTTTAGTTAATAATAGTCTATCAATATTGGTTCTTCCGGCTTCCCTGGTGGCGCAGTGGTTGAGAGTCCGCCTGCCGATGCAGGGGACACGGGTTCATGCCCCAGTCCGGGAAGATCCCACATGCCGCGGAGCGGCTGGGCCTGTGAGCCACGGCCGCTGAGCCTGTGCATCCGGAGCCTGTGCTCCGCAACGGGAGAGGCCACAACAGTGACAGGCCCACATACCGCAAAAAAAAAAAAAAAAAAAAAAATATATATATATATATATATATATATAGGTTCTTCAATTGTAAAATAAATGAACCCACTAATGCAACATGTACTCACAGAGAAAACTGAGGAGAGGTGGGGGAGGAGGGCAAATGAGAACTCCGTGCTTTCAGCTCAGTTTGCTGTAAACGTAAAACTGCTCTAAGAGATAAAGTCTATTAATTTTTTTTTAAGTCGCATTTCTGGTCATCGGTGTCTATTCCAAAATAATTTCTAAAAAGCCCTTATGGCATGCTCATATTTCTTCTTAATTACTGAATGAGTTTTCTGTTTAGTAAATATTCTTAAATATCAAACAGCTGATCAGGGCAGATATTTTTTAAGCGCCTACTCTTTGCAAGGTTCTGTGATAGGCACTCATATACTTTTAAATAAATAAACCAAAATATTTATTCAAAATCACCCTGGGGGTGGGAAAAGAACTACTTCCATGGCACTCTTCCTGGGTGCAAAGGTCACCTTGCTCCCCACTCTTTCTCCCCAGCAATCCCAGAGGAAGCAGGGCTGTCTCTCCTCTCCTCTGTACATTTTAATGCATTCCTCAGCTCCTCTCAAAAGACAGAAGATAATTTCTCAGAGCAAACGGCCACATTGACATTCATGGGAAAAATGGTTTGCAACCCAACAGCAAAACCCCACTAATGTAAATTTCATACACACCTTCCAAAAGGTTAAACAATGCTGCTTTGGTTCTACTGTGCTGGGAAAGCAAATGACAGCGAGAAGCCCAACCCTGGAGCCAGGAGGAGTCCTTATGCAGAAAGTTCTCCCAGTACCAAGGTCTTACTCTCTGCTTAGGAGGAGAATTATTAACAGTCAGAGTCCCCTGAAAACGAATGACTCAGCACACATACAAACAAGCCCCACTCAACTTTCTCCACTAAAACAAATGGAAGACCACAGGTAAAGGATGAAGCGGGAGTGGGGAGATGGGCTTATTTTCAAGTTTGCTTTATGAATATGTATTTTTAAACAGCTTTCCCAAATATGCATGCTGCGTATCATTATCCTCTCCGCTGGTCCTTAACTGAGCATTCTGACTCCACCCCACTGTCATTCAATCAGTATTTATTGAGTGCCAACTGTGTGTCAAGCACCCGTTCAGGTATTGAGGGTATAACAATAAAGAATTCAGACAACTTCTTCACCCTCAAGGAGTTTATAATGTGGGAGAAGCAGACAATAAGCAAACTAATTTCAGATGGTGTTAAAGGCTATGGAGAAAAATAAAACTGGGTGATGGTGTAACAAGGAGAGAGATGGGGGTGGGGCATTTGGTGTACCAAATTTAAACAACTAGGGCATGAAAGACCCCCATAAAGAGGTGAGATTTAAACTGAGACTAGGATGAGGAGAAGGCATCAATCAACTAAAGATGTACAAAAGTTGGGAGGTTGGGATTAGCGGTACAAACTATTATATGTAGAATGGATAAACAGCAAGGTCCTACTGTATAGCACAAGCAGCTGTATTCAATATCCTGTGATAAACCATAATGGAAAAGAATATGAAAAAGAATATGTACATATATGTATAACTGAATCACTTTGCTGAAATTAACACAACATTGTAAATCAACCATACTTCAATAAAATTAAAAAAAATAACTCTAGCAAAAGAAATGCATTACACTAAAAATAAATAAATAAATTATATATATATATATATATATATATATATATATATATATATATATATATATGCCCCCAGGCAGGAACAGCCTGACATGTTCAAGATTAGGAAGGACGCCACTGTGTCCAATAAGAGTGAGGGTGGAAAAAGCAGTTGTCAGGGGCCAGGTCATGGAGGGCCTTTAATCATTCTGGGTTTTATGCTGCACACAATAGGGAAGCAAAGACAGACTTTAATCAGAAAAGCCAAATGACCTGATATATATTTTTTAAAGATCGATTTCACCATGAGGTGTGCAAAAGATTGTAGAGGAACAAGACTGGACACGGAGAAGCCTGGGGAATTGGGAGAGGACGAGAGGAGACCAGGTGAGAGGGAGTGGTGGCTTGGACCAGCAGGCGGCAGTGTGCTGCTGCCCAGACTCTACTACAAATATGCCAAACCCAGGGGACACAGTGGGGTCAAAATACAGCTGTGACCCAGCTTGGAGAGCAGTTGATTCAAATTGGAAATAGGAGCCTTTTGACAATGCGTCCACACCAAGGGAATACCTTTTTCATGCGTGAAGATGACTTCTGTGCTTGGGGAGCCCCCTGAACGAGTGTAATGGGGAGAAGAGCCTCAGTGGAAGAAACACCATTGAGGGTGATGGGAATACAACTTGTTGATGGATTCAACTGGAGGTAAGTGAAGAAAGAATTAAGGGTGACTCCCAGATTTTTGGCTGGAGCACGACGGTGGGTTGTCCCACCACTTACTGAGATGTGGACGATTGGAAAAGAAGAACTATGTAGTGCTAAAGATCAAAAGTATTGTTTCAAACATTGTTGACTGAACTGTCCATTTGACATCGGATGAGCAATAACGTAAGGGATGAGTTTAGAAAGAGGAGATGAGAGGAGAGGACAGAACCCTGTTGGAGGGTGGTGACAATCAGAGGTCACACAGAGGAAAAAGAGCCAGCAAATTTCACACTGGACTGATTCAGCCACCAACACGCACGTACACAATGAAACAGGACACGAAGACCATTTGTTCCAGAAATGGCCACCTGGCAGGTGGAGGCTGCGTAGTACTCGCTCAACATGTGTTTTATAGCTCATTTTCAATCAAGGGCTTCCCTATAAATGCAGACAGTAGATCATCTACAAATTTAATTAACTGTATTTGTGCAGAACCTCAATTTGACCATAAAAATTTAATGCTTAATATAGTTTAAGATTTAACGGCCTTTCTTTTTAAAAGGAGACATATGAAATGGCCACAGATTAATTTTTCTGGTCATCCCCAATATATCAGAGTTATGAAGACAACAGAAAAGAGTGGATAGTACAAATCTGAATCCTGCACAAAGTACAGGATTTAACTACCTTCTACCAAACTCTCCTTAAAACTTATTTTCTCTAATTAACTAATTCTTTGCACAACATAACATCTAACAAGTGCCTCTTGAAGCTACTTTCAGAAGCCAAGTATCTCACGCTCAGGCAGAACAACCGTATCACCTTCTAATACCCTTCGGCTCGGAGGAGCTTCAAGATGTCGGAAGACTAAGACATGGAGATCACCTTCCTCCCCACAAATACATCAGAAATACACCTACATGTGGAACAGCTCCTACAGAACACCTACTGAACGCTGGCAGAAGACCTCAGACCTCCCAAAAGGCAAGAAACTCCCCACGTACCTGGGTAGGGCAAAAGAAAAAAGGAAAAACGGAGACAAAAGGATAGGGACGGGACCTGCACCAGTGGGAGGGAGCTGTGAAGGAGAAAAGGTTTCCACACACTAGGAAGCCCCTTCGCGGGCTGCGGGTGGCAGAGGGGGGAAGCTTCAGAGCCGCGGAGGAGATCACAGCAACAGCGGTGCGGAGGGCAAAGTGGAGAGATTCCCACACAGAGGATCGGTGCCGAGGCTTGTCTGCTCACCCGCCGGGGTGGGCGGGGCTGGGAGCTGAGGCTCGGGCTTCGGTCGGAGCGCAGGGAGAGGACTGGGGTTGGCGGCGTGAACACAGCCTGAAGGGGTTAGTGCGCCACGGCTAGCCGGGAGGGAGTCCGGGAAAAAGTCTGGAGCTGCCGAAGAGGCAAGAGACATTTTCTTGCCTCTTTGTGTCCTGGTATGGGAGGAGAAGAGATTAAGAGTGCCACTTAAAGAAGCTCCAGAGAAGGGTGTGAGACGCGAATATCAGCGCGGACCCCAGAGACGGGCATGAGATGCTAAGGTCGCTGTTGCCGCCACCAAGAAGCCTGTCTGTGAGCACAGGTCACTATCCACACTTGCCTTCCAGGGAGCCTGTGCAGCCCGCTACTGCCAGGTTCCCGGGATCCAGGGTCAACTTCCCCAGGAGAACACACGGCGTGCCTCAGGCTGCTGCAACATCATGCCGGCCTCTGCAGCCGCAGGCTCACCCCGCATCCGTACCCCTCCCTCCCCCCGGCCTGAGTGAGCCAGAGCCCCCGAATCAGCGGCTCCTTTAACCCCGTCCTGTCTGAGCGAAGAACAGATGCCCTCAGGCGACCTACACGCAGAGGCGGAGCCAAATCCAAAGCTGAACCCCGGGAGCTGTGAGAACAAAGAAGAGAAAGGGAAAACTCTCCCAGCAGCCTCAGGAGCAGCGGATTAAAGCCCCACAATCAACTTGATGTACCCTGCATCTGTGGAATACATGAATAGACAACGAATCATCCCAAATTGAGGAGGTGGACTTTGAGAACAACGATATATATATATATTTTGCCGTTTTTCTCTTTTTGTGAGTGTGTATGTGTATGCTTCTGTGTGTGATGTTGTTGATATAGCTTTGCTTTTACCATTTGTCCTAGGGTTCTGTCTGTCTGGGTTTTTTTGTTTTTTTCTTAATAATCATTTTTTAATTTTCATTTTAATAACTATTTTACTTTATTTTATCTTCTTCTTTCTTCCTTTTTTTTTTTTTGCCCTTTTATTCTGAGCTGTTTGGAGGACAGGATTTTGATGCTCCAGCCAGGCATCAGGGCTGTGCGACTGGGGTGGGACAGCCAAGTTCAGGACACTGGTCCACAAGAGACCTCCCAGCTCCACGTAATATCAAATGGCAAAAATCTCCCAGAGATCTCCATCTCAACACCAAGACCCAGCTCCACTCAACGACCAGCAAGCTACAGTGCTAGACACCCTATGCCAAACAACTAGCAAGACAGGAACACAAGACCATCCATTAGCACAGAGGCTGCCTAAAATCAAAATAAGGCCACAGACACCCCAAAACACATCACCAGACGTGGACCTGCCCACCAGAAAGACAAGATCAGGCCTCATCCACCAGAACATAGGCACTAGTCCCCTCCACCAGGAAGCCTACACAACCCACTGAACCAACCTTAGCCACTGGGAACAGACACCAAAAACAATGGGAACTATGAACCTGCAGCCTGCAAAAAGGAGACCCCAAACACAGTAAGTTAAGCAAAATGAGAAGACAGAGAAACACACAGCAGATGAAGGAGCAAGATAAAAACCCACCAGACCTAACAAATGAAGAGGAAATAGGCAGTCTACCTGAAAAAGAATTCAGAATAATGATAGTAAAGACGATCCAAAATCCTGGAAGTAGGATGGAGAAAATACAATAAACGTTTAACAAGGACCTAGAAGAACTAAAGAGCAAACGAACAGTGATGAACAACGCAATAAATGAAATTAAAAATTCTCTAGAAGGGTTCAATAGCAGAATAACTGAGGCAGAAGAATGGATAAGTGACCTGGAAGGTAAAATAGTGGAAATAACTACAGCAGAGCAGTTATAATAAAGAAAAAAGAACGAAAAGAATTGAGGACAGTCTCAGAGACCTATGGGAAAACATTAAACGCACCAACATTCGAATTATAGGGGTCCCAGAAGAAGAGAAAAAGAAAGGGACTGAGAAAATATTTGAAGAGATTATAGTTGAAAACTTCCCTAATATGGGAAAGGAGATAGTTAATCACATCCAGGAAGCACAGGGAGTCCCATACAGGATAAATCCAAGGAGAAACATGCCAAGACACATATTAATCAAACTACCAAAAATTAAATACAAAGAACAAATATTAAAAGCAGCAAGGGTAAAATAACACATAAGGGAATCCCCATAAGGTTAACAGCTGATCTTTCAGCAGAAACTCTGCAAGCCATAAGGGAGTGGCAGGACATATTTAAAGTGATGAAGGAGAAAAACCTACAACCAATATTACTCTACCCACCAAGGATCTCGTTCAGATTTGATGGAGAAATTAAAATCTTTACAGACAAGCAAAAGCTAAGAGAATTCAGCACCACCAAACCAGCTTTACAACAAATACTAAAGGAACTTCTCTAGGCAGGAAACACAAGAGGAGGAAAAGACCTACAATAATAAACCCAAAACAGTTAAGAAAATGGTAATAGGAACACACATATCGATAATTACCTTAAATGTAAATGGATTAAATGCACCAACCAAAAGACACAGATTGGCTAAATGGATACAGAAACAAGACCTGTATATATGCTGTCTAAAAGAGACCCACTTCAGCCCTAGGGACACACACATACAGAAAGTGAGGGGATGGAAAAAGATATTCCATGCAAATGAAAATCAAAAGAAAGCTGGAGTAGCAATTCTCATATCAGACAAAATAGACTTTAAAACAAAGACTATTACAAGAAACAAAGAAAGACACTACATCATGATCAAGGGATCAATCCAAGAAGATATAACAATTGTAAATATTTATGCACCCAACATAGGAGCACCTCAATACATAAGGCAAATGCTAACAGCCATAAAAGGGGAAATCGACAGTAACACAATCATAGTAGGGGACCTTAACACCCCACTTTCACCAATGGACAGATCATCCAAAATGAAAATAAATAAGGAAACACAAGCTTTAAATGACACATTAAACAAGATGGACTTAATTGATATTTATAGGACATTCGATACAAAAACAACAGAATACACATTCTTCTCAAGTGCTCATGGAACATTCTCCAGGATAGATCATATCTTGGGTCACAAATTAAGCCTTGGTAAATTTACGAAAATTGAAATCGTATCAAGTATCTTTTCCAACCACAATGCTATCAGACTAGATATCAATTACAGGAAAAAATCTGTAAGAAATACAAACACATGGAGGCTAAACAACACACTACTTAATAACCAAGAGGTCACTGAAGAAATCAAAGAGGAAATCAAAAAATACCTAGAAACAAATGACAATGAAAACACGACAACCCAAAACCTATGGGATGCAACAAAAGCAGTTCTAAGAGGGAAGTTTACAGCAATACAATCCTACGTCAAGAAACAAGAAACATCTCAAATAAACAACCTAACCTTACACCTAAAGCAATTAGAGAAAGAAGAACAAAAAAACCCCAAAGTTAGCAGAAGGAAAGAAATCATAAAGATCAGATCAGAAATAAATGAAAAAGAAATGAAGGAAATGATAGCAAAGATCAATAAAACTTAAAGCTGGTTCCTTGAGAAGATAAAATTGATCAACCATTAGCCAGACTTACCAAGGAAAAAAGGGAGAAGGCCCAAATCAATAGAATTAGAAATGAAAAAGGAGAAGTAACAACTGACACGGCAGAAATACAAAGGATCATGAGAGATTACTACAAGCAACTATATACCAATAAAATGGACCACCTGGAAGAAATAGACAAATTCTTAGAAATGCACAACCTTCTGAGACTGAACCAGGAAGAAACAGAAAATAGGAACAGACCAGTCACAACAACTGAAATTGAAACTCTGATTAAAAATCTTCCAACAAACAAAAGCCCAGGACCAGATGGCTTCACAGGCAAATTCTACCAAACATTTAGAGTAGAGCTAATACCTACCCTTCTCAAACTCTTCCAAAATATAGCAGAGGGAGGAATGCTCCCAAACTCATTCTATGAGGCCACCATCACTCTGATGCCAAAACCAGAAAAAGATGTCACAAAGAAAGTAAACTACAGGCCAATATCACTGATGAACCTAAATGCAGAAATCCTCAACAAAATACAAGCAAACAGACTCCAACAACACATTAAAAGGATCATACACTTTGATCAAGTGGGGCTTATCCCAGGAATGCAAGGATTCTTCCATATACGCAAATCAATCAATGTGATACACCATATTAACACGTTGAAGGAGAAAAACCATATGATCATCTCAATAGATGCAGAGAAAGCTTTTGACAAAATTCAACACCCATTTATGATAAAAACCCTCCAGAAAGTAGGCATAGAGGGAACTTTCCTCAACATAATAATAAAGGCCATATATGACAAACCCAAAGCCAACATCATCCTCAATGGTGAAAAACTGAAACCATTTCCACTAAGATCAGGAACAAGACAAGGTTGCCCACTCTCACCACTATTATTCAACATAGTTTTGGAAGTTTTAGCCACAGCAATCAGAGAAGAAAAAGAAATAAAAGGAATCCAAATTGGCAAAGAAGAATTAAGCTGTCACTGTTTTCAGATGACATGATACTATACACAGAGAATCCTAAAAATGCCACCAGAAAACTACTAGAGCTAATCAATGAATTTGGTAAAGTAGCAGGAAACAAAATTAATGCACAGAAATCTCTTGCATTCCTATACACTTATGATGAAAAATCTGAAAGAGAAATTAAGGGAACACTCCCATTTACCATTGCAACAAAAAGAATAAAATACCTAGGAATAAACCTACCTATGGAGACAAAAGACCTGTATGCAGAAAATTATAAGACACTGATGAAAGAAATTAAAGATGATACAAATAGATGGAGAGATATACCATGTTCTTGGATTGGAAGAATCAACATTGTGAAAATGACTCTACTACCCAAAGCAATCTACAGATTCAATGCAATCCCTATCAAACTACCAAGGGCATTTTTCACAGAACTAGAACAAAAAATTTCACAATTTGTATGGAAACACAAAAGACCCCGAATAGCCAAAGCAAGGTTGAGAAAGAAAAACAGAACTGGAGGAATCAGGCTTCCTGACTTCAGACTATACTACAAACCTACAGTAACCAAGGCAGTATGGTACTGGCACAAAAACAGAAATATAGATCAATGGAACAGGACAGAAAGCCCAGAGATAAACCCATGCACATATGGTCACCTTATCTTTGATAAAAGAGGCAAGAATATACAGTGGAGAAAATACAGCCTCTTCAGCTGGACAGCTACATGTAAAAGAATGAAATTAGAACACTCCCTAACACCATACACAAAAATAAACTCAAAATGGATTAAATACCTAAATGTAAGGCCAGACACCATGAAACTCTTAGAGGAAAACATAGGCAGAACACTCTATGACATCAATCACAGCAAGATCCTTTTTGACCCTCCTCCTAGAGAAATGGAAATAAAAATAAAAATAAACGTATGGGACCTAATGAAACTTCAAAGCTTTTGCACAGCAAAGGAAACCATAAACAAGACCAAAAGACAACCCTCAGAATGGGAGAAAATATTTGCAAATGAAGCAACTGACAAAGGATTAATCTCCAAAATTTACAAGCAGCTCATGCAGCTCAATAACAAAAAAACAAACAACCCAATCCAAAAATGGGCAGAAGACCTAAACAGACATTTCTCCAAAGAAGATATACAGATTGCCAACAGACACAAGCAAGAATGCTCAGCATCATTAATCATTAGAGAAATGCAAATCAAAACTACAATGAGATATCATCTCACACCGGTCGGAATGGCCATCATCAAAAAATCTATAAACAATAAATGCTGGAGAGGGTGTGGAGTAAAGGGAACCCTCTTGCACTGTCAGTGGGAATGTAAATTGATACAGCCACTATGGAGAACAGTATGGAGGTTCCACAAAAAACTAAAACTAGAACTACCATATGACCCAGCAATCCCACTACTGGGCATATACCCTGAGAAAACCATAATTCAGAAAGAGTCATGTACCACAATGTTCATTGCAGCTCTATTTACAATAGCCAGGACACGGAAGCAACCTAAGTGTCCATCAACAGATGAATGGATAAAGAAGATGTGGCACATATATACAATGGAATATTAGTCAGCCATAAAAAGGAACGAAACTGAGTTATTTGTAGTGAGGTGGATGGACCTAGAGACTGTCATACAGAGTGAAGTAAGTCAGAAAGAGAAAAACAAATACCATATGCTAACACATGTATATGGAATCTAAAAAAAAAAAGAAGAAAATGGTCATGAAGAACCTAGGGGCAAGACGGAATAAAGATGCAGACCTACTAGAGAATGGACTTGAGGATACGGGGAGGGTGAAGAGTAAGCTGGGACAAAGTGAGAGAGAGGCATGGACATATATACACTACTAAATGTAAAATAGATAGCTAGTGGGAAGCAGCCGCATAGCACAGGGAGATCAGCTCGGTGCTTTGTGATCACCTAGAGGGGTGGGATAGGGAGGGTGGGAGGGAGGGAGATTCAAGAGAGAAGAGATATGGGGATATATGTATATGTATAGCTGTATATATACAGCTGATTCACTTTGTCATAAAGCAGAAACGAACTCACCACTGTAAAGCAATTATACTCCAATAAAGATGTTAAAAAATAAAATAAAATTAAATTAAATTAAAAATAGATCTTTAAGACTAAGAAAAACAAATACCCTTTGCCTTTGGGTACAGACAGGTACTATGTGCATATGCTATTAATAATGAAAACAAAACACTCTGCAATAATTTTGGGCAGATCTATAAATATTTATAAGGTGTCAGGTGAATTCATACACATTTTCATGTCTTTTAATTTAAGAAGAGTTGTCATAAAAAGCAGTAGACCTGGATTTCAGTCTTGGCTCTGTCATTTGCTCGTTGTTACTGTGTGCAAAGCAGTTACCATCAGTTTCTTTAGCTGTTAATAGGAATGACTACTCTGGCTACTTCCCAGCAGAGTTGAGCTAATTAAATAAAATGAGGGTACGTAAAATTACCTGCCATTTTCTATTGCTAGGAAAAGTGAATTCAGGCGCATTACAAATTCAGTCTTCTTCTAAAATGTCTTACCTTTAATTGCTGAAATATCGGAAATTAAATGTGTCTGTCCTACTTGATACAAACACAACGCTAAGCCTCTTTTTTCACACTAGCACAGAGTAATTGATTAATAGATATTAGTTTCCTGTGGTCCGTGCTTCCTTCATTCCTTACCACAAGAGACTTCAGAGATTAATTAGTTCAAGCTTGTTTTAAATATGAGGAAAGCAAGGCCCAGAGAGGTGCAATGACATACTTCTGGTTTCACAGTAAATCTCTCTCACCCTAAGTTTCCCCATCTGTTAAATAAGGGGCTTAGACTAGATAAGTCATTTTAAAACTGTGTTTTACAGCAGAGCCCAATTAGTCAGAAAAGAGATTTTCAAAAAGGGTTTCATGATGCTAACAACAACAAAATATATTAGAGCAGCTCTTAGTTTATGAGAGTTGACAAAGTGGCTGGGCCGAGTCGTGATTGCAGGCCCTTCTGGGGCTAGAGTATGGTCTAAATGTTAATGACTTCAGGCAGGTCACAGCTCTACAATTCACCTGGTCCCCACACCTTCCTTTCATCTTATACCAGCCCACTTTACTCAACCAAGTTACCTGCCGAGCTCCAAGACTGTCCCCAGCTCCCTGCCATCTCTCATATTTGGGAGAAACCTTTGCTCAAATTCTTATTTCCATGCTTAGGATGCCAGCGTGGCTGCTATGAAATATAACAGCAGCTTAATCAAGAGAGTTCAATTCTCTCTCATACAGCAGCGTAAGCAGTCCAGGGCCATATGGCAGCTCCATGGTGTCTGCGTACAATATCCCTCCTGTCTTAACCTCCAACCTCAACCTGCCATTAGGCATCCACGAGCCCAGATAAAGCTCAGGACTCCTAAACAAGGAATGAAAGAATGGTGACTGGGAGACAGTTGTTGGTTTATGCCACATCTTCCCTATTAAAGTTTAAACTCTGAGGGCAGAGACTATGAGATAAGCATCTTCACACCCTACATCATGGCCAGTTATATGCAAAATCTGTGCAAGTAGCAGCAGAACAGTCATTCATTATGCGAAGGTCTTTATAGGAAGGTCTAAGCCAACAGTTAAGGCATAAGGGCAGTAGCACAGTGATGGCACTAGCAGTCCCTGGGGGTGGAAAGTAGACCCAGTGGAAAAGTGATGCCTTGGAACAGTGGAACTGCAATAGAGTCAATAATATGCCTGTTGGGGGAGGAGACCAGCATGTTAGAACCTCAAGATGCAAATTCCTGAGCAAATACAGAAAAAACTAGATGCCCTTCAAGGAGAATTAACTTTCAGCAGGGACGCAGTAGGGGACCGTGTCTCATAAGAGCTCTTAACTTTCGCGGTAGCTCTAGGGTCAGCAGGTTAAAAGACTAGCTTTGGCCAGGTTTTAGTGTTTATGTTTCTTACAAATTATCTTTTCATTAAGCTCTTAGAGCCTTTACTTTGAAGTCAGAAAATGATGCAAGAAAGCTGAGTCATTGATTTATTACAAAAACGTCTCCCTGGGCTTCCCTGGTGGCACAGTGCTTGAGAATCTGCCTGCTGATGCAGGGGACACGGGTTCGAGCCCTGGTCTGGGATGATCCCATATGCCGCGGAGCAACTAGGCCTGTGAGCCACAACTACTGAGCCTGCACTTCTGGAGCCTGTGCTCCGCAGCAAGAGAGGCCGCAATAGTGAGAGGCCCACGCACCGCGATGAAGAGTGGCCCCCGCTTGCCACAGCTAGAGAAAGCCCTCGCACAGAAACGAAGACCCAACACAGCAAAAATAAATAAATTAATAAACTCCTAAAAAAACAAAAACAAAAAACGTCTCCCCTTGCTGCAGAGCTACTCGTAACTTGCCCTGTAGGATACTTCCCTTTAATGCCTTGGCTTTGTCTTTCCTCCACTGGTTTTGCTGAAGACAGGATCCATTTAGCCCCGATGGTAACACACAGCCTTGTGTGTAATGGTAACTTTATTGGCTCCAGCTTCGAAATTGGTTATAGCAGCCCTTATCAGCAAATTAGGACTCACACAGCAGACAAGCAAAGTGACTGAGAAACCCATAAAAAGCCAAAGAAAGAAAGCTGGATAAAGTTAAAACAAATTTCATCTCTAAGTCTCCATTGATCTCCACAGTAAATACTAAAAACTAACATGTTTATTGGCCTTCATTTGATTGTAAGTCATTATTACTGCACTGTTCTCACATCTACTAGTACTTTCTTAGTTGGGACCTTCTAGTAAAACACTCAAAACGGGCATTTTTAAAGATAAAGAGGTACATCCATTCAGACTCCAAACTCATAAACTTGTGGGTTTTCCAAGGCTCACTTGGAATTATATCATACACATAAACAATGAGAGTCCTAAAAACCAGACTTTGGTTTTATAAAATATGCATTTAAATTTTGTTCAGCAATGAAAATAGGCATCTCTAAAGTAAGACAGACAGGTTATGTAGAATGCTCTTCCAGGAGAAAACAGTCTAAGTACAACTAGTGAGATAAGCACAAAGGCTCACTCCTATAACATGCTCATGTATTAAACTGCGTTTCTATACCTAGCAGCAACAAGAAGGTTGAAGTAATTAAAATCACCTATTCTGAAAAAAGAGAACCCTTGTGATCATGATTTTTAATCATCAAACACTGTAAAATTCATTTGCTGGAAAACAGTTTTCACCTACTGTATGTAACCCTAAAGGTCTGAATTTAGGAACTATCAGAAAAAGCTACAGGGAGAAATAAGAACAAGTGAGATTATTACTAAAAAAAAAAAAAAAAGTAACCCATTTTGGAAGTGATATTCACTGGAGGTATTCAAACATAAGACACTGAGATACTTCAGTGGTCCCTCAAACATGAGCTGCTAAAATAGATAAGTAATTTCAAGCTTATTTTGTATGTTTTAGCAGTTAAAAGTCTTCATTGAAAATAAAATATTAATTTCTGGTTTCCTAAAGAAATTATGACAACTACAGAAATCAGAATCTTTCCACCCATCTTCTGAAAACCATTCCCACAAACAGAACACAAATGAAAACGATGGTTTTTTACTAGGAAACAGATAATGCTTTCAACTACAAGTTATGTGTATCCAGGGAAATAAACATTTCGAAGTCATCAGTGCCAAGTTGGAGCCCATGTCAGAGCAGAGTCACACACAGACCATGGGGAAAAGAAGAGTGCGCAGTGGGATACTAACACTGGGGGAACACAGACAAAACTGCTTCTGTAGAAAGAGAACCCCACCCTGAGTGGCCACATTCTTAAAACGAACTGAGACCTGGTGTATCAGAGCACTGGCTACCAGGAAATAGAAAGGAAGAGGTCTGAAGTTGCTCAAGAACACAGATGGCAGATCTGGAAGCCAGTGCGTGCGTGCGTGCGTGCGTGCGTGCGTGCGTGTGTGTGTGTGTGTAGAGTGGGGGACGAGATGACTTGGTAGGTAAGGATAAATGAAATAGGGTAAAATGAATCAGAGAGAAAATGTTAGGCACAGAAGAGAACTAAAAACCAAAAAAACACATATAATTGGAGTCTTTGAAGACAAAAAACAATTTTAAATGTGAAATAGAACTAATTAACATCCAAACAAAAAAATGAGGTAGCTTTAGCAAAGGACAAATGGTCTTTTAATTTACATATGAAAAGAAAGACTCATCAGAATAGAGAGCCCATAAATAAATCCACACACATGTGGTCAAATAATTTATAACAAAGGAGCCAAGGATATTCAGCCCTCCCTTGGTATCTATGGAGGATTGGTTCCAGGACCTGCCATGGATACCAAAATCCACGGACGATCAGGTCCCATAGTTGGCAGTCCATATCAACGAATTCCACATCCTTGGATTCAACCAACCACAGAACATATGTTAAGTTTGCTGGTTGGTTGGATCCATGGATGCAGAACCTGTGGATACAGAGAGCCAACTGCATATTTATTGAAAAAAATTCCACATATACATGGACCCACGCAGTTCAAAAACCCTTGCTGTTCAAGGGCCAACTGTACAATGGGAAAAGGACAGTCTCTTCAATAAATGGTGATGGGAAAAACTGGACAGCCACGTGCAAAAGAATCAAACTGAACCACTATCTTATCTCATACACAAACATTAACTCAAAATGGATTAAAGGATTGAATTTAAAATCTGAAACCATAAAACTCCTACAAGAAAACATAGGTGTTAAGCTCCTTCTAATTGGTCTAGATGAAGATTTTTTTGGATCCTACACCAAAAGCAAAGGCAACAACAACAACAAATAAAGTGGGACTACATCAAACTAAAAAGCTTCTGTGCAACAAAGGAAACTATCAACAAAATGAAAAAGCTACCTACTGAATGAGAGAAAATATTCGCAAATCATCTATCTGGCTAAGGGGTTAATATCCAAAATATATGAACAACTCATACAACTCAACAGCAAAAAACAAACAAAAAAAATCCAATTTAAAAATAGCCAACTGTAGGGCTTCCCTGGTGGTGCAATGGTTGGGAGTCTGCCTGCTAGTACAGGGGACATGGGTTCGAGCCCTGGTCTGGGAAGATCCCACATGCCGTGGAGCAACTAGGCCCGTGAGCCACAACTACTGAGCCTGTGCATCTGGAGCCTGTGCTCCACAAAAAGAGAGGCCGCGACAGTGAGAGGCCTGCGCACTGCAATGAAGAGTGGCCCCCACTTGCCCCAACTAGAGAAAGCCCTCGCACAGAAACGAAGACCCAACACAGCAAAAATAAATTAATTTTTAAAAAATAGCCAACTGTATATTTATTGAAAAAGATCTACATATATGTAGACCCAAGCAGTTGAAAAACCCTTGCTGTTCAAGGGCCAACTATACAATGGGAAAAGGACAGTCTCTTCAATAAATGTTGTTGGAGAAAACTGGACAGCCACAGGCAAAAGAATCATGCAGATGACAGTTTTCCACCTTATTTTTATAAATGCAAATAAGGTCCTAAACTTAAAACCAACAAGTTTGTTTCTGGAACCACACAGTTGATTTTGGTTTTAAAATTCATATGGAAAAAAATCACGCAAAATTAGCCTTTTAAAAACTTGGGGGAAAAGGAAAAGTGGGGACTAGCCCTCCCAGACATGACTAGAGCCTCACTTAATAAACTTGATTGTGGCCTGAAAGAGACCCTGAAGCAGAAGATTCAGTTAAGTCTTGCCCAGACTTCCTGACCCACAGGAACTGTGAGACAATAAAATTTGGTCTAAGCCACTAAGTTTTAGGGCAATGTGTTAAAGAGCAATAGATAATGAATAAAGATAATTCTGATTCTTACTTGGATCTAGAAAAAAAAAACACAGGTACAGGGCTTCCCTGGTGTCACAGTGGTTAAGAATCCACCTGCCAATGCAGAGGACATGGGTTTGAGCCCTGGTCTGGGAAGGTCCCACAAGCCACAACTACTGAGCCCTCGTGCCACAACTACTGAAGCCCACATGCCTAGAGCCCATGCTCCGCAACAAGAGAATCCACCACAATGAGAAACCCACGCACCGCAATGAAGAGTAGCCCCCACTCGCTGCAACTAAAGAAAGCCCGTGCAGCAAAAGACCCAACGCAGCCATATGTAAATCAATTAATTAATTAATTTGAAAAAATAAAGTTCCCTTTAAAAAAAAAACAGGTACAAAAGACATTACTGGGACAATGAGATAAATTTGAATTTGAATATGTAATACTGATATGAAATTTCTTTGACGTAGCAGTAATATCATGGGACTCTATGAAAATGAGAGTTCTTAGGAAATGTGCTGAAGTATTTAGGGATAAAATGGCATGTTATCTGCCATTCACTTTCAAGTAGTTCAACAAAAACACAGTAAAATATACCCATAAACAAGTGTATGTCTGAGCGTGTGTGTATGGCAAGTAAGAAACAGAGTATTATGTACATTTTGTCAATGTACATGAAAGGTATGTGATGGTCTTTGTATTAATCTACATAAATTAAACTATTATATAACTTTTAAATTCCATTGTATAAATTAAAATTGTCATCTCTTCTATAGGTTTTTAATTCTTCAAACTAAAAGGTTACATATCTAAGATGATATTGCTGGAATTCCCAGTATATAAGTAGAATTGTTAAAAATGACTCCATGGTGAGGGAGGGAGGTACAGTGACTAATTCCAGAGCCCTGTCAACTCAGCCTTCAGTCTTCAGAGTGGCCAGCAGACACTCTGGGAATAAGGCCTCATGAGGAACACGGTTAGAAGGCTACTAAGATAAATCAACTTGGAGGTCTTATCCTATCCTGAGAACTTACAGCTTTATGCTTTTTTTTTTTTTTTTTTTTTTTGCAGTACGTGGGCCTCTCACTGTTGTGGCCTCTCCTGCCGCGGAGCACAGGCTCTGGATGTGCAGGCCCAGTGGCCATGGCTCACGGGCCCAGCCGCTCCGCGGCGTGTGGGACAGGGCACGAACCTGTGTCCCCTGCATCGGCAGGCGGACTCTCAACCACTGCGCCACCAGGGAAGCCCACTTTATGCTTCCTGATTCATTGTAAAATTTGATCATTGCTTTGCTTTCAACCATTTGAAATCCCACACCTTCCAGGAGAAGTTACTACAGAGCTAATTGTTTTGAACTAAAATAAAGCTCCCCTACCGCTAATTTTATTTCATTTAGAGAGTGCATAGGAAATCACCTGAGAATCTGGTTAAAATGCAGATTGATTCATCAGGTCTGAAGTGGGGCTTAAGAGTTTGAATGTCTCAGAAGCTCCCAGGGGATGCTGCTACTGTTGATGCAAGCAGCGCATTTCGAGTTGCCAGGCCTTAGAGCAACTTCCCAGCAGGCTGTAATTTAACGTGAACTTCAACGCTCAGTCATTCCAGCACTAGTAAAACTTACCTGTGGATTCACTTTCTCAAGAAAACAAAAATATATAGAGATAGAGGTTTTCTATAACAAACTTACTATGGCAAAAGAAAAAAATGGTAACACTCTTAATGTCCATCAACAGGAGAATGGCTAAATTATGGTTTATCTATATAAGGCAATGCCTGTAATCTTTTTTAAAAACTGTCTACCCTGTGACCCAGAAATTCCAATTCTAGGTATTTTCACACAGAAATGAAATAGGTCCACAAAAGATCTATACAAGTATGTTCATAGAAGTTTCACTCGTAAGTGCCAAAAACTGTTAATAGCCCAGGAGCCTATGAAGGGGAAAACGGAAGAACAAACTGTGGTATATTCGTACAATGTACTCCTACTCAGCGATTTAAAAAACAAAGCAAAACATACTACTGCTTTTTTCAACAACATGGACGAATCTCAAAAACATCATGCTGAGTTGAAAGACGCCTTGCGCCAAAGAGTACATACTTTCTGGGGTTGTGATAATTTTCTATTTCTTGATAGGGATTTGCGTTACAAAAGTGAACTCATCAAAACTCATCATAGATTACACTTAGGATTTTTGAATTTCATTATGTAAGACTTACCCCCGAACAGGAAAAATGTAAGCAAATGCTGAACTCTAGTTAATGATATGCATAGGAAGTATTTAGGGGAAAGTGGATCAGTGTCTACCACTTACTTTAAATGCATCAAAAAAAAATGAGAGACAGAGGATAGATACGTAACAATGCAAATACAGTAAAATGTTCACGGTGGAACCTATGTAATAGGTAACATTTCTTTAACCTTGCTGCACGTTTAAATTTTTTTCATATTGAACTGTTGGGAAAAGTGAGGTAGATGTGTGTGTTGACATGGAAAGGTCAGCAAGCCATCTAACGATACTGCTAAAAACGATATAATGATGTGCAGAAAAATAAGTTACAGATAGACCCACATGAACGTATGTGAGCTTTCTGGCTGGATAGACAGGAAACTAACACGCTGTTACGTGTGAAGAGTAGGAAAAGGTGTTGGTAGTAGAGAGAGGGAGACTTTCACTTTCTGAAAGGGAGAAAAGTGAATGTTAAGAAATGTAATACTGTCAAAAATAAAATCACAGAAGCAGAGGAAGTAATGACCCGAAGCAGCCAAAGTGAGCTCAGTGTTATATGTAACGATATGCGTGTTGCGACACAGAACTAGTGTGCATGTCTGCTCTGGCCTTTACACCTCGAACAGAAACATGAAACACTCGCCTTGATCCTGCCGCTCTGTGCAGTCAACTTCTACGATCCTGAGAAGAATCTGCCTAGTAGTCTAAATTAAAATCAATATTCTACTAGTTGCTGGGATGTAATAATGAAATAAATTTAGTCTCTTTTCTCATTATACTTC
Source organism: Monodon monoceros (assembly GCF_005190385.1). NCBI lineage: Eukaryota > Metazoa > Chordata > Mammalia > Artiodactyla > Monodontidae > Monodon > Monodon monoceros. The sequence goes on from NW_021703768.1 coordinate 132,461,796, forward strand.
TGAATAGTGAGTATTCAGATACCTAAATATGTTGGGATGTGATTTACAGTGTTGGTGACAGCTTTGGGATGTCTGTCCAGTCAGTGGCTCCCTCTGAAGGCTTCTCACAGGGGTGTAATTCTAGGTGCATACCTCTTCCACTTGACATCAAACCTCTGGCCATGGCTAAGTGGACTTTGGATGAACACCTGGACCCAAGTTGGTCTAATCAGATCTCTCTCTCTCTCTCCTGAGTTCAGAACTGGATTAAAATCTATTCATTAATTTTTTCTAGTGCTACGCGTGTAAGCTCAGGAACTACGGAGATGCTATTTTCCACCAAGCACAACTGAGAAGCATAGAAAGCTGGTCGGCCAAAAGAGAGGGCATGGGGGTTGTGCAGAGAGAAGTGAGGGCAAAAGTCAATGAAGCCCCCAGACAGCTAGAAAGAACAGCTACCCGATTTCTATTCACACCCCTGCACTTCTGTTCCTGGTACCTTGTAGAGCACACTTGTGGGTCACTGTCCCTAGGTTCCATGAGAACTCTGAAGCTGTCCAACACGCTTCTTATTTTCTTAAACCAAGGTGAAGAATTTCTCTTCCAGCTTGAAAAGCCATAACTAAGGCAATTATCACAGAAGAAGGTGCCAAGGGCATTTCAAGAAGCCAGAGGAGATCCCATCTGAGGCTCTGAGAATTCAGGGAACTTCATACTACATAGGAAGTCATCTGGGACCAGGCTGCATGGGCCTCGAGGCTCTAAACCTTGAGACGGCCTGTTCTGTGACTCCCCTTGTCCATCTCATCCAGATGGAGGTCCAGAGGCAGAATGTGGCCTGGACATGCTAAAGTCTTTATCAATCATCACTCCTAAATTAATTTTCAACCTTGTTTTGCAAACACAGACTTAAGATAATCTCTTAACCACCAGTTACAAGTAAGTTTTCGCCCCAAATCCTTCCTATGTAGAAGTTCCCATGAAAGTAGACGTTCTGGGTTATTAAAAAGCAATCTCAAAGTATTATTCATGAAACTTGCTCTTTCTTTCTCATCTTCCTATAATGTACCAATGGGAAAATAATGACTTGCTATAGGTTCAGACAAGTAGAGACTTAGGGTTTTGTGACGTGAGGTTTCCATGCATTATAAAAAACATGCCAGGGACTTCCTTGGTGGTGCAGTGGATAGGACTCTGCGCTCCCAATGCAGGGGGCCTGGGTTTGATCCCTGGTCAGGGAGCTAGATCCCACATGCGTGACACAACTAGGAGTTCGCATGCCACAACTAAGGAGCTGGTGAGCCAGAACTAAGGAGCCCTGGAACTGCAACTAAGGAGCCCATCTGCCACAACTGAGACCTGGTGCTACCAAATAAATAAAAATAAATTAAAAAAGAAAGAAAGAAAGAAAAACATGCCAGTTTCCTCATGTGTTGTTTTGCACATGGGTGTAGGAAAACTGAGAGCTGGCTACCACTTGCTGGCTTTTCAGCTCCTGGTAGGGTCATGGCTCTCTGTGCTGTCTAGTCCAGCAGTCCTTCTTATTTGGAAATAACAACATCTCTTTGACAGGTACAAACACCCATCAGAGCAGAGTTAACCTTCTTGGGAGTCAATGTATTGGTCACACTTCCCTAAAACAGAGGAAAGCAAAAAAAGGAAATCCAGTATTTTGGTTTAAAATGAAGGGGATTCTAACCCCCTTCCATTTCAGTAACTTCTTAGTTGCACACTAGCAATAAGCTGCCAAGATAAGGTGATGGCAATGTATATTTGTTCATTCCAGAAATATTTAAGTGCATCTATGCCAGGCTATCTATGTGCCAAGCTCATGGGGCTCACAGGGAGGGCAGAATGGTATATGTAAGGAAGTACTGTGTTCTTTAAAGAAAAAGAACACAAGGTAAGGGTACCTTTTAGGTAGGCTGGTTAGGAAAGACCTCTGTGACATGGGGCTATTTGGGCAGAAGCCAGAACACGAGAGTGCAGCTATCTGGGAAAAGAGCATTACAGGCAGAGGTAAACCATACGTGCAAAGGCCCGGAGGAATGACAATGCCAACAAAGTATTCTCTAAGAAGAGAAGGTAATGTCACACAGAGTGAAAACAGGCCTTGATCTGTGTAAGCAAAGCACATCGTGAATGATGAACAACTGCCCTGAGTCCTTAACACTCACCAGTCTTCATAAATCCCTTTGCTATGTGCCCTATCATTTTTCAAAGCTCCAGGGTAATTCATTATCAGAAAATAATTAATGGGTCTTTGGAAGTAAAATGTTCTTTTCTTCCCATTTTACCCGACTCTATTTCATCTGCCAAGTCAAACACTGAATCTGTCACATAAACATATTGCTTACAGATTTGATACGTAATGATCAGAGGCTCACAAAAAATAATAAAGAAGGCTTAATGTCTTTTATTAAACTCAGACTATCAATAACATTTTAAATATAAACTTCGGATCAAGATTAGCCAGTACGGTAACTTTCAAACCATGGTTTTTGCAGGAAAAGACAGACAGATCAATGGAACAGAACTGAAAGTCCAAGGTAGCCCCACCATCCTAAACACACACACACACACACACACACACACACACACACAGAAATTCTTACACGTAAATAGCTTTTAAGAGCAGTGAGAAAATGTGGATTGTTCAATAAATGGTGGTGGGACAACTGGCAGGACACTGGAGGAAAAATATAAATGTATCATCACTACTTACACCAAAATGGATTCCAGTGGGTCAAAAGGTAAAAAAAGTAACATTGTGAAAGTTGTCAAAGAAAACGTTGCAATTTTTAAAAATAGTATTGGAGTGGGGAAAACTAAAGCAAGATGTATAACCCAAAAGCCTCAAAGATTAAGAGCTATGACTACTTTAAAATTTCAAAACCATAAACAGTAAAAAGACAAATGTGTTAGGGAAATGCAACATGACAGAAAAGGTAAAAACCTCCATTCACAAAAAATTCTGACAAATCAATGTCAGAAGAACAAACTCTCTCTCACTCCCCCCAAAGTGAAAATAATATGGATAGACACGTAGTAGGGAAAAAAATGCAAATGGCTTTTAAACCTATCTGCAAATGCACATTCAAAATCAAAGAAATTTTATTTAAAACTATGAAATATCATTTTATCATATTAACAAATACTAACAAGTTTGAAAATGTAGTGTTGGTAAGGGTGTAAGAAACAGGCTTTCCTACGCAATTGTTGGTGTAAGTGTAAACTGGTACAATCTTCTTGGAGGACAATTTGGCTGCATTCATGACAATCTAAAATTCACATGCCCTGTAACTTAGCAATTATACTTCAAGCAATTTATCCCAATAGATATGTTCTCATAGATGTGTTAAGAGAAATATCTAAGGCTGCAGTATGATTGTAACAGTAAGAATTTGGAAACAAACATTCACCATTAAGGAATGAGTTAAATAAAGGACAGCACCATCATATACTGTAATACGGTACAGCAATTAAAAAGATGAAGTCGACTTATACAGGCAGATAAGAGAGGACATCCAAGACATAATGGTAAGTAATGAAAGCAGGACAAAGGCATTAGATATTACATGTACATACCCGCACACACGAGAAAAATGTACTAGCAAGGACTAACCCTGCAAAATATCTATCATACCCAGTGTGGCCAAAGTTCATTGGCTTTATTAGCCCATGATCATATTGCCAATGAGTAGAGAGGTGAGGACTCAAACCCAGATCTGTCAGACTCCAAAGCTCCTGCTGTTTATCATGATGCTAGATGCCATTTGATGAAGCTAAAAGGTCCAAAGTAGCAAGAAAACAAATGGCAAGACCTTTCCTACCTTCTACTTCCCAAACCACCAGGCATAAAACTGAACAGACTCATAATAAAGGAAATAATAGAATTTTTACAAAAGAAAGCCATTTTCATTTTTAAGTCCTTGAAGGGAAAAAGCTGATACAGTAGAATGTTTACCCCTGTCTCCCCTTCCCAGGGATAACCTGAAAAGACAACCAGAATTTGTTAACAAAAGAACCTTTCGTCACTAACATGAGTTTTAGGTACAGAGTCCATCAGGATGAAATTCTTACCTTCTGGCTATCCAAAAGACCTGGTGGTCTTCTTACTAGCTTCAACTAAATTCTACCCAGTTTAAAAATTAAATAAATCCCCAGCTTGTTTGAGAGTTCTGTGTGTCCAATAAACCTACTTATCTATCGCCAGACAGATAAACATCATTCCAACAGACTGCCAACTCATGGGGAAGGAGTGAAAATTCCTTAGATGAATTCTGAAATTTGCAGCCCTACAACCTGGCAAGACTGCATTCTAGCCCTTGAGTTAAGTTTTTCTATGCCGAACGAATCACAGTAGCTACCCAGCCCTCAAGAATTCACTTTTCTTTGGGAGTAAATTCTAACACTCAGGGGTAGGCAGAGCCCAAAGGCCATCTCTATGCCCCGTGATCCTGTCACCCAGAGGAAGCAAAGTGAACAAGGGAAACTAGGGGCTTTGGTTGAGCCCATCAAATTCTCTATCCCAGGAATCTGAAGTTTCGAACAAAGTGGCTGGGAGCCTGGTTTATTACTGTCAGCTAAATGGTAGTACCCTAGAGAGAAAGTCCACAAATTCTTGCTGCTGGAGTTCCCAGAGCTACCCTGGTACCTACCCTCCTCAGGCTTTGGCAACACTTCTTCCATTCTGCAAGGCGATCAGTGTCCTTTCTCTTCAGGCTGTCCAGGGACAGCTTCTATTGTTTTCACCAACAATAAAACAATATGAATAATATGCCTCTGCTTGTTGCCTGGCCAATACTCACTTCCCATTTCCCTTGTTACCAGAACCCTGATGTTGTTTGCTTAAAATAATACACAGTTAAATATTCAATCTCCTGTCCTCCCTTGCAGCTAAAGGCAGTCACATGACCCAGCCCCTGCCAACGAAACAAGCATAAGTCACTGGTGGAGCTGCCTGAGGACCTCCTTCAAAGTGACTGGATGCTGGGTCATCTTTTGTCCTTCATTCTCACTCTTTCTTGGCTGGGATGCATATACGATGCCCAGAGATGGATCTGCCATTTTGTAACTGTGAGGTTGATAGCCACACACTAAGTATAGTAGGCCAGGAATAAAGAAGGAGCCTGTGTGTTCTTGAAGACATCCTTGAACAGCTGCACTAGCCCCACCTCGTGACTTTCAACATGAGAAAAATAAACCTCAGTTTGGTTAAGCAGTTAGGACAGGTTTCTTAAAACAAACAGCTGAATGCAATCCCAAGGGACACACCACCTGTCCTTTTGTGAAGTCTCTTGTATGAATTCAATTCAATGCAAGTATTAGGAGAGAAACAACCTGTACAAGTTGAGGCAGGAAGGGAAATAACGGCATAAGGACAGGTCCGCCCTCTTGTGGGTAAAACGTGCAGATACATAACCCACCGTAACAAAAAGTAGAGTGAAATAAGTGATGACCAGAAGCGCAAACAACTGCTGTGGAAACAGAGGACAAAATGAAATCTGACTGACAGGTGAGGGAAAAGATTAATAGTAGCAAAGGTGGTAACTCATCTGAGCCTTGAAAAAATATATATTTTTGGCTGCGTTTTTTTTTTGGCTTCATTGCGCACAGGCTTTCTCTAGCTGCGGTGAGTGGGGGGTACTCTTCGTTGCGGCGCGCAGGCTTCTCACTGCGGTGGCTTCTCTTGTTGCAGAGCACGGCCTCTAGGTGTGTGGGCTTCAGTAGTTGTGGCCCACGGGCTCAGGAGTTGTGGCTCGTGGGCTCTTGAGAGCAGGCTCAGTAGTTGTGGCGCACGGGCTTAGTTGCTCTGTGGCATGTGGGATCTTCCTGGACCAGAGCTCAAACCTCTGTCCCCTGCATTGGCAGGCAGATTCTTAACAACTGTGCCACCAGGGAAGCCAATAAACAGAATTTTGATAGGCAAAGAGCCTACAGGCCAGGCATAGAGCATGAACAAAGGCTTGCAGCTGCGTTAGAAAATCGAAATTAAAAAACTCCTCATCTGCTGTGATCATATAAATATTAACGATGACAGCTGTCATTTACTCAGTACTTACCCTGCGCCAGCTCTTCTGTATGCATTTTCTCAGTAAATCCTTACAACAGGCCACAAAAAAATAAGGTACTATTATTATTACTCCCATCTTACAGACAAAGAAATCGAAATATCAAGAAGTTAAATCATTTGTCCAGGATAGCGGAGATCATGAATAGCAGAGATGGGATCCTGGCAGGAATCACTCTGGCTCCTGAGCCCAGCCTCTTTAGTCTCTCTGTCCAAATGCTTGACCATGTCCTTATGAAGGACATTATTAAAAGATAAGAGTGGCTACTGGCACATGGACAAGTGGAATCCAATGGCTAACATGACTACTGAGTTTTTAAAAGCATTGTATTGTCAAGAGCCTGGTCTAAAACTAACTGACTATTTAACACTTGAAACCACAGTAGGACCTCCAAACATCACTTGTCAAGAAAGGAGCTGAGCCAGCTCCCAAGAAAAGTATAAAATCCCTATACCCACAACACTGGTGACCAAGAAGAACACTGCAAACAGAAGAATCTTCCAAAAGGCAGATACGATCTGGGAGGTACAATTTACAATGGAAACATTCCCAAGGAGCAGAATGGAAACCAATAAAGGAATATCCTCCAATAACAAGCCAGAAAGTTCCAAAAATGTGAGCCCCCAGGGCTTTTGAAATTGCTCCATACCAGTGACTATTGTATATCTCTAATTCTTCTCCATTCCAAATGGAAATGATAATTAAAATTATTCTGGTCCTGCCTCTTTCATCACTGTATATTGTAGACTTAGATGAAAAAGAATTTTGTTTCTTAAAAAAGTCACCAAAGCATAACCAAGAAGAATTATAGTCTGTTTTCAGCAGTATTATGGATAGATTCTTGAATGCCCACCCCTTCAAAACAGCTAGATCCCACACACAGCACAGTTTTAACTTCACTGCTAGACTCACAGGAAGCAAAAGTAATTCACAAAGAGGAAGTAATACATATGTGTTCCCACCCCAACCCCCGCCCCCCAAAATGAACTTAATTAGAACCATGAGCAGTAAGCACATAGGAATGGTATGGTTACACAGAGAGTGACGTGTTTTACACAGCGTTTCAATTGCAAGACTAGACCTTAAGTCAATAGCAAGCTGGGGGTGGAGGCTAAATCTAAATTCACAAAATAAGCCAATGACTCTGGAATGAACTAAGGTGGTCCCAATGTTGGTAGCACTCCCAGTTTCACATCATAAGCAAAACCGTCTTCAATTTAAAATCAACCTCATATATTCTCACAACCAAACATTACCAGACACACGAGGAAAGGAACCACCATGAGGGAGAGTCAGCAGAAAGAAACAATGACAGATTTGGACTCTTCCTTCCCCAAGGACTTCAGATATTAGAATCAGATTGAGAATTTAACATGACAGTTTATGATTTTAAAACTAAGAGGTGGAGGGCTTCCCTGGTGGCGCAGTGGTTGGGAGTCCACCTGCCGATGCAGGGGACGCGGGTTCATGCCCTGGTCCAGGAAGATCCCACATGCCGCGGAGCGGCTGGGCCTGTGACCCATGGCCGCTGAGCCTGTGCGTCTGGAGCCTGTGCTCTGCAGCAGGAGAGGCCGCAGCGGTGAGAGGCCCGCGTACCGCCAAAAAAAATAAATAAATAAGAGGTGGAATCAGAAGACTATCAAAAATGAACTAGTAGTTTTAAAAATGAATGAAATAACTCAGAAATAAAAATATTTTATTATATATAAAATATATTATATAAATAATAGTACATATTCACGTTATTTTCAATGGGTGGGACAAATAGAGAGTAAACATCCCTAATGAGAAAATTTGTGGGTTGGAATATATATCTGAAGAAATTACTCAGAATGCAGGACAGAAAGCCAAGAATGAAAATTCTTAAAATGGGGATTCAGGATAAAATGAAAAAAAGATTCAAAGATCCTAAGTAAAATATTAGCAAGGCAATTTTATCAACTAATTAACTATATGAATGCAAGGACTGTTTAACAGAGGAAAAAGATGATCTTACTATATACATTAAAAATTCTCATAAAAATTATGATAAAACCAATCAGCAAAATAGGAATAGAAATTCCTTAATTGGATAAAGGAAATAACATCCAAAATATCTAACAAATATTACACTTAGCACTGAAAGGATAGAGACATTTGCTTTAAAAGTCAGGAGTAAATTTCATCACTGCTTCTATTCTATACTAAACTGGAAATTCTAGTTGGAAGAGCAAGACAGAAAACATCTGCCCACCGAAAGAAGCAAAGACTTCCCACTAGTAACGGGTATACCTAACACTGAGATATTGGTCTCTAACACGATTCTCCACTGAAAGAAACCATGGTTGATTCTGATTCCAAGGTTTGCGCCAGTTTGGGACAAGATGAGCCTGGAATATACTGGAAGATGCCAGAAAGTAAGGAGGTATTCAAAAAGTGATGAGAGCATGTCACAAGGACACAGGAGCCAGCTTTGGGCACCAAAATAATTCAGGACAGTAATGAATTATAAACCATTGAGAGAAAATGTAAGGATTCGTGAGTTCATTCCTATAAAATGTAGTTAGGGAAATAAGGTAGAATAATTATAGTAAAATGCTAAGGGCTGACCGGTGAACACAGAAGGCATGCTGCAGGTAGAAAATTAACAGTTTGCAACCATCTAAATAAAGATTAGATCTGGGAAGAAGTATCCATGAATGTTAAATCTATAGGAAAATTTTGATGAGGAACAGGATATATGCATGGGCTTTATTATTACTTATAAGGGGGAAACATATCTAATAGACAGTGGATAAATCAGATAGCACCTTACTGAGTGACCAACATTAACACCACCAAGTAGGACCAATGAACATCAGGTGTAACCAGATGTGATACCCTCAGAAGGATACATGACTCATGGGGTGTTCTGGCCAAGAATGTTTAACTCAAATGCAATCACAGGGAACCATTAGGCTAATGCAAACTGAGAAACATTCTCTTAAAAATGTGTAGAGAGGGATACTGCTGGTGGGAATGTAAATTGGTACAGCCACTATGGAGAACAGTATGGAGACTCCGTAAAAAACTAAAAATAGGAGGGACCCTCAAGATGGTGGAGGAGTAGGACATGGAGATCACCTTCCCACAAATACATTATAAATACACCTACATGTGGAACAACTGCTACTGAACACTGGCAGAAGACCTCAGACTTCCCAAACAGCAAGAAACTCCCCACGTACCTGGGTAGGGCAAAACAAAAAAGAATAAACAGAGACAAAAGAATAGGGACAGGACCTGCACCTCTGGGAGGGAGCTGTGAAGGAGGAAGTTTCCACACACAAGGAAGCCCCTTCACTGGTGGGGATGGGGGGTGGGTGGTGGGGAAGATTTGGAGCTGTGGAGGAGGGCACAGCAACAGGGGTGTGGAGGGCGAAGCGGAGAGATTCCCACACAGAGGATCGGTGCCGACCAGCACTCACTAGCCTGAGAAGCTTGTCTGCTCACCTGCCGGGGCGGGCGGGGCTGCGAGCTGAGGCTCGGGCTTCGGAGGTTGGATCCCAGGGAGAGGACTGGGGATGGCTGCGTGAACACAGCCTGAAGGGGGCTAGTGCACCACAGCTAGCTGGGAGGGAGTCCGGGATATTTCTGGACCTGCCTAAGAGGCAAGAGACCATTGTTTCAGGGTGCGCGAGGAGAAGGAATTCAGAGAGCCGCCTCAACGAGCTCTAGACATGGGCGCGAGATGCGGCTATCAGCACGGACACCAGAGATGGGCATGAAACGCTAAGGCTGCTGCTGCAGCCACCAAGAAGCCTGTGTGCAAGCACAGGTCACTATCCACACCTGCCCTCCTGGGAGCCTGTGCAGCCCACCACTGCCAGTGTCCCGTGATCCCGGGACAACTTCCCGGGGAGAACAGATGGCGTGCCTCAGGCTGTTGCAACATCACACCAGCCTCTGCCGCCCCAGGCTCGCCCCGCATCCTGTACTCCGCCCCCCCACCCCAGTCTGAGTGAGCCAGAGCCCCCTGATCAGCTGCTACTATAATCCCATCCTGTCTGAGCGGAAACAGGCGACCTACACACAGAGCAGAGGCGGGGCCAAATCCAAAGCTGAGCCCCAGGACCTGTGCGAACAAAGAAGAGAAAGGGAAATTTTCCCCAGCAGCCCCAGGAGCAGCACGTTAAATCTCCACAATCAACTTGATGTACCCTGCATCTGTGGAATACCTGAAGAGACGCTGAATCATGCCAAAATTCAGGCGGTGGACTTTGCGAGCAACTGTAGACTTGGGGTTTGCTTTCTGCCTCTAATTTCTTTCTGGTTTTATGTTTATCTTAGTTCAGTATTTAGAGCTTAATATCATTGGTAGATTTGTTTATTGATTTGGTTGCTCTCTTCCTTTTTAAAAATATATATATATTTCTTTCTTTTTTCTCTTTTGGTGTGTATGCTTCTTTGTGTGATTTTGTCTGTACAGCTTTGCTTTTACCATTTGTCCTAGGGTTCTCTCTGTTTCTTGTTTTTTTGTATAGTTTTCAGCACTTGTTATCATTGGTGGATTTGTTTTTAGGTTTGGTTGCTTCCTTCTTTCATTACTTTTTAATATTTTTTATTTTTAATAATTCTTAAAAATTTTTTTATTTTAATAACTATATTTTATTTTATTCATTTTTTTTCTGCTCTTTTTTCCCTCCCTTTTCTTCTGAGCCATGTCACTGACAAAGTCTTGGTGCTCCAGCCGGGTGTCAGGCTTCAGCTTCTGAGGTGGGAGAGCTGAGTTCAGGACACTGGTCCACCAGAGACCTCCTGGCTCCACGTAATATCAAACAGCAAAAGCTCACCCAGAGATCTCCATCTCAATGCTCAAACCCAGCTCCACTCAACAACCAGCAAGCTACAGTGCTGGACACCCTATGCCAAACAACTAACAAGACAGGAACACAAGTCAACCCAGTAGCAGAGAGGCTGCCTAAAATTATAATAAGGTCACAGACACCCCAAAACACACCACCGGATGTGGTCCTGTCCACCAGAAAGACAAGATCCAGCCCCATCCACCAGAACACAGGCACCAGTTCCCTCCACCAGGAAGCCTACACAAGCCACTGAACCAACCTTACCCACTGGGGACAGACACAAAAAACAACAGGAACTACGAACATGCAACCTGCAAAAATGAGACGCCAAACACAGTAAGTTAAGCAAAATAGGAAGACAGAGAAATATGCAGCAGATGAAGCAGCAAGGTAAAAACCCAACAGACCAAACAAATGAAGAAGAAATAGGCAGTCTACCTGAAAAAGAATTCAGAGTAATGATAGTAAAGATGAACCAAAATCTTGGAAATAGAATGGAGAAAATACAAGAAACGTTTAACAAGCAACTAGAAGAACTAAAGAGCAAACAAACAATGATGAACAACACAATAAATGAAATTAAAAATTCTCTAGAAGGAATCAATAGCAGGATAACTGAGGCAGAAGAACGGACAAGTGACCTGGAAGATAAAATAGTGGAAATAACTACCTCAGAGCAGATAAAAGAAAAAAGAATGAAAATAATTGAGGACAGTCTCAGAAACATCTGGGACAACATTAAACACACCGACATTCGAATTATACAGGTCCCAGAAGAAGAAGAGAAAAAGAAAGGGTCTGAGAAAATATTTGAAGAGATTACAGTTGAAAACTTCCCTAACATGGGAAAGGAAATAGTCAAGTCCAGGAAGCACAGATAATCCCATACAGGATAAATCCAAGGAGAGATACAGGCCAAGACACATATTAATCAAACTATCAAAAATTAAATACAAAGAATAAATATTTAAAGCAGCAAGGGAAAAGCAACAAATAACATAAAGGGAATCCTCATAAGGTTAACAGCTGATCTTTCAGCAGAAACTCTGCAAGCCAGAATAGAATGGCAGGACATACTTAAAGTGATGAAAGGGAAAAACCTACAACCAAGATTACTCTACCCAGCAAGGATCTCTTTCATGTTTGACGGAGAAATTAAAAGCTTTACAGACAAGCAAAAGTTAAGAGAATTCAGCACCACCAAACCAGATATACAACAAATGCTAAAGGAACTTCTCTAGGCAGGAAACATAGGAGAAGGAGAAGACATACAAAAGCAAACGCAAAACAGTTTAAAAAAAAAAGGTAATAGGAACATACATATTGATAATTGCCTTAAATATAAATGGATTAAATGCTCCAACCAAAAGACACAGACTGGCTGAATGGATACAAAAATAAGACCCGTATATACACTGTCTACAAGAGACCCACTTCAGACCTAGGGATACATACAGACTGAAAGGGAGGGGATGGAAAAAGATATTCCATGCATATGGAAATCAAAAGAAAGCTGGAGTAGCAATTCTCATATCAGACAAAATACTCTTTAAAATAAAGACTATTACAAGAGACAAGGAAGGACACTACATAATGATCAAAGGATCAATCCAAGAAGAAGATATAACGATTGTAAATATTTATGCACTCAACATAGGAGCACCTCAATACATAAGGCAAATGCTAACAGCCTAAAATGGGAAATCGACAGAAACACAATCATAGTAGGAGACTTTAACACCCCACTTTCACCAATGGACAGTCTTCCAAAATGAAAATAAATAAGGATATACAAGCTTTAAATGATACGTTAAACAAGATGGACTTGATTGATATTTATAGGACATTCCATCCAAAAACAACAGAATACACTTTCTTCTCATGTGCTCATGGAATATTCTCCAGGTTAGATCATATGTTGGGTGACATATCAAGCCTTGGTAAATTTAAGAAAATTGAAATCGTATCAAGTATCTTTTCTGACCATAACGCTATGAGACTAGATATCAATTACAGAAAAAAGCTGTAAAAAGTACAAAAACATGCAGGCTAAACAATACACTACAAAATAACCAAGAGATCACAGAGGGAATCAAAAAATACCTAGAAACAAATGACAATGAAAACACGATGACCCAAAACCTATGAAATGCAGCAAAAGCCGTTCTAAGGGGAAAGTTTATAGCAATACAATCCTACCTTAAGAAACAAGAAACTTCTCAAATAAACAACCTAAACTTTCACCTAAAGCAATTAGAGAAAGAACAAAAACACTTAAAGTTAGCAGAAGGAAAGAAAACATAAAGATCACATCAGAAATAAATGAAAAAGAAATGACGGAAACAATAGCAAAGATCAATAAAACTAAGAGTTGGTTCCTTAAGAAGATAAACAACATTGATAAACCATTAGCCAGACTCATGAAGAAAAAAGGGAGAAGACTCAATCCAATAGAATTAGAAATGAAAAAGGAGAAGTAACAACTGACACTGAAGAAATACAAAGGATCATGAGAGATTACTACGAGCAACTATATGCCAATAAAATGGACAACCTGGAAGAAATGGACAGTTTCTTAGAAAAGCACAACCTTCTGAGACTGAACCATGAAGAAATAGAAAATATAAACAGACCAATCCCAAGCACTGAAATTGAGACTGTGATTAAAAATCTTCCAACAAACAAAAGTCCAGGACCAGATGGATTCACAGGTGAATTCTAGCAAGCATTTAGGGAAGAGCTAACAACTATCCTTCTCAAACTCTTCCAAAATATAGAACAGGGAGGAACACTCCCAAATTCATTCTACAAGGCCACCATCACCCTGATACCAAAACGAGACAAAGATGTCAAAAAAAAAAAAAAAGAAAAAGCAACTACAGGCCAATATCACTGGTGAACATAGATGCAAAAATCCTCAACAGAACACTAGCAAACAGAATTCAACAGCACATTAAAAGTATCATACAGTATGATCAAGTGTGGTTTATCCCAGGAATGCAAGGATTCTTCAGTATACACAAATCAATCAATGTGATACACCATATTAAAAATTCAAGGAGAAAAACCACATGATCATCTCAATAGATGCAGAAAAAGCTTTTGACAAGATTCAACACCAGTTTTGGTAAAAACCCTCCAGAAAGTAGGCATAGAGGGAACTTACCTCAACATAATAGAGGCCATATATGACAAACCCACAGCCAACATCGTTCTCAATGGTGAAAAACTGAAAGCATTACCACTAAGATCAGGAACAAGACAAAGTTGCCCACTCTCACCACTATTATTCAAAATAGTTTTGGAAGTTTTAGCCACAGCAATCAGAGAAGAAAAATAAAAGGAATCGAAATTGGAAAAGAAGAAGTAAAGCTGTCACTGTTTGCACATGACATGATAGTATACTTAGAGAATCCTAAAGGTGATAGCAGAAAACTGCTAGAGCTAATCAATGAATTTGGTAAAGCAGCAGGATACAAAATTAATGCACAGAAATCTCTTGCATTCCTATACACTAATGATGAAAAATCTGAAAGAGAAAGTAAGGAAACACTCCCATTTACCATTGCAACAAAAAGAATAAAATACCTAGGAATAAACCTACCTAAGGAGACAAAAGACCTCTATGCAGAAAACTATAAGACACTGATGAAAGAAATTAAAAGTGGTACAAACAGATGGAGAGATATACCATATTCTTTAATTGGAAGAATCAACATTGTGAAAATGACTAGACTACCCAAAGCAAACTACAGATTCAATGCAATCCCTATCAAAATACCAATGGCATTTTTGACAGAACTAGAACAAAAAGTTGCACAATTTGTATGGAAACACAAAACACCCCGAATAACCAAACAATCTTGAGAAGGAAAAATGGAGCTGCGGGAATCAGGCTCCCTGACTTCTGGCTATACTACAAAGCTACAGTAATCAAGACAGTACGGTACAGGCACAAAAACAGAAACATAGATCAATGGAACAGGATAGAAAGGCCAGAGATAAATCTACGCATATATGGTCTCCTTATCTTTAATGAAGGAGACAAGATTATACAATGGAAAAAAGACAGCCTGTTCAATAAGTGGTGCTAGGAAAACTGGACAGCTACATGTAAAAGAATGAAATTAGAACACTCCCTAACACCATACACAAAAATAAACTCAAAATGGATTAAAGCCGTAAATGTAAGGCCAGACACTACAAAACCCTTAGCGGAAAACATAGAGAGAACACTCTATGACATAAATCACTGCAAGATCTTTTTTGACCCATCTCCCAGGGGAATGGAAATAAAAACAAAAATAAACGTATGGGACCTAATGAAACTTAAAAGCTTTTGCACAGCCAAGGAAATTATAAACAAGACGGAAAGACAACCCTCAGAATGGGAGAAAATATTTGCAAATGAAGCAACTGACGAAGGATTAATCTCCAAAATTTACAAGTAGCTCATGCAGCTCAATATCAAAAAAACAAACAACCCAATCCAAAAATGGGCAGAAGACCGAAACAGACATTTCTCCAAAGAAGATACACAGATTGCCAACAAACACAGGAAAGGATGTTCAATATCACTAATCATTAGAGAAATGCAAATCAAAACTACAATGAGATATCATCTCACACCGGTCAGAATGGCCATCATCAAAAAACTACAAGCAATACTTGCTGGAGAGGATGTGGAGAAAAGGGAGCCCTCATACACTGTTGGTGGGAATGTGAATTGATACAGGGCTATGGGGAACAGTATGTTCCTTAAAAAACTAAAAACAGAACTACCATACAACACAACAATCCCACTACTGGGAATATACCCTGAGAAAACCATAATTCAAAGAGAGTCATGTACCACAATGTTCATTACAGCTCTATTTTTAATAGCCAGGACACGGAAGGAACCTAAGTGTCCATCGACAGATGAATGGATAAAGAAGATGTGGCACATATATATAATGGAATATTACTCAGCCATAAAAAGAAACGAAATTGAGTTATTTGTAATGAGGTGGATTGACCTAGAGTCTGTCATACAGAGTGAAGTAAGTCAGCAAGAGCAAAACAAATACCGTATGCTAACACATATATATGGAATCTAAAAAACAAAAGAAGAAAATGGTTCTGAAGAACCTAGGGGCAGGACAGGAATAAAGACGCAGACATAGAAAATGGACTTGAGGACATGCGGAGGGTCAGGGTAAGATGGGATGAAGTGAGAGAGCAGCATGGACATATATACACTACCAAATATAAAATAGATAGCCAGTGGTAAATAGCTGCATAGCACAGGGAGATCAGCTCAGTGATTTTTGTCCACCTAGCGGGGTGGGATAGGGAGGCTGGGAGGGAGACACAAGAGGGAGGAGATATGGGGATATATGTATATGTATAACTGATTCACTTTGTTATAAAGCACAAACTAACACACCATTGTAAAGCAATTATATTCCAATAAAGATGTTAAAAAAAATAAACCTAAAAATAGAGCTACCATATGATCCAGCAATCCCACTCCTGGGCATATACCCAGAGAAAACCATAGTTCAAAAAGACACACGCATGCCAGTGTTCACTGCAGCTCTATTTACAACAGCCAGGACACGGAAGCAACCTAAGTGTCTATCAGTGGAGGATGAAGATGTGGTACATATACCATGGAATATTACTCAGCCAAAAAAAGACTGAAATAATGCCATTTGCAGCAACATGGATGGACCTACAGACTGTCATACTGAAGGAAGTAAGTCAGACAAAGACAAATATCATATGATATCTCATATATGTGGAATCTAAAAAAATGGTACAAATGAACCTATTTAGAAAACAGAAATTGAGTCACAGATGTAGAAAACAAATTTATGGTTACCAAGGGGGAAAGGGGTGGGGGATAAATTGGGAGATTGGGATTGCATATACACACTACTATGTATAAAAGATAACTAATAAGAACCTGCTGTAGGGACTTCCCTGGTGGCGCAGTGGTTGAGAGTCCGCCTGCCGATGCAGGGGACACGGGTTCGTGCCCCGGTCCGGGAGGATCCCACATGCCGCAGAGCGGCTGGGCCCGTGAGCCGTGGCTGCTGAGTCTGCGCGTCCGGAGCCTGTGCTCCGCAACGGGAGAGGCCACAACAGTGAGAGGCCCGCGTACCGCCAAAAAAAAAAAAAGAATAGCTGGCAAATATTTCCCTAGAGTAAGATGTCTTCTTCTCCATAAACTATGTAAGAAAAAGAGATGATAAATTTCAGAATCCTCAGGACCCACTCTCAAAGCATCAGACAATGTGTTGGAGCAGGGTGGTAGCCTACTTCATAGAAAACTCCATCTGTCAAAGAATTTTCCAAGAGACACAGAAGGCCTCTGTGTAAGGAGAACACTCCTGAGTCTCTCCTTTACTCTCACACTATTGCCACACTCACCGTACGTCTGACACCAGATGTGTGGGGTTTCCACACATCAAGCAAATCTCTGTGACACCAGCTGGGTGTCCTACAATTCGATTCAATTCTGACACTAACTGGAGTTAGCACAGACACTACAGACCAAGGGCTCAGTCCCAGGAGACTGTCCCGCATTTTAGACATCAATCTCAAGCAGTAGGTCCCTAGGTTACCAACAACTTCTGTCCAAGTTGGTTACAATTCAGAGGTTCACATGACCCCCTGCCTTGATTTCCAGTATTTGCCAGAACAGCTACAGAACTCATGGAAATACTTAAGTTAACCAGTTTATGACATAATAAAACACACAGAAAAGACACAGATGAACAGCCAGATGAAGAGATACATTGGGCGACGTCCAGAAGGTTCCCAGGTACAGGAGCCTCTGTCCCCATGAAGCTGGGGTGCACCACCATCCTCCTGGTATGCAGATGTGTTCACCAACCCAGGAGCTCCCCCAAATCCTATACTACTGGGATTCTTGTGGAGGCTTCCTCACATAAGCATGATCAATTATTAACTCCATTTCTAACCCCTCTTCCCTCTCTGGAGAATCAGGAGTGAGGCTAAAAATTCCACACTTCTAATTATGAGCTTGGTCTTTCTTTCTGGTGACCAGCCAGGAGCCCACCAAGAGTCACCTCATTAAAACAAAAGCCCCCCCCCCCGCCACTTCACACAGGAAATTCCAAGGAATATAGGTAATCTGTGTCAGGAACCAGGGTCAAAGACCAATATATATGTTTCTTATTATTTCACAGTCTTTATGCAAATCAACTTTCATAAATATGGGGACACCTTGGCCTCCGTGAATGGTGGGCACATCACAGACGTCAACAACCCAAGGTGACTTGGGGTCAGATGATTAAGAGAGGAGCAGCAGTGTGACAGGGAAAAACTTTGAGGAGAAAAAGATGAACCTGGCTGGTCAGATGGAAACTGAACAGCCCAGCTCTGGGGAGAATCGCCAGGCCGGTGGTGTGGGCGTGATGGATGGGCCCCTCCAGGGTGGCCTGTGATTGAAGCCAGATTGTCAGAAGCAGTCAGTAAGCCAGGAGAGATAAGCAAGAAGTTAGATGGTGCTGTCAACTTGCCAGGGGATATGCAGCAAAGAGTATGGGACTTGAATGAAGAGTGAAGAGAAAAAAAAGGTGAGGCGGTGGATGAGTTTTTTAAACAGCTTCCAAGGACACCTATGAGAAAATCTCAGGCATCTGATGTCATAACAGTGATGTGTTTGCAAACAGGTAGACTCATCGCCTTCCAGGAAGTCAGGCTGTCTGCTGGTATGAGGTCTGCAAGTGGAGGGGAGACAGCCCACCTTCTAGAGAAGCTAGGAGACTCAAAGGTGGTGTCCTTTGGAAGACAAGAAGCTTCTGGAGCTTCCATTTTAGGAGCTGAGCAACAGTGGACAAGCCAGAATTGTCGGCTAGTCGCCCCCATCCCACCCTGCAAGGAAGGGATGCACTCCAGGCTGTTAGGAAGGCAGCCACAACTGATAACTCCTGAGAACCATGGGGCAGCTGCTTTGTTAATTTCACCTTGAAGTTTACTGCAGAAGGACAAGGCTGTTAGTCTACAGCCAACCAAGGAATCGGAAAACCCCAGGGGAAAACCAGTGGGTCCAGAAACTCCAGTGTGTTCACAAGGTGCTCTACGAAGTCCCAGGGACACAACTAGTGAGCAGCGGAGAGAAACAGGAGGCAAGGCCCAAAACAGAGCAGCTTTCCTTCTGTGGGTGTCAAGTTACAGCTAACATTTATCAAGGACTTACAGTATGCCAGGCACTGTGCTGAGCATTTCATAAGTGTTCTCACAGCAACCCAAATGAGGTGATGCTATTAAAATTCTTATTATACAGGTGAGGAAATTGAAGCACAGAGAGGTTAAGTAACTTGCCCAGGGTCACACAGCTAGTACTTTGCTGCAGTGGGAGTTAAGCCCACGTCTTCACCACTGTGTTATGCTGGGGCTCTCTATCAGATTTCCTGTGATGAAAGGGTTTTCTCCCTGCACAGAAGAGAGGGTTTATCTAAGGTGCCTCATGGGCAGCAACCTTAAGACTGACAGGCTGAGGCATATCAAAAACTCTGATGGCAGCTCCTGAGTCATCAGAGTCACAGCTGCTCAGCAGTTCACTCTGCCATCTATTAAAATGAGGAAAATATTAACCTCTTGCAGCTCAGCCAGGCTTTGTGAGTTTTCAGGATTTAATGTCTGAAAATCACCTCCTGAAGTTACCTGGGGCACTTCACAGTAACCCTCCGGCAGACATCACCTTCTTTCTCCTGCTCACCCCAGGGCTAATAAAGGAGCAGGGGCCAAGCTGAGGGCTTTATCCCGACAACCACTACGAAGGGCAGCCTCAAAAAGGGTGGCGGGGGGAGAGAAATAGGAGAAAGGGGGCTGTCAGTGGAGATGGCGAAAATGCTGAATAAACACGAGAATTGGACAAATGAAGGTTGTCTTTTATGCTAAAGAAGGAAACAGTTTGACCTCTGGAGAATTGCTGTTTCTTTTCATGAGACCCTGGAAGACAGCCCTGGTTTTTTCTCCCTGGCCTGTAAGAAGTCACTCAGTTAAATTTTATGCTCAATTTCAGTCTGTTTCCTTACCTTAGGTTTTTGGCAACCAGCTTCTCCCTGACAATAAAACTGAAAACTCCCCAAAATGAGGTAACTATGCCTTGTTATGACCAGGCTTCATATTCTCGTGGAGAAGCAGGCAGAAGATAGTAAACTATTATGCTCAGAGTGAAGAAATCACACACTGGCCCCAAAATTGCATGCTAAATAAAACCTGGTCCTCTCTCAACCAGGATTTGCTCAGAAACAATTTCCACTCCAGAACACAAAGTCCAAGAAAAAAAAATTAGTTGCTTTTTAAAAAAATTTTATATTTGATTTATAAATGTCTAAGTTTTAAAAATTAACTTAAAATGTTTTTAAGTGAAAAAATCTGCAACAAACGTGGAAATATTAGCATCTGGGTGGTAGGCACACAGCTCATTTTCTTTGCATTTGAAATATACCACAATTTTGAAAATAAACCCAAATTGCTGAGAGAGAAGCAACTGGCATGAGGGCTAGGAGCCCTGGGCAGCCTGAGTTTTGTGCTCATATTTTTAATTTGAAGTTGGGTGAGATTGAGATAAGAAACAAAACTCTTAATCTCCAGTCTTCTGATCAATCAATCAATCCATCAATCATTCAAAGACATTTACAGAGTTCTACCATATACCTAATACTTTTCTAGGCCTTAAGGACATAAGGGTGAACAGAAAAGATATAGTCACCACCTTCCTTGAGCTCCCAATCTAATGGAAGGAATGGATAAGAGGTAAACAAACTAAGGATTGAGTAATTACACATGTGATAAGTGCTCTAAAAGAAGCCAGTAGTGTTCAGATAGAAACCAATGGCAAGGGGGCTTTGCCCAATTTATACAGAGTGATCACAGATGGCTTCTATGAGGAAGTTCTATTTAGCTGAACTGAAGCAAAAGGAAGAAAGGAAGAACAATCCATGGTGAGATCACTTGGTACAGACATGCCCTGAAGCAGGACAGAGCTGTGTGAGTCCTAAGGGCAGAGCATGGACAGATTGGCTGGTACACATCATTGAGGAGGGAAAGGACCTGAGATAAGGTTCAACAAACAGTCAGGCGCCATACCAGGCATGGCTTTGGACACAGAGGAAGAAGTTGGCCTTTTATCCAAAACAAATATGGCAGCCACTACACATCTTAGTTGCAAAGGAGTAACATGTTCTCAACATACCTTGTAAAAGAGCTCTCTGGCTGCTGTGTGGCTTGGAGTTGGTAAGAGTGGAAGCAGAGAGATGAGTAAGAACTGGAATCAGCTAACGGCAAGCCAAATCCAGTTTACCGCCTGATTTGGTAAATGAAGCTTTACGGCAACACTGCATGATTATTTGTTTACTATTATCCGTGGCTGCTGTCACACTGTAACAACAGAGTTCAGTGGTTCAGACAAATACGTAAGGCCCACTAATCCGAAAATAGTTACTATCTGGCCCTTTACAGGAAAAATGTACCAGCCCCTGCATTAGAAACCTGTAGCAGTAGCCACAATACTATATAATGGTAGCTGATCGGCATTCAACCAATAAGAATTATTGAACGCCTACTGTGTGCTTAGGAGAAAGAACATTTTATAATGTTCAATAGCATCAGATCCATCCCCTCACTGACCCTGACAAAATCTACTCAGCCTCAAGCCATCCCTTCTAAACCTTCAACTTTGGCTCAAGTCCTACCCCTTCCATAGAGTTTTCCTTCATTTACTTACACCTTACTCTTTTTTTTTTTTTTTTTTTAACTCCAGCCATAAGTATCTCCTATGTTCAATCCTTTGGCTTTGACTAATCTGTGAATATTCATGGTTTTGGATGACCAACACATTTCTCCCCCGTGGTGATGAAACATGAAATAGCCCCATCTTGTCCCCTAAGCTCTGAGGTACCAATCAAGCCTCTCACCCAATGGGAGAGCCCTAGGTCCAAGGTTATGGCAACTGGGTCAGGGTCAGAACATGGCCCTAACAGAACCTTTCCCTCAAGGCTATCTGCTGAAATTCATAAGAATTATTGTCTCTTGACTTTGCTGCCATAGTACTACAAGGCTCTAAGTTTGGGACAGCCAACACCCCTGACAAATGTGCTCACTGGAGACACATAGAGCCCGTCTTTAGTAAGGGGACAGGCAATGGAGAGAGACGCAGATTGAGAGCTGGGAGTCCTCATGGTCTTCCCTGAGCCTGCATCTCACAATACCTCTCATCCTCACTAATTATACAAACCAATAAATCCAAATTATTTAAGCGGGTTGTGTTTCTGCCATTTACCACAGGAATCCTAATGTAATAGGCAACTACTTCTGCCCAAAGACAACCAAGGCAGGGCCACTTGGTAGCTCTATAACCCTCAGCCTGGTACCAGAGAGATTCAGATTGCTGGTTCACTAGATGCTGGCTGGTGGGGGGGCACCTAGGCCCTTTACACTTTGATCTTGGCTGTTAGGGCTTCACCTACAATCAGACATTGCTAAGAAGAAACCTAGGGAAGGTCTGGTACAAAACCAAGACACTCTACCTTCCATTACCTCTGGGGCTGGCTAGGTACAATAACTTGCCATGTGATTTCAGTTAAGTCCTTCGTACCCTAAAATCCCCCACCTTAAAATGAGGAAATTGGCCTTTCTGAACAACCCTCCCCATTCTCTGATTCCTGAGCTTAGGTCTGTCCAATTCCTCCAGGAAAATGAGCATTTTTAGTCCATCACTTTGGGACCAAGGTGACCGTTTTCACAGAGCATTATGTGATTTTGTTCTGAAAAATTTAATCTCTGAGCCACATGCAGAGGCAGGAGTCTGCTATTTACATTGGACTTCTCATTCTGTCCTGGCTTGGGCAGCCTCCACACACCTGGCAGGGATGGGCTAAGGGGAATGACAGGACTTTGTTTTTACTGCGGTTACATGTGTCTCATGAAATATCCCAAGTGCTTCTTGAAAAACATAACCAGGAAGTATGAAAAGGAGATTTACAAATGTCTTAGAGGCCAGCATAACCGATGAGGAATTCTAAAGCTGGCTGAAAATGTTATCTTCTCATTTCTTATAAAAGTACCTTACTTTACTTTACTTATTATTTATTTATTTTTGGCTGTGGTGGGTCTTCGTTACTGTGCACAGGCTTTCTCTAGTTGCCACGAGCAGGGGCTACTCTGTTGCCGTGCACAGACTTCTCATTGCGGTGGCTTCTCTTGCTGCAGAGCACGGGCTCTAGGTGCATGGGCTTCAGTAGTTGCGGCTCGCGGGCTCTAGAGCGCAGGCTCAGTTAGTTGTGGCGCACGGGCTCAGTTGCTCCGCGGCACGGGGGATCTTCCCAGACCAGGGCTCGAACTCGTATCCTCTGCATTGGCAGGCAGATTCTTAACCACTGCACCACCGGGGAAGACCGAAGTACCTTATTTTTAAAAATCAAATCAGATCAAGAAGTTCTCTGGCACTGGTTTCTTGTTTCCGACACTTGGCCCCATTTCTCATGAGCTGTTATTCATGGACTATTATGGCTACAATATGGATAAGGATCATCACGGAGTTTCTCAGCTAGGGTACAGTTAGCATTTTAAGTGGGATTTTTGTTTTTGCTTCATGTCCCCTGCATTGCAAGACATTCACCATCCTAGCTAAATGCCAGTCCCCCACCATTGCAACAGTCAAAAAATACCTCTGTGCATTTCCAATAACCCAAGGGCGGCTTTCCAAGTCTCATTTTACATTTTCCAAGTCTCATTTTACAAATGGGTTGAGGCCCAGACATGGGAAAGTGACAAGATTTCCCAAGACCACACAAGTAAGATAGGGGAAGGAATGGATCTGAAGCCACATATTTTGACCATCCAATCCTAGTAATCTTTATACTACCTTAACCCATCTCTGATAGCTGTGGGTTTCAATTCTACAGCTGATGCTATAAGACAACTGACAATGAAGTTATTACTATTAATGCCAATACCAACCATTGCCTCCCAATTATACTTTGATTGCACTTGATACATTCTTACAATGCAGTTCAGCAAGTTTTTTCATCCTCATGAGGGTCTTCATTACCATAAGTAGCTCATCTTACTTGCACTGGTTAGTGGACAAGCAGTAGCCTATCAGAATTCAAGAGCAGCGTTCTAATTCTTGATCATTGGCTCTCAAGGAAGCAGAGAGTTGAGTTGGTGGGAGTACCCCCAGAAGACAGAGACCAAAGATATTCAGCAACTTGGGAAGCTACTTTGTCCGTAAAATCCTAGCATTTCTGATATTTGGAGCACTGTTTGGTCAATGTTTATGTCTTCCCATGAATTGTTCCTATTGGGTGACCCGCAAGTGGTCTGCAATACCTAGAGGGGGCCGGGTCTAAATATCTAGCAGTAATAACATATTACGGTGAAATCTGCTCATCCTTTGCCTGTTACAGCTCCCCAAGTCCCATCCCGTTACTAGGTTCAAGAGGAGGAAATAAACAGAAAGGAAAAGAAATATGCTCCATTAATTAAAGTTAGTGGTATCTGCATTGCACTCTCCTGCTACAAAAGAGTCACTGGCAACCAGAATAGAAAAATCTGCCTGCATGTCATGTGTCTCAGACTCTTCCTCACTCTCACGTACACCTGATCCATCAATGTTGTATGAAGGTGAAAAACGACAGAGCCTTCAAGACTCTGTGTTCTCATGGTATTTTCAGAGCAATTCATGAGCCTCTTTTAATGCATTTGCTTTCTTTGAGATGTGCTTCAGACAAGCCCACTTGATCAATGATGGAGTGATGCCCAGTCACTTTTTCAGAGTTTTGGTAGAATAACAGGTCTGGAGTTGCATTTTAATAGCAACACACTCTTATAATCCAGAGTCATTTTTTTCTTGCACAGGAAGAGCCGTAGCTGAGAGCTACCCAAGTGTTTATCCAAATCCATTCTTCAACAAATATTTGTCGCAAACAAGGAAAAGGCCTGCAAAAATTTACTGTTAGCAAGGAGAGTTTAGAAAACAACCATTTGGGATGAGAGAGAGCCAAAAAAAAAAAACCAGAGAAACCCTAAAAATAAAAATAAAGCAATTATCTGGCATGCCTTAAAGCTAGTCATAACTATTTTAAATTACTTTGCATATAAATATCAGTTATCCCCATGGGAAAATGTAAACCCCAAAGAGAAATGCCTAGAAGTGACTGAGGTATAAAGCTGGCATTATAGTTGGTAAAGCTATAGAAAAGCATAGAAAAATGCATTTCCTACACCCCCAACTTGATTTCAGTTCTTTCCCGTGAAGCATACTGACAAGTAAAACTTTCTGGTGGTGAAAAAACAACAACGGGAAGCAAATCACAATAACTGCATCAGACAAAAATCAATAAGGCGTGTCTTCGGGCTTCCCTGGTGGCGCAGTGGTTGAGAGTCTGCCTGCCAATGCGGGGGACGCGGGTTCGTGCCCCGGTCCGGGAAGATCCCACGTGCCGCGGAGCGGCTGGGCCCGTGAGCCATGGCGGCCGAGCCTGCGCGTCCGGAGCCTGTTCTCCGCAACAGGAGAGGCCACAGCAGTGAGAGGCCCACGTACCGCAAAAAAAAAAAAAAAATAAGGCGTGTCTTCAACTCAATGATTTCCTCTCTGAGGATGAAGCGGGGGCTCACGATGAGGTGTTTGTAAATACACTATCGGTATCTATTTGGTTTGCTTAAACATGATCACCTCTCAAACCACACCGCTATTTCATTCTCCTTCTCTTAAGGCCTCACCTCCATCCTCAAGAGGTAGTCATCAGAAAATTATCAGGGAGAAGGTTGTGGTCTTACTGCAAACTACAGATGGTCAAGGAGTAAATTATATTATTTTGAAAAGCTTGCCAGAATGTGGAGAGAAGAGGTTTCAAAGCTTAAGTGAATCAACTTCAATCAGTTGAGCTCCAATATTCTTTAATAACGGAAGATCTCAAGTCCTCCAACTCTAAATAATCAAAATCGTCAAGCAAGATAAAATCCTTTTTTGTATTCCCTTGAGACCAAATTTAGCGTGTTATGAGGCCCAGGCAAAGACTTAGGACACCAAACTTTTTGGGTGGGTGTGTATATGTGTGTGTGTGTGTGTGTATATATATATATATATATATACACACACATATACACACACACACACACATATATATATATACATACACACACACACACATACACACACACACACACACACACGTACTCACCCAAAAAGTAGGGCCACTGTTTAAATACATATCAACGACAGAGGAGAAGCCATTTTGGAAGAACAGTCATCAGAAACATTGCGCACAAATGGGCAAGAAATTGACAGTCACTCCTTCACCAAACTGCACTCAAGCTCCTCTAAGCCCCTTTCAACTAGGTGTCATCCTTGGGCGTTGTTCTTAAGAGCAAGAATCTAGCTAATTCATGGAGAATCCCCTACCCTCTGAGGGTAACTGTTTTCTGATCCAATTCCTCACCCACTTCCATCCCCCACGTGATAACCGATCACTCTGGTCAGCCTTCAGCAAGAATCCTGTTAAACTGGTTTAGTCAGAAATCCCCCTTTGCCCCTGATGTTGCCTATTAGTAATTTCCCACCCACTGACTCCCACCCAGAGCCCCTTAGCTCTAAATCCTAACTTGGCTGTGTTACATTCAGAATTGGGCACAGATCTACCCTGAGGTCTCCATTTTCCCCTACTGCAGTAGTTCCTGAGTAAATCTGTTTTCAGCATTTTAACTGCTTTCCAGCTCTAGTTTGCTTAGACAAAATTGCAAAAGTGCAATAAATAAGAAAAAGCGTCCATGAAAGGGCATTTCTTGGATGGATTTCATGTATGTGAGCACCTGTTTATTGTGGGTTTTTTCCCCACCAATTGATCTTTAACATTTAAGAGAGGCATGAATGCAAACCTGTCTTATGTTTTTGATAGCTCAAACATTACTTCTCAAAAATTCTTTCTCTTCGTTCTCTCTTCCACAGAAGTTTGTGATGGCTACAGGAATTCAGAATTTCCTACGGCTCCCATGCACCATACCTTAAAGGTAGCTCTCCTTTATTTGGAAAGGGAGCTACACTGCAGTAAAATATGACCATCCTACGTATCTGATCTGAAAAGAAACTTTCAAGGTACTCAGGTCACTTTGAGCCTAATCGCTTCAAGTTTTTTCCACCTGGAGTCTTATTCAGTCATCAGTGAGGTTCAGAATGCTGTTCTAATAACATTTTCTCTCAGTCATCTTAGGAAGTGCTAGGAGAGTAGAAGGAAACATTTGGAAAGACTTTTAACAACAAAATCCAGAAGAGGTATTTGTGATGTGAGGGTGGGTCAAGGGAAGAAGAAAGTTTTAACGTTATAGGAAATGTAGTTAACCCAGAAAATGCCAGTCCTCATATATCCTGTTTTATTAAAGATGTGGAGCTTGTTTTTGAAACTGTCTGTCTTGTAGGATGTAGAGCAGTGAGATAATCCAGAAAGGCAGGGAGGAGGACCTAGGTTCTAGCCTCTATTCTGACCATTTGGGTCTAGTAACAGGCACTCAGGGGAAATGATAAGAGCTCCACCTGGAAAGGGGGTGGGGGGAAGGGTGGACAGACAGCCCACAGAATCCATTAAATGTCCAGCTCAGGCACGGTGATGGTATCCCTGGGCAAGACAACCCAGCAAAGGTTTTGAAGAAAGTGAGGACCTTGATTGGAGCTGTGGTTTAAACAACTCCCTGGAAGCCTTGGTCTCTGATGAATCAATGCGGGGGAAACACCATAGGCTGAGAAACCAGTCAAGAGGTTACTGTGATATTCAGGCTACAATGAGGGCCTAAAGCGGACAATGGAAACGTTGACGGAAACGAGGAAGCCCCGGAAGGCAAGGCAAGACATACGATGCTGTTTGGAACATGCTGTCTTCCAAGAATGGCATTAGAAACAGAGCTGTTTGCAACAGCAGAACATGAGGGAGAACATGGTAACAGGATATCAGAAAGACAGAACCCGAGTATCAGCTAAAATTCACCGAGTTGCCACCAGGCTCCAGACACCTTTAACTATAAATGAGGTACTGAAAGAGCAGATTCTGCCACACAGCTAAACCTTATGTAACTTGCTGCAAGAACAAAGCAAAAAGCACAAATGGCTTTTAGGAGCAGCCCTGCTCAGTAGGCCAGGCCTGGAAATGGTTTTACGCATTCCCAGCCTCCCTCCCTTAGCAAACTCTTTCCCCTTCTACTTGGGTTGCTCGGCGACAGTGCCAGCCAGGTGTTAGGTGACTCCGATGCTCTATGGCCCCTTTCCCTAGGTGAAGGCACTGCCAGCTCCTGAATGCAGCCACTGACGCCAGGGCAGCTCTCCCCAATCCGGAGAGAGAGAGGTTTTCTGCTGCAACCTCTCAGCCCATCTCCCAGAACCTGGACGCTGGTGGTTCATTCCTCTGCCTCCACAAAACCTTCTTAGTTCCCCTCTGTCTTCATGGCTCCCTGTTTGGCAAAAACATCTCCTCTCAGTAAGAATTTCTAGAAGACTCCAAAGTTTCGGCCTGACCAGCTTTCACGCAGACTGTTCTTTCATCTAGCTTCGGGGAACCATGAGCTTCCGAATCCCATGTATTCCACTCTGTTCCCTAAAACTGCAAGTTCAAGATACCGGGAAACATCCTAAAAGCCCACCAACTCGTGACGGTTATTTAATTATGGATTCTCCAGGCAGGTGAGCACCATTTAATGCTTTAAAAACTATCCACGAAGCTTATCTATGTATGCTGGGGTGAAACCACCACTACACGCTCAGTGCAATGAGGAAGAAAAACGCACAGGAATGAGTATTGCACTCTTTCAGCTACAAAGGGGGCTGTAGATGGTTGCACTTGTATCAGATAGCTCTGGTTGAACACTGCTTTTAAATTCTGTGGTCAATCTCAGAAATCAGTGCCCAAAGGTTTGCCCCAGTTGTGAACGAGTCAGGGGAAACAAAACTTACAGTGAAATTATTCTAGTCACTGTTTGACTTCTTCTTTTCTATGGAAATTGGTTAAAAACTAGTTTTCTGTTAATGGCTTGTTACCAGGATACCATGTTTCCAATTACTCACAAAGAGCAGAGATGATTAACCCTGCGATTTTATTCCAGTGGGACTGTTCAAAATCATACTTCTTGCCATCCACAGAGGTTAAGTAGTGAATTATGAATGGCACAACAATAATGAAATTCTCAGAACGAACTTCCGGAAGCTTCAAATAGGTTTTTACAAAACAATGAGGAAGACCCCAGAGCCTCAATCAGAGAATTTGCCCTAATTCCATGCAACAAACACTGTTAAGTCAGAGTATCTGAGAGACTATAGAAATAAATGCAATAAGGACAAATAGCAACAGTATCTACTGCCAAATTAACTTACCTGGAGCCTCTTCCAGAACTTCCACCAAAAGGGGATTTGTTACCAAACGCTGACCTGGGCGGCTCTCTCTGCAGAAAGGGAAGCCGACTGAAAATGGCCGTCCCACCTCGTTCTTCCTATAATGAGTTCACACGGGATCCGTGAGGCCCTGACTCAGGTGAGTCCACCAGGTGCAGGTCATTAAGAGGCAGCGCTGGGCTTCCCTGGTGGAGCAGTGGTTGAGAGTCCGCCTGCCGATGCAGGGGACACGGGTTCGTGCCCTGGTCCGGGAAGATCCCACATGCCGCGGCGCGGCTGGGCCCCTGAGCCATGGCCGCTGGGCCTGTGCGTCCGGAGCCTGTGCTCCACAACGGGAGAGGCCACAACAGTGAGAGGCCCGCGTACTGCAAAAAAAAAAAAAAAAAAAAAAAAAGAGGCAGCGCTGGTGCTGCCAGTGCTAGGAAGGATGGAACACTGAGCCTGGGCTCTGGTTGCAGCCCCCCCTTCACCAGGAAGCCAGGTAAAAGCTGTAGTAGCACCTGTGGGCACGTCAGAAATGCAGAGTCATAGGCCCTGCCCCAGACCTACAGAATCTGCATTCTAACAAGATCCTCAGGCAATTCACAGGCACATACAATCTGAGGAGCACTAAGGGTGAGCAGCACTAATGAGAAATGCTGGCTGCACTGAATACAAAGAAGTAGAAAAGAGGAGGCCCTCTCTTTTCACCTTAGCCTTACAAAATGTTCAACACTTACTATTTTCTCAAATCTTGGCATGACACTGATGCTTTGGGAAGACAGTCCTGCAGAGAAGCACAACATCCCAGCTCACCCTGCATCCAGGGGAGGAGGGTAGAAGAAACCTGCAATGAAGGCTGAATCACGAACTCGGTCTTCAGTCAGGCAAGTTCTCTGCCCTTTCCCACCTCACTTACCCATCAGTAACATGAAGACTTCAGAACTAGACCATCTTCTAAGCCCCAGCTTAGGCAGTGAAGGTCCACCGTTCTCTCAATGAGAAAAATAACCTCCACTAAGACGTCTCCAGATCACAGATAAAAATGCCCTTCAATTTCTCCCTTTATTGACCACTGGATTACACAGGGCACCTGTGCCAGAGCCTCTTAAGATCTTTTTGGCTTTCCTAGTTGGGCCTAGCCGCCCATCACTCCGCCAGAAGACCCTACATTTAATTGGGGCCAGCTGGTCTGCATCTCCCTGACTGCTTCAGGGAGCCCCCTTAGTAACTCCAAAGACACAGAGGTCAGGAAGCCTGAGCTTTCCTTGAGGTATCTGGCTCCTTCCCAGAAAAACAGCTAACACACACACATGCATACCTACAGAATCTGCGAAGATGAAATAGTTTAGCTTTTTTGGTATTTGTCATGTAGGGATAACCATCTTGTTTTTCCACAAGCCACAGTGGCTATCAGTATAGCTGATTACTTTAAACACAGAATCCAGGGTAAAATGTCTCTTTAAACTTGATCCTTAAAGATCAAGTACCCTAAATTATATTTAAATATCCCTTTTATAATACCCTGACACCTTAGCCTTCAGGCCCTGAATATCACCATTATTAGCAAAACCATTCCACCTGCTCTCTAGAAGTTTCCTTGAGGTTATGGATCACAGATCTGCTTTCTGGTCACTTTTATGTACTGGGACTGCCTCTTCTTCTAAGCCCCTCAGCACCCCTCTTCTTTAGCATAGGCTTCTAGCTTTTGTTCTCTAGTTAAGCATCCCCAGTTCCTCTTAAGATGTTTAAAATTTCTTTAGTAGGCTCACAACCCTTTTAAAGACTAGCACAGAGGGGGGGCCTTCAAGATGGCAGAGGAGTAAGAAGTGGAGATCACCTTCCTCCCCAAAAATACATCAAAAATACATCTACACGTGGAACAACTCCTACAGAACACCTACTGAACGCTGGCAGAAGACCTCAGACTTCCCAAAAGGCAAGAAACTCCCCATGTACCTGGGTAGGGCAAAAGAAAAGAGAAAAAACAGAGACAAAAGAATAGGGACAGGACCTGCACCTCTGGGAGGGAGCTGTGAAGGAGGAAAAGTTTCCACACACTAGGAAGCCCCTTCACTGGTGGAGATGGGGGGTAGAGGTGGGGGGAAGCTTTGGAGCCACGGACGAGAACGCAGCAACAGGGGTGCAGAGGGCAAAGCAGAGAGATTCCCGCACAGAGGATCGGTGCCGACCAGCGCTCACCAGCCCAAGAGGCTTGTCTGCTCACCCGCTGGGACGGGTGGGGGCTGGGAGCTGAGGCTCTGGCTTCAGAGGTTGGATCCCACGGAGAGCACTGGGGATGGCGGCGTGAACACAGCCTGAAGGGGGCTAATGTGCCGCAGCTAGCCAGGAGTGTGTCCAGGAAAAGGTCTGGAGCTGCCGAAGAGGCAAGAGACCATTGTTTTGGAGTGCGTGAGGAGAGGGGATTCAGAGCACCATCTAAACGAGCTCCAGAGGCGGGCGCAAGCTGCCCCTATCAGCTCAGACCCCAGAGACGGGCATGAAACGCTAACGCTGCTGCTGCAGCCACCAAGAATTCAGTGTGCAAGCACAGGTCACTAAGCACACCTCCCCTCCAGAAAGCCTGTGCAGCCCACCGCTGCCAGGGTCCCGTGATCCAGGGACAACTTCCCCAGGAGAACAAATGGCATGCCTCAGGCTGTTGCAATGTCACCTCAGCCTCTGAAACAGCTGGCTCACCCCACATTTCGAATTATAACAACTGTACCCCTCCCTCCTCCTGGCCTGAGTGAGCCAGAGCCCCCAAATCAGCCACTGCTTTCACCCCTTCCTGTCTGGGTGGGAACAGAAGCCTGAGGGCAAGCTACACGCAAAGGCGGATCCAAAACCAAAGCTGAAACCCAGAACTTGTGGGAACAAAGAAGAGAAAGGGAAATTTCTCCCTGCAGCCTCAAGAGCAGTGGATTAAATCCCTACTATCTACTTGAGGAAACCTGCATCTGTGGAATACCTGAACAGACAACAAATCAACCCAAAATTGAGGCAGTGGACACTGGGAGCAACTGTAGACTTGGAGTTTGCTGTCTGTGACTGACTTGTTTCTGATTTTTATGTTTATCTTAGTATAGTTTTTAGTGCTTGTTATCATTGGTGGATTTGTTTATTGGTTTGGTTGCTCTCTTCTTTTTTTTATTACTTTAAAATTTTAATAATTTTTTAATATCCTACTGCAATATTTTTTTTATTTATCTATTTGTGTATTTATTATTATTATTCTTTCTTTTTTCTCCCTTTTCTTCTGAGCCATGTGGCTGACAGGGTCTTGGTGCTCTGGGCAGGTGTCAGGCCTAAGCCTCTGAGGTGGGAGAGCCAAATTCAGGACATTGGACCACCAGAGACCCCCTGGCCCCATGTAATATCAATCGGTGAGAGCTCTCCCAGAGATCTCCATCTAAACACTAAGACCCAGCTCCAACCAAGGGCCAGCAAGCTCCAGTGCTGGACGCCTCAGGCCAAAAAACTAGCGAAAGGAACACAACCCCACCCATTAGCAGAGAGGCAGCCTAAAATCATACTAAGTACACAGACACCCCAAAACACACCACCGGATGCAGCCCTGCCCACCAGAAAGACAAGATCCAGCCCCACCCACCAGAACACAGGCACCAGTTCCCTCAACCAGGAAGCCTACACAAGCCCCTGAACCAACCTTACCCACTGGGGGCAGACACCAAAACCAACAGGAACTACGAACCTGCAGTCTGCAAAAAGGAGACCCCAAACACAGTAAGTTAAGCAAAATGGGAAGACAGAGAAATATGCAGCAGGTGAAGCGGCAAGGTAAACACCCGCCAGGCCAAACTAATGAAGAGGAAATAGGCAGTCTACCTGAAAAAGAATTCAGAGTAATGATAGTCAAGATGATCCAAAATCTTGGAAATAGAATGGAGAAAATACAGGAAACGTTTAACAAGGAACTAGAAGAACTAAAGAGCAAACAAGCAATGATGAAAAACACAATAAATGAAATTAAAATTTTCTATGAGGAATCAGTAGCAGAATAACAGAGGCGGAAGAACGGATAAGTGAGCTGAAAGATAAAATAATGGAAATAACAACCGCACAGCAGAAAAAAGAAATGAAAAGTATTGAGGACAGTCTCAGAGACCTCTGGGACAACATTAAATGCACCAACATTCAAATTATAGGGGTCCCAGAAGAAGAAGAGAAAAAGAAAGCATCTGAGAAAATATTTTAAGGGACAATAGTTGAAAACTTCCCTAACATGGGAAAAGAAATAGTCAATCAAGTCCAGGAAGCACAGAGAGTCCCATACAGGATAAATCCAAGGAGAGATACAGGCCAAGACACATATTAATCAAACTATCAAAAGTTAAATACAAGGAAAAAAAATTAAAAGCAGCAAGGGAAAAGTAACAAGTAACATACAAGGGAATCCCCATAAGGTTAACAGCTGATCTTTCAGCAGAAACTCTGCAAGCCAGAAGGGACTGGCAGGACATATTTAAAGTGATGAAAGGGAAAAAACTACAACCAAGATTACTCTACCCAGCAAGGATCTCATTCACATTCGATGGAGAAATTAAAATATTTACAGACAAGCAAAAGATAAGAGAATTCAGCACCACCAAACCAGCTTTACAATAAATGCTAAAGGAACTACTCTAGGCAGGAAACACAAGAGAAGGAAAAGACCTACAAAAACAAACCCAAAACAATTAAGAAAATTGTATTAGGAACATACATATCGATAATAGCCTTAAATGGAAATGGATTAAATGCTCCAACCAGAAAGACATAGACTGGCTGAGTGGATACAAAAACAAGACCCATATATATGCAGTCTACAAGAGACCCACTTCAGACCTAGAGACACATACAAATTGAAAGTGAGGGGATGGCAAAAGATATTCCATGCACATGGAAATCAAAAGAAAGCTGGAGTAGCAATTCTCATATCAGACAAAATAGACTTTAAAATAAAGACTACTACAGGAGACTAGGAAACTACATTAATGATCAAGGGATCAATCCAATAAGAACATATAACAATTGTAAATATTTACGTACTCAACATAGGAGCACCTCAATACATAAGGCACGTGCTAACAGCCATAAAAGGGGAAATCGACAATAACACAATAATAGTAGGGGACTTTAACACCTCACTTTCACCAATGAACAGATCATCCAAAATGAAAATAAATAAGGAAACACAAGCTTTAAATGACACATTAAACAAGATGGACTTAACTGATATTTATAGGACATTCCATCCAAAAACAACAGAATACACTTTCTTCTCATGTGCTCATGGAACATTCTCCAGGTTAGAGCATATCTTGGGTCACAAATCAAGCCTTGGTAAATTTAAGAAAGTTGAAATCATATCAAACATTTTTTCTGGCCACAACACTACGAGACTAGATATCAATTCCAGGAAAAAAAAACTGTAAAAATACAGGAGGCTAAACACTACTAAATAGCCAAGAGATCACTGAAGAAATCAAAGAGGAAATC
This sequence comes from Monodon monoceros, assembly GCF_005190385.1. Classification (NCBI taxonomy): domain Eukaryota; kingdom Metazoa; phylum Chordata; class Mammalia; order Artiodactyla; family Monodontidae; genus Monodon; species Monodon monoceros. The sequence goes on from NW_021703768.1 coordinate 132,496,550, forward strand.
AAAAAAACTTAGAGACAAATGACAATGAAAACACAACTACCCAAAACCTATGGGAATGCAGCAAAAGCAGTTCTAAGAGCAAGTTTATAGCAATACAATCCTACCTCAACAAACAAGAAAAATTTCAAATAAACAACCTAACCTTACATCTAAAGCAATTAGAGAAAGAAGAACAAAAAAACCGAAAGTTATCAGAAGGAAAGGAATCGTAAAGAGCAGATCAGAAATAAAAAGAAATGAAGGAAACAATAGCAAAGATCAATAAAACTAAGAGTTGGTTCTTTGAGAAGATAAACAACATTGATAAACCATTAGCCAAACTCATCAAGAAAAAAAGGGAGAAGACTCAAATCAACAGCACTAGAAATGAAAAAGGAGAAGTAACAACTGACACTGCAGAAATACAAAGGATCATGAGAGATTACTACAAGCAACTACATGCCAATAAAATGGACAACCTGGAAGAAATGGACAAATTTTTAGAAAAGCACAACCTTCTGAGACTGAACTAAGAAGAAACAGAAAATAAAAACAGACCACTCACAAGCAGTGAATTTTAAACTGTGATTAAAAATCTTCCAACAAAAGCCCAGGACCAGATGGCTTCACAGGTGAATTCCATCAAACATTTAGAGAAGAGCTAACAACTATCCTTCTCAAACTCTTCCAAAATATAGCAGAGGGAAGAACACTCCCAAACTCATTCTACGACAAAGATGTCACAAAGAAAGAAAACTACAGGCCAATATCACTGATGAGCACAGATACAAAAATCCTCAACAAAATACTAGCAAACAGAATCCAACAGCACATTAAAAGGATTGTACACCATGATCAAGTGGGGTTTATCCCAGGAATGCAAGGATTCTTCAGTATATGCAGATCAATCAATGTGATACACCATATTAACAAATTGAAGAATAAGAGCCATGTGATCATCTCAATAGATGCAGAAAAAGCTTTCGACAAAATTCCACACCTATTTATGATAAAAACCCTCCAGAAAGTAGGCATAGAGGGAACTTTCCTCAACATAATAAAGGCCATATATGACAAACACACAGCCAACATCGTCCCCCTGGTGGCGCAGTGGTTGAGAGTCCACTTGCTGATGCAGGGGACATGGGTTCGTGCCCTGGTCCGGGAGGATCCCGCATGCCATGGAGTGGCTGGGTCCGTGAGCCATGGCCACTGAGTCTGTGCGTCCGGAGCCTGTGCTCTGCAGTGGGAGAGGCCACAACGGTGAGAGGCCCATGTACCGCAAAAAAAAAACCAAAAAACTGAAACCATTTCCACTAAGATCAGGAACAAGACAAGGTTGCCCACTCTCACCACTATTATTCAACATAGTTTTGGAAGTTTTAGCCAAGCAATCAGAGAAGAAAAAGAAATAAAAGGAATCCAAATTGGAAAAGAAGAAGTAAAACTGTCACTTTTTGCTGATCACGTGATACTATATATAGAGAATCCTAAAGATGCTACCAGAAAACTACTAGAGCTAATCAAGGAATTTGGTAAAGTAGCAGGATACAAAATTAATGCACAGAAATCTCTTGCATTCCTATACACTAATGATGAAAAATCTGAAAGAGAAAGTAAGGAAACACTCCCATTTACCATTGCAACAAAAAGAATAAAATACCTAGGAATAAACCTACCTAAGGAGACAAAAGTCCTGTAAGCAGAACACTATAAGACACTGATGAAAGAAATTAAAGATGATACAAACAGATGGAGAGATATACCACGTTCTTGCATTGGAAGAATCAACATTATGAAAATGACTAGACTACCCAAAGCAATCTGCAGATTCCATGCAATCCCTATCAAACTACCAATGGCATTTTTCACAGAACTAGAACAAAAAATTTCACAATTTGTATGGAATCACAAAAGACCCTGAATAGCCAAAGCAATCTTGAGAAAGAAAAATGGAACTGGAGGAGTCAGGCCTCCTGACTTCAGACTACACTACAAAGCTACGGTAATCAAGAGAGTATGGTACAGGCACAAAAACAGAAATATAGATCAATGGAACAGGATAGAAAGCCCAGAGATAAACCCACACGCATATGGTCACCTTATCTTTGATAAAGGAGGCAAAACTATATAATGGAGAAAGACACCTCTTCAATAAGTGGTGCTGGGAAAACCAGACAGCTACATGTAAAAGATGAAATTACAACACTTCCTAACACCATATGCAAAAATAAACTCAAAATGGATTAAAGACCTAAATGTAAGGCCAGACACTATAAAATTCTTACAGGAAAACATAGGAAGAACACTCTTTGACGTAAATCACAGCAAGATCCTTTTTGACCCACCTCCTAGAGAAATGGAAATAAAAACAAAAATAAAACAGATGGGACCTAATGAAACTTAAAAGCTTTTGCACATCAAAGGAAACCATAAACAAGACGAAAAGACAACCCTCAGAATGGGAGAAAATATTTGCAAATGAAGCAACTGACAAAGGATTAATCTCTAAAATATACAAGTTTTTTGTATAGCTCATGCAGCTCAATACCAAAAAAACAAACAACCCAATCCAAAAATGGGCAGATCTAAACAGACATTTCTCCAAAGAAGATATACAGATTGCCAAAAAACACATGAAAGGATGCTCAATATCATTAATCACTAGAGAAATGCAAATCAAAACTACAATGGGGTATCACCTCACACCGGTCAGAATGGCCATCATCAAAAAATCTACAAACAATAAATGCTGGAGAGGGTGTGGAGAAAAGGGAACCCTCTTGCACGGTTGGTGGGATGTAAATTGATACAGCCACTATGGAGAACTGTATGGAGGTTCCTGAAAAAACTAAAAATAGAACTACCATATGACCCAGCAATCCCACTACTGGGCATATACCCTGAGAAAACCATAATTCAAAAAGAGTCATGTACCACAATGTTCATTGCAGTACTATTTACAATATCCAGGACACGGAAGCAACCTAAGTGTCCATCGACAGATGAATGGATAAAGAAGATGTGGCACATATATACAATGGCATATTACTCAGCCATAAAAAGATACAAAATTGAGCTATTTGTAGTGAGGTGGATGGACCTAGAGTCTGTCATACAGAGTGAAGGAAGTCAGAAAGAGAAAAACAAACACTGTATGATAACACTTATATATGGAATCTTAAAAAAAAAAGGTTCTGAAGAACCTAGGGGCAGGACAGGAATAAAGATGCAGACGTAGAGAATGGGCTTGAGGACACGGGGAGGGGGAAGGGTAAGCTGGGACGAAGTGAGAGAGTGGCATGGACATATATATACTACCAAATGTAAAATAGATAGCTAGTGGGAAGCAGCTGCATCGCAGGGGTAGATCAGCTCAGTGCTTTGTGACCACCTAGAGGGGTGGGATAGGGAGGGTGGGAGGGAGGCGCAATAGGGAGGGGATATGGGGATATATGTATACATATAGCTGATTCACTTTGTTATACAGCAGAAACTAACACAACAATGTAAAGCAATTATACTCCAATAAAGATGTTAAAAAATAAATAAAAATCTATTTATAAAAAAAAAAATAAAGAGCAGCACATGGACTTGAAATCAGTATTCTGGCTGTGGAAGAGGGCAGGACTCAATCATGGCTGTTTTGCTGGTTCTCTTCTTTGAGAAGGAAGTGAAAGGATCGCATCACATGGCAGAATGTTTATTGAGAATGTTCATGTTTTCTTCTTTCTGTTTGTCTTATCATGGCACCCAGAGCAGGTGGTGGGACTTGTGTGCTGCCATGCTTCTGGGGAAGTTTGTGTTGCAAAGTTAAGAGAAGAAGTTGTCCTCAGAACATTGTTAACTTCTCTTTTCCTGGATCTTGTACTTGTTTTCAAATTTGGAGGGTGGCAATAAGGGCAGAGAGAGGGCAGTGTCAATGCAACAGAAAGGTTAAAGCAAGAGAAAAAAAGATGAGATGCCCCAAGTATGGGCAAGGAGACGGAGATAATCCACAAAATTGTGGAGACCTTTGCCCTGTGGGGTTAAAGAGATGTGGTCTGTTCTTGGAGAGGGGAATGCCTGCCTGGGAGGACCAGATGAGTTGGAGATCCCACCTGGGTAAACAAATATTCTCAGAACAAGCTTGGCACAAAAGCAACTGAGACATTTGTATTCAAGAGACCCCACTCTCCCCACTCAGGTTTGGTAATGGAGATTTCAGTGGAGGCTGTGATGGATTAAAAATAAAGGAATATTTCCCCCGCTTTCTGGCAACAACTCATGTCTCCAAAACTTGGATATGACCCCTGGGAAAGGGAGGGGAGCCTCCCAAAATGATTGAAATTTACTTTCCCTACAGGCTCCTAGATTATAGGTTTACAGTCTGATTTAGAGAAAAAGAAATACTTTAATTTTTTTTACATTTGCCTTATTGTTTACATTTTATTTCCATTATAACTGTATGAAGTATTGTGAAGGGACTCAAAAGAATGATTTCTTGCCTCAGTGAAAGTCCTATCTAATCTAGAGATAATACTTTGATTTCTCTTGATGATGAAAGGTGTTATAGCCAAATAGAAAGCCATGTGACTACTTGCCTTGTCATTTTATCTCTCTGTGTCTTAATTTCCTCCCCTGATAAACAGGGATAATAATGACATAACTTCACAAAGATTACTGATAGAATGTGAGATTCCCATGCAGATGGCGATATTAAATTTGTAATACCCATGGGATTTGGAGCATTTATTTAGGATATGGGTTAAAAGCTTGGCTTCCAGGGTCAGAACATCTGGGTTTATGCCCTGGTTTATGCCTATGTGAGTCTTTGTAGTTCTGGGTAAGCTAATTGCCCTCCCAAGACTTTAACTTCTTCAACTATAAGACGGGAACAATAATAGTAGCTAGTTTGTAGAGTGGTGTGAGAATTAAATAATATAACCCATGTAATGTTCCTAGCAAAGTACTTGGTACATGCTAAGTGTTAATTAACTATTATACATTGGAGAAGTTGAGATAAAACATTTTACAAAATAAACACATCATATAAATGTTAAGTCATCATTAAGTACTTGATATTTCAGTTTATTTGAAAAGAAATTTTTTAAAAGAAATTAAACATCTGGACCTAAAATATATATAATTATAACAACAAAAGGAGAAAAAATATTTATATCTACAGATGGGAACTATTATTTATTTGGGTCTAAAAATAACCCAACACCGTGATATAACTCATATCCATAAATACTCATGGGATGATTAACCAATGCAGAGTTAAAGTACAGTACTCAAAACTTCTTTTGTGCACATATGTCTGAATATGTACACCTTTAAAATGAAACAGTTTTCATTAATTTGCCAGGCAGCTGATACAAAGGGCTAATCAATAATTCATCTTGGCAAAGAAACTCATTACTCAGCCAAGACTATGATGAAACTCCTGTCAGGAAGCCTTGCTTTGGCTAAACAAAACAACTAAATTAAGTGCAAAGTGAATAATCCAACTTTCTATAAATCATTCATTTCAGGATTAAACATTATGTATTTCTCCATTAAATATGCATCCCAGGCCTGGACATGTATTTACTTCTATATTGCTCAGTCCTGAGGGATAGCCAACACAGTCTTCTTGGAGTCTCTTTGAAACTACTAGCCCACTGGGCAGAACAAAAGCAAATAAAGGAGAGTTTGGGAGAAGCCAAGAATTGAGAACCGGAAGTCCTCAAAGCCAACCTTTCACATAATCTGGGTATCCCCTCCATCCCTACTCTGAAGGCTGGTCATCCTCTTCTGTGTAAACACTACTGTAAATGGGGGGTTTACTACCCATTTTAGTTAAAAATCTTTCCATTTCAAATGGCAGAAAACCCAATCCAAACTAGCTTAAGCAAAATGGGAATTTATTACCCATATCTCGGAGCATGAGGAGTCTAAGTCCATACTTTCAGTCTTGGCATAATCAAGACTTAACCAATGTCACCAGGGTTTGTTCTTTTTTCCCATATTTATTCTTAGCTCCTCTTTCTCTCAAGTAGACTCTCCTTGTGGTGGCACAATGGCAGCTGCAGCCTTCTATTCCGTCCTTCAGGGCCAGCAGGTAAAGATCATCACCCTGGATAACTCAAAGGAAACTCAGAATTGTTTCTTTTTGGCTCTAATTGGCCTAACTTGTGGCTTTTTAAATTTTTGAATATCACAAACTTCAATCAGAATACTTTAAAAAATATTATTCTGCATGCGCTTAACAAATCTGACAAAAGATAAGAATCTAGTTGACTTGTTCACATATATTTAAAATCGTTAAGTACAGGTAACCATGAACACTTCACTGCATTAATCTGAGGGCATCCTACCTCTATGCACACGTTCACGTAACACTACTGGTAATTACCCTGGAGCAGAGGCAAAATGGAGATGGCGGAATCACCCTACAAAGCAAGTTTAAGGGATTAAACAGCGTCGTCATCGTCGTCATCACTACTGAGGACAAAGCTGCTGCCTGTGGACAGGGGCCCTTCCTCCTTAACATTCCCTAAATCACCCTCTCTCATGAGAATCTTCAAACAACTTGTCACTGGCATCGTCATCAAACAACTTCTCGTTGGAATCGTCATCTTCGAACTATTTTTTTCTTCTTTTTTTTTTTTTTAACCACCAATAAACAAAGATTTATTTGGAAATTTCTAAACCTGCCAGAAGTGGCACTTGCCAAGCCCTAGGCCCACCTTCCTTACCACGCTCCAAAGGACAACAATAGTCCTCGCCATCTCTCCCCTGCACCTACCCCTGCCCACACACACCCATGCCTCAGGCCACACCAGAGAACTAGCGTGCCCTCCCTCTAGGAAGCGTTACCCCTGGGCCCAAGAGCTGGGGTGGCAGCCCTCTGGCCTCTCAGGAGATGATGGAGGCCAGAGTTGCTTGCATAGATTGAGAAAAGAAAATGAGGAAGGAGACACCAAGTAGGGCTCCCTGAAAAACCCCAGCTTACCCCTGTACAAAAAAAAGTGGCTCCCGCATAGAAAAACCTGCTCCACAAATAGTGCAAATACCCAAGAAAGGAAAAAAACCCCAGCAGCAATCCATCCCTGCTCAGTGGATTGAGAGGGGTGGGGTAGGTCTACGCAGTGTTCTGATACCTCAGGCTCGGTTTACGTGCCATGGTTGCGGGGGGATGAGTCAGCTGCAGCGGAACTATAATGAAAGGGAAGAAGAGAGATATCGAAGGAATCAGTCCAAATGGAAAAGCAGAACAAATGAATGTTTGGTGACCAAAATCCTACTCTCCACAATATTCACCACTGATCATTATTCTAAGTTGTTCTAGTAAAGCACTCCTTTCATTAGATATAAACTGATTTTTGGAATTTCCATTCCCAGTCCTAACTTTGCATTCCAGAATCACACAGAACAAGACTGCTTCCTCTTCCCAATGGCAGTCCTTCAACTGTTTGTATACAGACATCAAATCCCCTTTGGTCTAGTCTCCTTCAGGTTAAATATATCAACATACCAGGAAATAGACTTTTTGGATTGAAAATAAATCAAGGCAGGCTATTAAGTAGACACTAGAGTCTTATTGTGGAACTAAATATAACGTTTTGTTCTGTTTATCTTTGTTTCAAAGAAAATGATAAATTTGACAATGATTGGCACTGGCAAGGCTATTGGTGAAATAAACATTTGCGAGGACAAACAGTTGATTAGGTAATATTGATTAGATAATTTAGGCCAACCATCCAATTGAAGACACAAAAAACCTGAACAAAATATTTTAAAATATTCTTTCATCAACTGCCAAAGGGCTAACAAAACAATGAAAAATCACTAGGCCTAAAAGTAAAGAATATGCTAAACCAGAGAAGTAAGTCTAGAACTCAAAGTTTCTTTGGCCATAAAGGCATTTTCCAATCTGGAAGGGATATCTGCAAAACTGTGGTTTGGGTTACCTGATGAAGTTAGAGGAAAAGTGTCAAGGTCTAGAATTCACCAAAGTTAGGGACTTCGATAAACCACTATCCAGTATAAGCTAGGACAAAAAGGGCTATACCTTCAGGATAAGGATGAACCTGTTGTCATATGGGCTTGCAACCTCACACCAAGTGATCTAAGTAATCCATAAACCTTCAAGCATTGAACTTGAATTATGGTAGTCCTAGACTGGTGACACACAAAATGCCTGGCAGAAGCAAATTCAAAAGGTTCTTTCTGGAGAAGATCACATTATACTGGGACTCAAATTATTTATACCAATAATTTCCAAATGCAATAATCTCCATACAATCAAGATAGCCAGGCATACAAGAAATTAAGACAACATGAGTAAGAACCTATGGAGACAAGGGACAACAGAAACAAAGCTGAAAAGACCTCAAGTAGTGGAATATATATATGTAACTAAATCACTTTGCTGTACACCTGAAACTGACACAACGTTGTAAATCAACTATACTTCCACAACAACAGCAAAAGACTAAGCCAAAACACTCTCAGAAGAAAACATTCGGGTATATTTTCATTACCTTGGATTTGGAAATGGATTCTTAAATATGACACGAAGATAACAAGCAACAGAAGAAAAAATTGGCGAAATGAACTTTATCAAAATTAAAAACTTTTGTGCAAAGGACATTATCAAGAAAGTGAAAAGACAACCTACAGAATGGGAGATAATATTTTCAAATCATGTACCTGGTAAGAAATGAATATCCAGAATATATTGAACGTAAAGAATTCCTACAACTCAACAACAAAAAGACAAACCCAATTGTAAAATAGGAAAAGGACGTAAACAGATATTTCTCCAAAGAAGATACACAAATGACCAACAAGCATATGAAAATAGGTTCAACATCATTCAAAACCAGCAGATACCACCTCACACCTACTAGAATGGCTAAGTGTTGTTTTTTGGTTTCTTTTTTTTCATTTTTAAGGAAAGTAAAAAGTGTTGGTGAGGTTGTAGAACAATTGGAACGCTTGTACATTGGGGGTGGGAATATAAAATGGTGAACCCACTGAGCCAAACGGCATGGTAGTTCCTCAGAAAGCTAAACACAGAATTACCATATGACCCAGCAATTTCATCTTAGTTATATACCCCAAAAATCTTAAGCAGAGACTTTAACAGATACTTGTACACCCATGATCATTGCACTATTATAGCCAAACAGTGGAAACACCGCAAGTGTCTATCAACAGATGAACGGATAAACAAAACGTGGTGTATACATACAATGGAATGTTATTCATCCATAAAAAGGAATGAAGTTCTGATACATGGTACAACATGGGTGAAACTTAAAAACATTACACTATATGAAAAAGCCATACAAAGAAGGACAAATATTATTCCACTTACATGAAATATCTAGAATAGGCAATTTCAGACAGAAAGTAGAATGGTGGTTGCCAGGGGCTGAGGGAAGGGGTAATGGGAGTTATTGCTTAACTGTTACTGACTTTCTTTTTGGATGATGAAGAAGATTTGAAAATAGATAACGTACATAATTTTCTGCAATGTTGTAATGTAATTACTACCACTGAATTGTACATTAAAAATGGATAAAATGGCAACTTTTATGGTATATATGTATTACCACAATTTTTTTTAAAAAAAGTAAGAATCCAGGCAGAAACCAGAGCATTTTCGTATAGTCTTCATCATTTGCTGGCCGTAGAAAAGCCCCACAATGAACCAATATAGATAAGATGGATTTAAAATTCAAATAGAAAATTACCCAGCCTACTTTAACATAAACATTCAATGCATTGTCTACATTCCACATTCCTGGTGTTTTTAAATCATGACTCAAGTTTGAAATGATGCCCTTGCCATGGTCCAAGATTCTCCATCATACTGGAAATCCAAAGGGGTGGCTGGTACCAAAGACACAAATGAGAGGCAGGAGACGACAGCAAATGACAACTGTCAACAGATGTGCAGAAGCCACAAGAGTGCCAGCATCACCTTAGAGGAATTTAGGATGGAAAACAGGATTAAACCAAAAGCCAAAACTTAGAGGTGTTCATGAAAATTATCTGTGAACCAGGAGCAACAGCTGAGAGTAAGAACCACAGCTGAAGTGGGCAATGCCCTGGGGTCAACCAGAGTTGACCACAAAAGAGCAAAATCAGAGCTGAGCACAGGGCCCACAGACAAAGATAAAGCAGGGTCAGAGTTCAGAAAAGAATGGCAAGGCAGAGGGGTCAGGAATCGGGATGGCTAACAGGAGCGCTGTTTGATCGTGAGCTTCTGAGCCACCTTCAAAGCGTCTGTGCCCCCTGCTTCAGAACTCCACCAAGCGAGGTTATAAAAACGCAAGTAGTAGGACCCAATTCCAGACTCACTGAATCAGCATCTCCTGGGGGTTGGACCCAGGTATACGTATTCTAACATGTTCCCAGATGATTCTTAGGCTCTCTAAAGTATGAGAACCACAAATCATTCACACAGCTTCTGAGATAGACTGGAAGCCCCCAGGTTCAACATGATGCCCAGGATCTATCCTCACTGGGGGCTATGCAGGTCCTGCCAGCAAGTTTTACTAAACATAGACTCTGAACTTGCTGGGGCTGGAGAGGGAACTATGACAACGGCACCAACTATTTATGGAGCACCCACCCTGTGCCAGTGCTTTCCTAGCATTGCTACATTTAATGCTTACTTATGAGGAGGGTCCCATTATTATTCCCAATTTACAGGTGATGAAACTCAGACTAAGAGAAACCAAACGACTTGTCCTGGGCCACCCAGCCAGGCAAGAGCAGCTTCAGGTTCTGGGCCAGGTTGACTCCAAGACCTGTGCTCTTTCCATATACCAACGTGTCACAGAATTTTTCAACCATTGTTTTAAAAAAGTGGTGGATGAAGAGGAGATTGTAGCATTAGTTGTTGGTGAGTCTTTGGTTAATTAAAAACTTATTTCACCATGGCATGTCCAGGGCATTATGGGGAAGCAAGACTCTGCTGTCTTTTCTAATTATCTTGATCCCCCAGTCAGAAGGTATTGTCAGGTTGTGTAATCTCGTTCGGTTTTTTTTGTTTTTCATCTCAGTGAAGAAGGATCTGAGATTAAGTTTAGAAAGAGATTGAAAACCAAAGCTCAGGGGAATAGAATAAAATGATGCAGAGGCATCCTGAATCAGGAGAAAAAAAATGATAGGACTTTGTTGATGGAGCTGCTGAAGGAAGACAAGATGCTGAAGGCATCTCAGAGGGAAGAGCAGGGGGAATGAAAGAGAGCAGAGCCCAGGGAAGAGAGATAACCGGGTGGAGAACAGAGATAAAAGGCGGCATACGGGCAAGGCCAGGGAGGAGGACGGCAGGCTCTCCAGGCCACTTCCTTTCTCTTTCTGTTTTGTTTCTGTCTCTCAGGTTATATCTTCAAAGGGAGGGAGGAGGCCATTTTGGAGCATATGTTAAATGTTCAATCCTGATCATCCAATCTCTATGCCTGAAAACATAGCCTCATTTGGTGGTAAATCTAAACTCTAGTCTCTTCGAGAACGTGAGGCCCAGGCCCAAAGACCCTCTGGCTTCATGTCCTTTACATTCCCCCTACTCCCATTTCCAGGTCTGGTTGTATTCAGACAGACGTAGGCAGGGAGAACACCTGATTTTCCTGAAGTTATTATGGGGAAACCTACAACTTCCAGCTGAATAGCCCTTTCCACCTCACACACTAGTATAATCATTGAGAGATCACCATGGTACTTTATGTATCTGGAGGGGCCAGGGCACAGGGGCTAAGGCCCTGGGCTTTGGAGCTGCTCCAGAATTTGAATCCAGCTCGACTGCAGACAAGCTACTTTTTGTATCTGAGCTTCCATTTCCTCATCTATCAAACGGATAAAAGTGGCAGCTCCCTCATAGAGACGTTGCTATGATTAAATAAAATAGTGCATTTAAAGTGCTTAGGGTCCAGAAGATGGAAGCAACCTAAGTGTCCATCATCAGATGGATGGATAAAGAAGATGTGGCACATATATACAATGGAATATTACTCAGCCATAAAAAGAAACGAAATTGAGCTATTTGTAATGAGGTGGCTAGACCTAGAGTCTGTCATACAGAGTGAAGTAAGTCAGAAAGAGAAAGACAAATACCGTATGTTAACACATATATATGGAATTTAAGAAAAAAAATGTCATGAAGAACCTAGGGGTAAGACAGGAATAAAGACACAGACCTACTAGAGAATGGACTTGAGGATATGGGGAGGGGGAAGGGTAAGCTGTGACAAAGCGAGAGAGTGGCATGGACATATATACACTACCAAACGTAAGGTAGATAGCTAGTGGGAAGCAGCCGCATAGCACTGGGAGATCAGCTCGGTGCTTTGTGACCACCTAGAGGGGTGGGATAGGGAGGGTGGGAGGGAGGGACACGCAAGAGGGAAGAGATATGGGAATATATGTATATGTATAACTGATTCACTTTGTTATAAAGCAGAAACCAACACACCACTGTAAAGCAATTATACTCCAATAAAGATGTAAAAAAAATAAAAATAAATAAAGTGCTTAGGGTAGTGCCTGGCACACAGAAGTGCTGAAATCATGTTGGTGCTGGGTGCTGGCCCTGTGAGTAGGTCCAAGTGCAAAGCTAGGTGCACATGGCAGGCACCCCATGAAGATGATATTGACTCCTGGATTGAGGGTGCTTGATTCTAGCTCTCATTCACGATAGAGGGAACCTGGAATGTCACTGGACCTCTCTGTGCTTCCTTTTTCTCCTTTATAAAATGGAGATGCACTCTTCCTCTGACACAGACTGCTATGTGTTTGCAAATGCTTAGAAAAGTATGAAGCAGCATAGAAATACAGAAGTGGTCATTTCCATTACTCTAACACTGCACTTTTACCAAGCTGACCACTCTCTACTGAGCTTACAAAGTTTCACGGTAGCTAAGAATTTTCGCTCTAATTGGCCATCACCTCCTAGGGCAGAATGTTTCTACCCCCATCCTGCATTGACGCCGGACACTTGCATCAAAGGCACAGTTCCACAGCTTCCAGGAAGTGTGCATGCAGAATTCCAAACTTTCATTCTTTTTTCTCTCTTCGTTCTTTTTGCCTCTCAGGTACATTAGAAATGATTTAAATTTTTGTACTATGCATTTAGTATAATAAAGACGGAAATGGCTTTGTAGACTGTAAGCTGTCTGGGAACAGGGACCAGGCAGGTCTGTCTAGTTCATCGTTATACCCCAGCACCCAACACGGCCCTTTGGCACATAAGAGACACCCAATACGATTTTGTTAGATGAGTGAATGTGGTAGAAACCAAGACTGTTTGTCCAACAGCCATTCCCAGTTTCTTCCATGCTGACTGATCCTAAGTTTTGGCTGAACGGCAATGTGCACAGCCTCAGTCCCTCTTGCCTAAGGGTGGGCCTGTGACCCAGTGAAATATATGCGGAGGTCTTCTGGTAAACTCTATGAAACATTTCCCTTTTTGACAAAAGATAAGTGTCATATTAGGGAAAAAGTCCCATTTCCCATCTACTTCTTCCTTCCTGCCTGGGATGCAGGAAGAGTCAAGGGAAGTCACAGAGACTCTAATATCTCATTGCCAACTAAAGAATGTCACTAACCACCTGGCTCTACAAGGATTGTAGAATGTACTCCCTTGGATGGAAATACTCCCTTCACCAAATTCACATATATACAGCGTCTCCCATTATATTTAGGTACCGGAGGGCAGAGAGTTGCCTTTTGACCAAGTTCCTTGTTCTGCAACAAAGGTTTCCACTTAACCCATCCTCCATGTTTCTCTTATCACCTTTGTGCCATCTCCTTATTATGCCTCTGATACCTCTGAAGAGATTCATAGCACTACCCTGTCCCCCACCCAGACATTACTTCTCTGTTTATCTTTTCTGTTTTCTCATTATCGCTTTCCACAAACCAAATATTACATCTTGGTTTTTAATTACGTTAATGGGCCTCATGTCCACAGTAATTGGGACATTGAGGTCATTATCTTGTCTCCTCAGATCTTCTTGAACAATTTTATTGATCATTTCTTGGACTAGACTCACATAAACCTATAATTTAGGCCAAAGGTTAACCTGATTAATTAGCATCATTACTTTCTGGTGCAAAGCTGTCCTCCCTTTAAAATAGTGGTTTGCAAACATGGCCGTATATTAGAAGTACCTGAGGTGCTTTAAAATCTCCTGAAGCCCAGGTCTCCCCCATGCCAATTAAACCAAGAGTGCAGAGGGGAGTCCAGCTTCAGGACTTTAAGCTCCCCACAAGATTCCAGTGTATAGCCAAGTTTGAAAATCAGTGGTTTAGACAAGTACTTCCCAATCTTTAATGTGCATGTGAATCACACAGATGCCTTATTTAAATGCAGATTTTGAGGGTCTGGAGTGGGACTGATATTCTGCATTACTAACTAGCTCCCAGGTGGTGACAATATTTGTCTGAGGCCCACAGTTTGCATGGCAAGAGTCTAGAAACTAGATTTTGCAGTCTATTCTAATGCTGGATCTGAAATTAAATTCCCCTTGGGTCCAATTGCAAAGTCACAGAAAAAAAATAATCCCTGCAATAAAGTCAAGAGCTGGGGCAGTGAATGAAAGAACTCAGAGGGTTGTTGTCTTTGATCTCTAATTTAGTTATGGACTTGGGTTGACAAACCATCCCAGTTTGTCGGGGACCGAGGGGAGGTTCTCGCATGCAAGGATTTTGAGTGTTAAAACTGGGACAGGGCTTCCCTGGTGGTGCAGTGGTTGAGAGTCCGCCTGCCAGTGCAGGGGACACGGGTTTGTGCCCCGGTCCGGGAAGATACCACATGCCGCGGAGCGGCTGGGCCCGTGAGCCATGGCCGCTGAGCCTGTGCGTCCGGAGCCTGCGCTCTGCAACGGGAGAGGCCACAACAGTGAGGCCCGTGTACCGCAAAACAAAAAACAAAAAACTGGGACAAGCTGGCCACCCTAGTTAATGGCGGCGTCCCTAAGAGAGCAACAGCCGAGCTTTGCACTTCAGCGTTCCGATTCCTCTTTCTGAGAAAAGAAGTCCACCTCAGGGTCAAGTGTGTGCTGCGAAAGATAGTTTATGGAAAAGAAATGCGGAGTTGCATGCCCAACAAGAACTTAAAGAATGTGACTTCAAAGGGTAACTAATCAGGCAGGTGAAATTAGAAAATTCCAAAAACAAGTTTATACCAGGGCCGTAGAGGTCAATCTAGGGTTACATGGTTTAGGTCTCTGCTCTAGCACTGGTTGCCTGTGTAGTCTGGGGTAACTCATTCCCCCTCTCTGGGTCTCAGTTTCATCCACTAAGAAATGAGAGTTGAATCGAAGGGTGTGTAGCGTCTTTCCTGTTTCCCCGTCCCCCGACTGCTTATGCAACACGGATAAAGCTACAGCAGAAGTACACCTTTTCAGCGCAGTTAGAAAGTGAACCCACCTTCTGTTTTCCGAGCAGCCATCTCCAGGTCTCTCCAGGCTCCTCCACAGCAGCATGAGCATTCATCATATTCGGGAACACTTCCCTTTGCTGTCCTTTAGTGCTCAGAGAGCCGAGAACTCACGGTGCTTGTTTTTTTTTTTTTCCTTAAGACTGTAACATGCGGACAAATCTAAATGAAACTCTATTTCAGATCCAGCCTTTTGGTTACAAGTGGTTTCCTCCCTCCACGCAGGGAGCCCACTTAACTTTTCGTTTTTCTTTAGAGAGACAAAGAGCCTCGCCAGCCACCCACTGCCGGATTCCTGTTAACCTTTCATTAAGCCCGCTGACACCTGACTTCAGCTCTTCATGACTTAGTTCAACACATTCCCATTTCAGTGGGTCCACCTGGCTTCATTAAGGTTCCTGCCATCTTCTCTACTAGCAGCTTCCTCCGCAAATGCAAATAAGATCCTGCATAACTAATACAGGGGGCAAGGGAAGATTGAGCTCTAAAGGGGTCGGCATTGGAGAAGCATCCCAACACTCAGGTTGCCATGGACCTGAGTAAACTAAAACCCATTTCGGACCAACACGGGCCAGCGTCTCAGTTCCAAATGCTTGAAGTGTTAAACGAGGGCCGTCCCTGTGAAGTATGGGGTAGTGGTGAAGAGCCTGGAGTCCTTCAGGCCTGGTTTCCAGACGCGGCTCTGTCACAGCGGGTAGGACTATGTGACCGTGAGCAAATTTCTTCACCTCTCTCTGCTTCTGTTTTCTCGGGAGTAATATATTGTTTCATGGGGCAGCTGTGAGGATTCAATGAGAAACTGCCTTGATGCACTTGGTAGAGGAGCAGCCAGAACACAGCAAACGCTCTTTAAGGATGGGATGTTATCCATTTCTTTTAGTCTAGAAAGGCCAAGGTGGAGGTTGCAGAATTAGGTTGCTTTAAATCCTCAAGGTTTGACTGTGGTCCCACCATGTAAACATCAACTGTAAGAGCCCTGTCGCCATCAAAGTCCTTCCTTGCGGTAATAAAAACACGACTCTGATTCCCTTCTACTGCATTTCCCTGGTGGGTTTTGTCTCATTTAGATTTTTAGGCTCCTTAAGGGAAGTGATTCTCTCTTCTGGGCCCCCTACGCAATAGATACTAGGGAGTTGTTTGTAGACTGCTACCAACTCATCCTGATTGCACAGAGAGGGAAAGAGGAACAAGTGTCCCAGCAAACTCCGCGGATCAAGGAGTCTCAGTATAGAAAACCATAATTCAAAAAGAGTCATGTACCAAAATGTTCATTGCAGCTCTATTTACAATAGCCTGGAGATGGAAACAACCTAAGTGTCCATCATCGGATGAATGGATAAAGAAGATGTGGCACATATATACAATGGAATATTACTCAGCCATAAAAAGAAACGAAATTGAGCTATTTGTAATGAGGTGGATAGACCTAGAGTCTGTCATACAGAGTGAAGTAAGTCAGAAAGAGAAAGACAAATACCATATGCTAACACATATATATGGAATTTAAGAAAAAAAATGTCATGAAGGACTTAGGGGTAAGACAGGAATAAAGACACAGACCTACTAGAGAATGGACTTGATGATATGGGGAGTGGGAAGGGTAAGCTGTGACAAAGTGAGAGAGAGGCATGGACATATATACACTACCAAACGTAAGGTAGATAGCTAGTGGGAAGCAGCCGCGTAGCATAGGGAGGTCAGTTCGATGTTTTGTGACCGCCTGGAGGGGTGGGATAGGGAGGGAGGGAGGGAGGGAGACGCAAGAGGGAAGAGATATGGGAACATATGTATAACTGATTCACTTTGTTATAAAGCAGAAACTAACACACCATTGTAAAGCAATTATACTCCGATAAAGATGTAAAAAATAGTCTCAGTATAAGAATTATATATTTATTAATTCATCATTCTGTGACTTCCACTCCCCACCCCCTAAACCTTTGAGTCTCAAACTAGCTGCCTTGTTCTAGTTCCTGGCCATGTTCTGCTTGCCTAGGACATTATTTTTATTTTTATTTTTTTTGCGGTACGCGGGCCTCTCACTGCTGTGGCCTCTCCCGTTGCGGAGCACAGGCTCCGGACGCGCAGGCTCAGCGGCCATGGCTCACGGGCGCAGCCGCTCCGCGGCATGTGGGATCCTCCCGGACCGGGGCACGAACCCGCGTCCCCTGCATCGGCAGGCGGACTCTCAACCACTGCGCCACCAGGGAAGCCCTAGGACGTTATTTTAATACTAAGTGTGAGTGTTAGTGCCTGTAAGTGGACACACAAGCTTCCATTTCAGTAGAGGCCACGTCACTTCCCTCTGCTTCACTCCTCCGCATCACCTGCCCATCCTGAGTTTGCCACCCCCGCCTTGGGCAGAGCCTAAGGGTGCTTCCTCTATGCCCCCTTGGGTGGGAATCAGGAGATAGGAATCTCACATCTGCATTGGGAAGATTCCTCTGTCACAGCATGGAGGACAAATTGGAGACGGAAAGGAGTGAAGTTGGTGAGGGTGGTTAGAAGCTACCCTAAGAGTCCAGGCAGGAAGTAATGCTAGCTTAACCGAGGGCTGACAAGGAGCCCGCCCAGACCTTGGGCACTGGCTGCTGGCCACACCCACCAGCACAGAGCCCTGGTCACAGGAGAGTACTTTCTTACAACCTCCATCCTCCTATTAGGGGCTATTATGCTTCCGTAGTTCTCAAACTCTAAGGTACATCATAACCACCTGGAAGACTTGTCCGACTACAGATCACGGGGCTCCACTTGGGAGTTTCTGAGTCAGTAGGTGTGGTGTGGGGATGAGAATGTGTAAGACTAACAAGGTCCAGGTGCTACTCAGGCTGCTGGTCTGAGAACCACGCAGCAACAGCAGTGCTTCTCAGCCCTGGCTGCACATTAGAGCCACTTGGAGCATTAAAAAAAAAAAAAAAAAAATCAGATGCCCAGGCCACACCCTAGACCAAATTACAAAAGAATCTCCTAAAGGGTAGGACTCAGGAATTGACATTTTAAAATATTCCCCAGATAACTGCAGTGTTCAGCTAAGGTTGAGAGCTACTAGGCTAGAGGGTCCTGGAGGCCATTACCAGTTGTAAAATAC
Source organism: Monodon monoceros (assembly GCF_005190385.1). NCBI lineage: Eukaryota > Metazoa > Chordata > Mammalia > Artiodactyla > Monodontidae > Monodon > Monodon monoceros. The sequence goes on from NW_021703768.1 coordinate 132,515,038, forward strand.
TACAACTACTCATTTAAATGTTTCTGAATCTGACCAAGGAGCTGCAGAAATAAAGTTGGGAAAAGACTGAAGATGGCCCCTTGCAAAACACAAAGATACTCATTGAGCTGAGATGTTCTGTTTGGGGGGTATGGTATTTGCTGTCGGCTTTTCTAGGCAGACCCGAGTTGGTCATGGCACTGGTGGTGGTCGTTTGGGAAGGTGGGTAGGCGGCATGAGCTAAGTTAGGATGGGGAGTCTCAGTGACCCGTGAAATATTAAAACCTGTTTGTACAAGGTCACCTAGTCCCACTCCATTTTCCAGATGGGGACACTGGAGCCCTGCACCTGCCTCTCCTGCCCCACACCCACCCACCCCCAGTTTCTAAATTTGAATGTAACAGGCTGGTCAAGTCATTTCCAGTATTTTCAGTTAACACAGAGGAGAAAGTCAAGCTAAATAAAGAAGCAACCAGTGTGCTGCTAATTATTTCCTTCACTTAGTCCAAACCTGCCACTCACCTCGGCACCGAAAGAGTGAGGCAGAAGGCATGTTGCCCTGGGCAGGTTGTCCTCCAAGTGCTCAGGTAAGAGGGGGATGTTTTTATTAACTGCTGGATCCGTGTGAACAGTTCGAGGAATCTAGAGGCTGTAGCAGTCAAGTCATAAGACTGCTTTTTTCCCCCTCTCTTAAAAGCAACGTCAAGAGAGTCGAAATATAAAGTATGGTTACCTGGAAAGACTGCGCACTTATTTCATTAAGGCGGTTACTGCCCCAAACATACCAGGAAGTATTTCAGACAAATTTCTTTCAGCTCTGGCTGACGCTCCACATTTCTGCCCAACCAGAGGCCTCTCACTCAGGTGCACATTCTTTCCATTCAGTCATCAACTGCTTGTTTTAACCTCTCTCCCATGGTTCCTCATGCTACTAGCTCTCAGAGTAGGTTTAAATAAACCTATTCTTATTGAGGAGGCAATTACCATGAACTTTATTTAGAGAAACTGATCTGGACCGACTCACTGTCACATCCATGTGCCCGCCCTGCTTGAACATCCATGTCATTCACCACAATTTACTCTGATGAACTCTTGGCTGTTTCCAACATTAAATTCCCCAAGCAAGAATTAAGATGTGACACTATGGTCACCTCTAAAGATACTCAGGTGTGAACAGAAAATAATAGAAAACCTAGACATTTTAGAGGGGAGTCAAGATGATGGTGTGTTTCCATGTCGTTTCCTGCATTATTGATGACAATCAATACATAATATATCATCAATATGTTATTGATGACAATCAATAACGCAAGGATGTTCGTACCATACCCAGAGTGGGGCCCTGATTTCTTAAAGCTGGGCATAAAAGGACAGATACAAATGCATGCAAGGCAAAGGCAACTAGGGTAGGGAAGGGACCAGAAATCATGCTCCAGAAACAAGGCAATTTAGAGAAACATGAGGTTCTCCTTTCAGTATCTGGAGCACTGCTACCAGGTAGAAGAGAGTTTAGACCTGTTCTGTGTAAGCACAAGTTCAACTAGGACCAGCAGGCAGATGCTATCTGGACACAGACTTTGTTCTAAATATTTCCAAGTCTCAGAAGTGCCCTGAGATTGAATGGACTTCCTTGGGTGTGATAGTGAGTTCACCATCACTGAAGGTGTTCAATTATACTGTGGAAGATCACTTAGCAGTGATGCTACAGAGATTAAACCATGAGAAGGTGTGGTCTCTAAGGTAACTTTCACTTGTGAAACTAAGGCAAGACTGGATCAGTGACACCAAGGCAACAGATGGTTTTTAAAAAAAAAAAATTCTAAGACTTATTTTGATAATTCACACATCATATCGTCATCCTCAATCCTAAGAGAAAGGGGCACGTTAGAGTGTGAAAAGACCATCTTCATTTTCTCTTTCGTCGAGTACATTTTTACCTTCTCCAACACTGTCTAGCCTGTAAAGAGAGAAGAGAGGCCAATGATGAGAAACACCAAGACCAGGAATGAATGGATGCTGGTAGATTATAAAACACCTAATCAAGGGCTGTTAGAGTTAAAAGGGCTCAGAGTCCATCCAGTCCAAGCCTCACATTTCACAGATGGGAAGACTGAGGCCACAGGGGATAAAGGGCTTTTGCCAATCTATTATAATAAGGGGATTTAAAGTTTCTGTATTAGCAAAGTATAAAATCATGATCTAAATGTGTTTATTTACCAAGAGGATCTCCAAGTATGACTTTGAAAAGTTACCTTGCTAACCTTTAGTTTCCCTACTTGTTAATATTTACCTGTTAATATAGATATTGTGGTATTGATGCAATTATTAAGTGAAAGCAAGGTCTTCATCACAGTTTACACCAAATCTTTTCATTTCTTTACCAAAAAGCTATTTAACAGGACAGATATCCAAAATCCCTTTCCAGAGACTCTTCAAATTATTTAAAAAACAAAACAAAAAGCTGCTCCCATGGTCTAATTTGCCAGAGGAATTAAATCCCAGGAATGATACTATACATGTTTTTTCATTTTCCATACTGCCAACTCTCCTCTCAGTGAACTCCAGTTTAACAATGACCTTTTAAAGTGAGTCACCCAGAGTGGAACAACTAATGGGTAGAATGACATATCACCTTCATTCTTTTGCATGCCATACTTCTGTTAATGCAACCTGCCACTGTATTTGCATTTTGGACAAATATCACAGTGTTAACCAAGACAGAGGTTAACGTGAGCTGAATCCCCACATCTTTTCCACCTCTAATGCCACATCTCTCCAACCGTGTATTTAATCCGAATACAAACACAAGTCATTAAACCACTGAGTAGTATCTAATCATTTGTAACAGCTTGTACAATCATTACAACAGTCAGTCGTGCAAGATGAATTACCTGGTGTGTTTCTGGACACAATTGGTTTTCATGACTTTCCCTGAAAAGACAAGGCCAGGTTAGAAGCAGAGTAGATGTGCTTATGTGAAATGCTGGGGGAGGGACAGAGCAACATTATGAAGAGCTGAAGTGGTCCAAAGGTGGGAACTTAGGAACTGGATATGGTAGAGAAAGCCACTCCTTTCCCCAGATCAGATGATTGCTTCTTTAGGGCCCTAGTTACTGCTCATCAATCACAGAGTTGTTCCAACATTGTGGGCAATGGCGTTAAGCTGCTTTATTCTTTTGTTTTTTTGTTTTTGGCCGGGCTATGAGGCTTGAGGAATCTTAGTTTCCCGACCAGGGATTGAACCCAGGCCCCGGCAGTGAAAGGGAGGGCGACTGGAGGGCCAGGGAATTCCCTAAGCTGCTTTATTCTTGAGTTATTTGAATTCAAGTACTCACTTGGGTTTTAAAACACTTCCTTAGGACATGTACCCATAATTTCCCAAACTGTAACATGCCTTTGTATGAAGGTTAATGACAAACTTCCACTAAGCTCCACATTTCCTTTTGTAGTGTTCACTAGGGATAGATGTGGAGACACACGAGTTTCCCTGTTGTTGCTCAAACAGGCTGAGATGGTTACTACTAGTCAGAGCTCCTCACTTACTACCAGTTTCTGTTAATGACAACAGAACAATTTTTTCCCCATTTTTACAGGACCAGGTGCTACGTGCCTATACTTGGCATGAAAACTATAAACCCCGGTTCATGATTTCATTTTGCAATGTTTTAAAACTTTTTTTTTTTTTTGAAAGCAGGGGAGGGCAGCCACAAGGTCAGGGACCAGCTCAAGAATCTAATGACAGCTACGGACCCTGTCCTCCGAAAAATGCAAATATGAATGTACAAGTGCTTTTCCACACGATTTTAAGGGATTCACTGGTCCCCTGAGGTCCATCTGTGGACCCTAGGTTAAGAAGTTTTACTTTAAGGGAACAAATAAGAAGACCAGGGTGATTCACGGCTCTCTTCCTGGGGCATTCCTAGCCAGAGGAAGAGGCTGGGTCAGGGTTTCCTCCACCCCAAGACAGTGATAAGAATAGTACTTCCCACTTAAGGCAGTCAGGAGCATGAAACGAGTTAGATATGTCAAGAATATAGCATCAGGACTGGCACAGAATAAGTGTCCAATAAATGCTGTTCTTTCCCCAAATGTAAACTCTATCAGGGGCATGGTGCTCAAAGCCTTTAGCATCTTGGGGAGAATGAGTTTACCTCTAACCTCCTTGATGGGGATGATGAGGGCAATGATAGAAGTGGGACTCTAAGGAATGGGGAAAACAGGCAGGAAGCAGAATCCATCCACTCCCAGATCCCCCTGGAGTTTCCAAAGCTCTGAAGGGCTTCATCCCACCTGGTCCTGCCCTCCTTACCTCGAAGGAAATATGCCAGAAGCAATGCCAACAGCACAAATCCCAGGGAGGGAGCAACGATCATGAGCAGGTTGTAGTTGTTGGTCATTTTTATCTGGTGAGACACAGGGAAGGCGATTGGGTCACTCATTTCCGAACAGCATCCTCCTGTGAGTTTCCCTTCACTAGCACACCATCCAGTGACCGGCAGCTTCACTGCAGCTCACCACCTTTTCCCAATGTGTCTCAAGATCAAAACAAAGCCAGCCTTATGAATTAGACTTTAAAAAAAAAAAAAAAAAGTGGAAAATCTGAAACATTTTACCCAGACCCTTCCCTAAAATTTTCCTAAGTCTTAAACACCAGGCAGTTGGGTTGTGGGGTGTGAAGATTAAAAAAATAACTGTCCTGTAAGCTGTGCCCTCCACTGTCAGATCTCTTTACTGGCCATCGCCTAAATCCTTTCAGCTCTACCTACACCTGTGTGTTAGTTCTTTTCCTGGCTGACTTAGACTTCTAGAGGCAATAAGATGAAAGAGAAGGTGGAACTCAATTTCAAATTTTCTGCATTGGTGGTTCTCAAAGTGTAGCCAGGGGACCCCACCCCCCCATGAGATCAAAATGATTTTCAGGACACATTATTCGCCATTTTTACTGTCATTCTTTCATGAGATGTACAGTGAAGTTTCCCAGAGGTTACAGTTATGTGACATTTGATGTGAAGGTGTCAGTGCTCTGATAACATAATATGCAAGATACGAGAACCTCTATCTCCTAATGAGCCAGACATTAATGAGACTTGCAAAATGTAAACCAATGCCACTTTTCTCCCTAATATTTTTTCATTCAGGAAAATGTAGTTATTTTTCATAAAGTATTATTTATGTTAACATGTAATGGGTTTGTTATACTTTTTTAAATGAATTCATATTGTTTTTAACGTCTCAGTTTTAATTTTTATGAATATAAAGGGGTCCTGACACCAAACAGTCTGAGAATCACCGCTCTGCAGGCAGCATCTAGTTCCCTGGGGGCTACACCATCTCCCACTGGCCAGGCCAGGCTCCATCCCCTCAGCTTCCTGTCCCTTCTCTTACAAGGCGGCAGAGGCAGGGCAATAATCTCTCTCTGAGGAGAGAGAAGGGGAAGAAGGAAGAATGAATGAGACCTTCACGTTTCCCTTATAGGTTGTCTATACTACCTGAAGGTTTTACATGAAGCAGCGTGAATCACTTTCACAATAATACAAATGAATGAAGGATAAGCTCAGAAAATAAGAGGAACGCTGCTGACAGGTGTTGATTCTGTAGAATGTCACTAATTCTGGGGCAGCAGAGGGACCACATAATAATTTCAATGTTTTTATTTATACTTCTTTTTTCTTTTCAAAGCGTCTGCACATATAGAAGTAACGATATCAACATTATTTCTGCCAAGAGTACAAGTCTACAAATTCCTTCACTGTTTCATAACAGTTGCAATGTATTTTTCCCTTAGATAGATCTGCTCTCCCAGTCCATTTCCACAAAACTTTATTGTGGATTTTAAAACTGTAGGTTATATACTTCAAAATACTTCACAAAAATTTTTACCTGTTCTGATTCAAATCCATTTTGCACAAGAAATGGCGTCTCAGATGCTGGGAAGGAGAAAAAGAAGATAATGTTTATATTTCCTGTGGGAGAATAAAATGCAACACCCTGAAATAGACCCTTCAGTTGATGTGTTTAACCTTTCAATCCCAACTTTCCTTTTTTTGCATAATTTATTTATGCACATTTGTTTTGGTATGTTTTTATCTAAAGCTCATCTGCTGTCCAGTATTATCCCACAGGAGCATCTCCATTTTATAGATGGGTAGAGTGAGGCATTAGGCCAGGAGGCAATTGAATCTAAATTTTCTTTAAGCCCCAGTAATGCATTCAGGACTTTTCTCCAGCAAGAAAACCTGTCAGTCTATCAGTTAACAAATATTTATTAAGCATTTATTATAGGCCATGCACTATTCTAGCTGTACCATCGACCTTCTCAATGGAGTTTACAACTTAGTACAGAAAACCCAATTTAAACAAGTAATGTAAATAGTTGTAAAAAAGCAATTGTAAAAAATTCTGGGAAGAAATAGTATAAGGTGTCAGAGGTACATCATAAGGATGGCTGACCGGTTCTAGAGGGTCACATCCTTGAAAATGTGAAATTTAAGCTGAGACACGGAGTCATGGATTTATAACTGATAGCTGAGTTCAACAAGGGAACCATACTGAGAATCTACCAAGTACTAAGCACAGTTCTGGGCACCAAGAATGCAGAGATGAATATGGCATGGTCCCACCCTCATGAAATTTACAGTACACTAGAGGAGGGAGACCAGAAGCTTATTTCAGCCTAACAGGCCAAAGGTAAGGATGCAGGATGGACAGGCCGCTGGGGAGGGTGGGCAGAGGGAGAGGCACTTAGCCCCATGGTAGTTCAGTGAGTGCTATCAGAATTAAGCTCCGTGAAGACACTGTCCCTCTGTGCCCGCTCAACAGTGGGACTCCAGCACTGCCTGACACATACTTGGTGCTCAATAAATGTTTGTTGAATGAGTTAACACCTGAACTGAGTTAAGGTTGTGTAACAATTAACAAAGCAAGATGGTAAAGGCATTTTAGGTAGAACATCAGCAAAGCTATGGAAACATGAAGCAGGATGGTTCCCGTTCAACCGGCAAGCGTCTGTGCGGGTGTAAAATGAGAAGTGGGGGGGTGGCAGGGGATGGCATGGAGATGGGCAGGAACCAGTCACGGAAGGCCTTTTGTTTCATGCTGCTAAGTCTCCCTTTAGTTCTGTAAGCAGTGGGAAACCACAGAGACGTTTCAAGCAGGTTATGATCCAGTTAGGAGGATAAGAGAACAGCCAAGAGATTACTATCTACCTGATTCCAGGTCTGAAATTCAGAGCTAGAAGTGAAGGGAGAGAGACAGATTCCAGAAATGCTTAGGAGGGAGATCAAGAGGATACGGACATTGAATGGGGGGTGAGAAAGAGCTGAGTCAAAGTTTCCTCCTTGAGAAAGTGGGCCATTGCCTGAACTGTCCCCTAGGACTGGGAAGAGAAGCAGCAGCAAGGCAGTGGGAGAAAGGCAAGGAGCTCAGATTTAGGGTCGCTGAGTGTAAGCTACCAGAGGGACACTGCAAACACTATTTGCATAGTAAGCAGTTGACTGATTTGAATCTGAATCAAAGTCGGGAAAAGGTTGCAGCCGGAGATACTGATTTAGGAGACATCAGGATCCAGGCAGCAGATAAAAACCTCAGAGTGTATAAGAAACCCAAGGGCTACATGTCCAGAGAAACAGGGGAGCAGGAATCCTGAGAAATCCTAGCACTTAAAAGGTAGGCAGAGGAGGGGATTCGCTGGTGGTGTAGTTGTTGAGAGTCCGCCTGCCGATGCAGGGGACACGGGTTCGTGCCCCGGTCCGGGAAGATCCCAGATGCCGCGGAGCGCCTGGGCCTGTGAGCCATGGCCGCTGAGCCTGCGCGTCCAGAGCCTGTGCTCCGCAACGGGAGAGGCCACAACAGTGAGAGGCCCACGTACCGCAAAAAAAAAAAAAAAAAAAGGTAGGGAGAGGAGGTGGAGGAGAAGGAAGAAGAAACAGGGCAGGGGCCAGCAAGTGAGAGCAGTGTCCCGGGGCCAGGGCAGGGGAGAATGTCCAGGAGGGATGCAAAGTTGTATGTGCAATAAAACCTTCCCATAGAAGCAGAACACAAAGCCACACACAGAGGAGGCCCGAATGTAACAAATAGGGTAATAATTATTGAAATTGATCGCTGTTTCCCCCAAGCTTCTCTGCACTCAAGGCAAAAGGAGAAACCTGACAGGTTTTGTAAGGTTCATAATTTGGTACAAGAGAGCTTATTCGTTCTACAGGGAAAGTGACTTGTTGAATGCCTAGGAGCATAAAACTCAGAGGGGGATATTCAGCATGTTTTCATATCCTACAACTTAGTTAATGTTGTTTTTCTCTCAGCTATTATCCCCTAGAGCTGGAAACTGCATGTAAGTATTCAAAATTCCTACCCTGTTCTGTCAAAATCCTGCTGAAATCATTTGTGATGGGTAAGCCTGAAATTGAAACCATCAAAGAGAAAAGCCAGCCTGGGTCATTTTTGTCAGAGCTAATCTGTATTTTAAATTGGAGGTGTCTAAAGGGAGACACATTTTGCAAACACAAACACTGCAGAGTGATACCAGACAGGACTTTTTCTTCTCCTTCTTCTCCTTCTCCCTTCTGAAAATGCCAGAAGCCCAAATGGAAGTACTCATAGGGCTGCAGTGTTATACACCAAAGAGCAACAAGAAGTACACACTGGTGGTTGGCTTTTCTTCCTTGTGAAAAGTAGCAATGCCTGCGGCTGGGGGATAGGAGTTAGACAAGTCCAGGCTATTGGTTTTCGTGTCCTCTGTGTTCTGCTGGCCATTACATTCTCAAGGCCCTGAACGCTGCCACGAGCACGTTCAGGCAGAGGCAGAGCCTCCCAGAACTTGCAAGAAAAGCAATTCTGTGAGAGAGGAATTGTAGTGGGTTGAATATCGTCCCCATGCCCACCCCCCGCAAATCATGTCCAAGTAGAACCTCAGATTGCAACCTTATTTAGAAATAGGGTCTTTACAGATGTAATTAGTTAAGGATCTTAAGATGAAATCATCCTAGATTTAGGACAGGCCCTAAATCCAATGGCCGTTACCTTTACAGGAAGAGAAGAGGACACACAGAGCCACACACAGAGGTCATGTGAACACGCAGGCAGAGATGAGAGTGATGCTGCCATAAATCAAGGAATCCCTGCGGCACCAGAAGCTGGAAGAGGCAAGGAAATATTCTCCTCTAGAGCCTTCAGAGAGAGAGTAAGGCTGTGCTGATACCTGGATTTCAGACTGCTAGCCTCCAGAACTGTGAGAGAATAACTTTCTGTTGTTTTAAGCCACCTTGTTTGTGATAATTGTTACTGCAGCCCTGGGAAACAGATATAGGTATTAAAGGAAATTGACATATGAAGAATGAGAGTGGCCTTCCATGGAGGAAACCAGCCTAAGAAAGAAAAAGGAAATGGGTGCTGAGCACACATAAGATGACTAAATGGGTATAATGATTTGCATTGAATCTAGAAAAGTGATGGTCCAGAGCCGTGGTCTCCAGAGAGGGCTCAGTGCTCACCTTGACTGTGCAAGGCCATCCACTGGGAGTGGGGAAAACGAGAGCTTCTGTTTACATTTAATTAAATTGAATCCTTGCAACATTTATTCGGGAGGGATATATTCCAACATGTACATGTTAGTATGGAGGTGTATTTGAACAAATTACCAATAAGCGTTTTACCACTAATAATACATTTTTAGCCTGGTCAAGAGAGGAAGAATGAGTCACTTGGAGGCTATGGTAGACAAATTAAAGAAACCCAAAGGTATCTGTGTCTAATCTTCAGAATTTGTGATATGTATATGTATGGCAAAAGAGACTTTGCAATGTGATCAAGAGAAGGCTCTTGAGATGGGAAGATTATCCTGCATTACCCAGTGGGCCCAATGCAATCACAAGGATCCTTATAAGAGGGAGGCCAAAATGTCAAAGCTGGGATAGGTGAGGATGGAAGAAGAGGCCAGAGAGAAAGAGAGATTTGAAGATCTTATATTGCTGACTTAAAGATGGAGGTAATGGGCTGAAAACCAAAGAAAGCAAGTGACACGGAAACGCTGGAAAAGGCAAGGAAATTGATTCCCCCCCAGACAATTCGGAAGGAATACAGCCCCACCAACCCCTTGATTTTAGGACTTCTGACCTCCAGAACTATAAGATTAATCTGTGCTATTTTAAGACACTACCATTCAGGTAATTTGTAATAACAGCAACAGAAAACTAACACAGAGACACTAGCCTCCAAGACAACAGTGGCTCTGGGGATGGGCACATAGGATGAAAGGCAGATTGACTTTCTATTTAAAAGTTTTTTGTACGCTTTGTAGTTTTGTCATGCAGGTGTAGTATCTATCTTTAAAAAATTAGTTAAATTGCAAGAACAACAACAAAAGAATCTTAAGATTAACCATGCTTTTCCCAGGTCCACGTACTCACCAATGCTTCTGATGAATATCAGATTTTCCTACAAGGTGAGAATGTATTTACATCAAAAAAAAAAAAAAAAACCAAAATAGGGACACCTTAGCAGTTAGAGTTCACACTGTAAATTAGTAAATTGGCTTGCTGGTTTAATTTTAGGCTCTTGAGTTCTGGGTATACATGGGTACTCTGAAAAATGGAATTTCTGTAAAAAATTAACCCCAGACCTCAGAGCACAGTGAGGCTGCCAGTCGGCCTCCCTCATGCTTTACCACCACTAAGTATTTCCCCCAGACGTCCTGGCTCTGTGACCCTGGGCAAGACATTTCCTCTCTCTGAGCCACAATTTATTCATCTGAAAATGCTGCTATTTCACCAGCTGATCTCCTATGTCTTTTTTAACCTTTATATCTCTGGAAAACTTTTTACAAAGTATTTGAAGGACCTGAGAAAATTATCATTACATAGTAATTTTTTTAAGGATATAAAGCTATACTTAGTGTAGGGAATGAACATGTAAATACTTCAAAATATATATACAAACACATGCATACCTCTTGTTCCCCAAAGAAAACTAAAAAGAAATCCAGGCTAAATACACCTGACTTTGAGTGGAAATATTGTAGGCAATTCAATTTTTTTTATTAATACTTTTGTATGATGTCTAATTTTCTCAAATGTGAAAACTTTAAAATATTCCGTGTATCATGTGCTAATTACTGAAAACTCTGCAGGATGACTTAGTCAAGGGCAAACTGTTAAGGGTGTGTCATTTCTCTGAAGCAAGGCCACAGTGACATTCTAAGTGAAACTTTGAAGATAGCTGTTAGAAACTCATTCACCCACAGCCAAAGAAGGGTTTTGTGGTGCTATTAGAAAAAGGCACCTCCTATGATCTAAGAGTACTGAGGTATGATGATGTAACAGGATATATATATTAGTCATTTTTAAAGGTCAAAAACGTTTTTTTTTTATATATAATGAGTGCATATAAAAACTGGTGAAATCCAAGTAGAATTTGTAGTCTAGTTAATTGTATTGTACTGATGTAAATGTCTTCATTTTGATGATGTACGGTAATAGTGTAAGATGTTGTCACTGAGGGAAGCTGGAGGAATGTGTAGCTCTCTCTGTACTATTTTTGCAAGTTTGTGGAAGTCTACAATTATTTCAAAATAGAAAGTTTTTAAAAATTAGTTTAAATATCAGCCATTTCATATAGTTCAATCTAATCTATGCATGACACGTAGTAGCTTTGCAGTAAAGACTTGTTGAACAAAAATGTTGAATGAACTTTAAAGCAAGTTTTAAAAGACTATAGAGAGAATGATTTTGTAAACAATTTGAACATTTTTATGAGAAATAATAATAGATGTGACTATGCTATTAACAACAAAAAATGACCTGAGAGGATATAGCCCAAACTGTTACAGTATTATCTCTTCATCTCAATCATTTGGGGTGGGGGCTGGGTGGAATGTTTGGAATACAAGGAACTTCAACTTTATAGTGTTTTAACTTTTTATTTTACAAGAGCATCTATTTATTTCATAACATGAAAACTAAAGTTTAAATGTTAACAGTACGGCATGAAAACACCATCTTTCCCTTCAGAGGACTTCTCATCTAGTAGGGTAGGGGGCAATGTTCAGTGTACACTCAGGAAAACAAACCTATCCAAATAAATTCACATCTGCCCTTTCTAAGGAACGCATCCAGTATCTGGATGGTATAGATCAAGGGCTGCAAATGACAGCCTAGGGGCCAAATCCAGCCTTGGCCTGTTTTTGCACAGCCTCAGAGCCAAGAATCCTTTTTAGATTTTTAAATGGTTGGGAAAAAATCAAAAGAAGCAGAAGAACTCATAACACATAAAAACTGCAGGTACTTTATATTTCATTGTCCATCAGTACAGTGTTATTGAAGCCTAGAGACACCATTTGCATGTGTGTTATCTCTGGCTGCTCCTGCAGTGTTAGGGCAGGGTTGAGTAGCTATGACAGAGACAGCACAGCTTGTAAGGCCTGAAGATGTATTATCTGGCCCTTCACAGAAAACGTTTGCTGACTACTGGTAAGTGAGTCTACATGCAGAAACAATGCCCATGGAGTCAGGGAATTAAATGTGTTCTATCTGAGTACAATTTTGAAAACCTTCAGACCTTCACACCCTAGGGTGATGAGGGAGTAGACTGGACCTCATTCTCTTACTCAAATAAAACCATGTGCTTTGTGCAATTCTAGAATGGCACTGAATTTTTAGGGTAGAAAATCTTTTAAGAATCTGTTTTGAATATTGCCCGTTTCCAGCCCATTAACAGAAATGTGCTTCAAAACTCCTAGAACCTCCCTCTCACAATCAGTTTACTGAGCATTATCACATGCCTAGCATAGTGATGAGCACTTCGTGTAAATTATTTCACTTTAATGCTTACAAAACCCATTTTACAGATGTATAAACTGAGGCTGAAAGTTTAAATCACTCATCCAGGGTAACACAGACAATAAAAGGAAATTTGAACTCAACTCAACTCGGAATGACTCAAAAAATCATGATGGTAACCTCTCTGAGAGAAAAGAAAAAGAGCATATTAAAATCCTATTTGAAAACGTTAACTCTCTAACCAATGGGTTTCATGCCAGAAATCACCTGGAAATAAGAGCACTATCTTCTCAGTGGGTACATTTAAAAACTCATAATACATATGTTGACTCATCACTGAATTCATAGACACTGGGACTCATCGGTCTCTACTTTTAAAACAAATTTAGTTTTGAAATAAGTCAATTCAATGATACAATCTTAACACAACCTAGAATTTCAAAAGTCAGAACTTCAAGCCTTCAGAGAAGTTTCTTTCCTTTCCTAGGTAGCAGTTGGCTTATGCTGTCCCCTTGTGGCTTACTTGTGGTATGGTCTTAAAAATCCAAAGAACAGCAAAAGGATCCAAAAGTCTGAATGTTTTAGATTTGAAAGGAATTCGAAATTATCTCCTCTGATGCCCTTTTTTTAATCAAGAGAAAAATTTAAATCTAGAGAGACAGTTTCATTTGCTCAAGGTTTCACAGTAATAAGTAACAAAGGAAGTGACCAGAACCCATACTTCCTGACCTCACCTAGCAGCACTAACGCAGTTCTGGAATTTCAAAATACCTTTTGAAAATAGAAACAGGCATTTACTGAATTCACATACTTCCTTTAAATTTTGGAGACCCCTGCATGTTTTTGATATGTGGAACGATCAAAAAGAGTACGATGGGGCTTCCCTGGCGGTGCAGTGGTTAAGAATCTGCCTGCCAATGCGGGGGACACGGGTTCGAGCCCTGGTCTGGGAAGATCCCACATGCCGCAGAGCAACCGGGCCCGTGAGCCACAACTACTGAGCCTGCGCATCTGGAGCCTGTGCTCTGCAACGAGAGAGGCTGTGACAGTGAGAGGCCCGCGCACCGCGATGAAGAGTGGCCCCTGCTCGCTGCAACTAGAGAAAGCCCACGCACAGAAACGAAGACCCAACACAGCCAAAAATAAATAAATAAAGTTAAATAAAAATAAATTGGATCATATATTTTTTAAAAAAGTTTTTTTTTAAAAAAAAGAGTACGATGCACTTCAATCAATCAATCAAGAGAGCATTACATACATGAAACAGGTGTTCCTTAGCTCCAAGAGAAAATTGGTAGGGTCCATTTAATTTCGAAAGGAACCAGAGAGCAAATTGTGTTGGCACCCAAACTGGTTCATAAAGGGGGAGGAATGATGCGATGACTGCAGTCTTACACAGGTGAGGTAACAGAAGGAAACCAGAGACTCAGAACACCATTGTTTGAGAGTCACCCAGTTCTAAACTGTGTCTCAGCCTTCCACTGCCTCCAAGGATGCCCAGCGGCACAAATGTCCTCATCATTGTGAGAGCTCAGAGTCACCACCTCAGGCTACTTCTCCCGCGTGCCAATCTCTGCGCGTCTCGGTGAAGCACAGACACGACCTCATCCCTAATCCTTCCCCACTGGACTCCTCTCTGAGGGGCAATGCCTAGCACTGCTCTGCACACACCAGCCGATCCTTACGTTTTAATTGAGGGAGGGGGCAAGGTGCACATTTCACAAAGAATCTCTGGATTATCAACAACAACAATAATAAATGGATACCATGTACCAAGCACTTACTCCATGCCCAGCACAGTGCAAAGTGTTTTCCATGTTTGATCTCAGAGCATTCTGCACTAGGTACCATTACTGTCCTCATCTCACAGCGGGAGTCCTGTGGCCTAGAGATGTCAGGCAGCTGGCTCAAGTGACATAGCTAGCAAGGGAGAGAGCAAACCTCAGAGGCAAGATTACCTATCCGTAGAGCCCAAGCTCTTATCCTCTGGGCTCTATGGCCTTTGGGAAGTGTAGCAAGAGCTCACATACACTTGCTCTGAAAAGATCAGTGCTGGAGGTTGCATGACCATGCTATTTCATGTCACAGTGGGAAGTGGTCCTGTTGGAATGGAACCCTAGCCCTCCACTGCCTAGGTGGGTGCAGTTTCTGAAAAGACATTCTAAAAATTATTATTATTGATGACAATGTTAAGCATAATGGAAGCAGCTAAAAATGCACAGAGTACTTTCACATTTATTATCACATTTGAACTTCAAAATGAATCTATGAGGTAAATAAACTTGGGCAGAATTATTGAGAGGGGAGGAAACTGAAGCCCAGAGAGGTCTCGTGTCTTGCCCAAGGCTGCAAAGCTGGTGCTGATTGCTAGTAAATGGTAGAGCAATGAGGTCTGATTCCAAATTTCACTTCTGTTTCCCTCTTCTGCTTCTGGGCATCACAGGAGTTAATAGTCCACAAGTGTGGGTAGGTTCTTGCCAAAGGGCATTGGTACCTTTATTCATTGATTTGTTCGTAGTGGGGAGAACAGCTACCTCACCTCATCACAGAGCTCACTGAGGTTTATCTATTGATCCTACCCTCCTGTGAAACTGGAGATGTCTCCAGCACCTGACTTGGTGTCCGAGGGACATTTTGGTCTGCAGAGCGGTCACCCAGCTCACCTGGGTAACTGTTAGTGAGGACCCATCTTAGGGCCAGCTCCGAGTTCTATTTTCAGTGGATGGTACCTTACTTCACTTTCACTTTCTGTTCACCTTACCATGGACATGCCTCTCCTAAAGCCTGGCAACTTTCTGTCGTCTTATTTGGCTGACCTTTCTGAAGGTGAGCTGTTAGATGCTAGAATTACACAGATTCAATCCCAACTTTAATGGAAAAAAAAGAAAAACACTTGTACGGTTGATAGATGTAAGACTATTGTGAGAAGCATCATAAGAATCCACTTTTTGTCCTTTTCCTTCATCCCCAGACCGCCAGCCTACCAACTGATTCCAGCCTGCGAACAGCACTGGGCATGAAAGATAAAACAAACAGGCTACTGCCTCGCGAAAGATGTTGACTTTGAAATCTACTGCATCCAATTTCTTTCCTCCTAACAACGGCATTTGTGAGTGAAAATGAGCTTTGCTCCATTCCCCTGGCTTCCTCTGTTCCTTCTGCTGAACTTGCACTGAGAATGGCAACTCCTCCTACAAGTTCTTTATGCCCTTGATCAACTGAGGACCCAGGAAGTGTCAAGTTCTGACAGGACTCAACTCTGACTTCAATGAAATAGTGCAGCGCAGGGGAAAGAGCTCTGATTTGGGACCCAGAAGAGAGTCCTACGTAGGACTTACTTCCTCGTCTCTTTGAAATTTTTTCATGCTTCTGTGCTTCAGTTTCCTTCCGTGTAGAACAAGGAGAGTCGACTACACCAGCAATTCCTAAATGCCTTCTTGGGGCTAGGGCTGGGCTTCAGTTTCTTGGATCCACCCCAGAGGTCCTCAGTCTGCAAGTCTTGGATAGAGTAGGGCCATCTACGCTTTGACTAAGCTCTCTGTGGTTCCAGACCATGGCCAGGTCTGGCATAGACAGACTGGATGATCTCAGAGTTCAAGGTGTTGGTTCCCCAGTCGTCTCCTACCTCCCTGGGAGGTCTGCATGAGATCTGATTGCTCTCCCACCTTCACTGATGCCAACCTAACTCCCCTGTCTCCTATCTCCATTTCTAGACCAAACCCTTCCTCTCCCATTTTTGATGGCCTCCCCTCCTCCTATAACAGTACAAGCCTCCTCCCTCTACCCTGCCTCCCCTCTAAATATTCACCCTCCAACTCCTTGAAAGAACGCCTAGCATTTATTCTCTCACAATGGCTCAGCGTTGGACTTCAGGGTGTCCATCCACAACGCTCACCCTGTTCGCTTAGCGGTCCTCCTGCCACAGTTCACAGCCACCTGTCTAGATGCCACATCTGACCGGTATTTAGAATTCCCTCATATTTAAGTACACACCCCATAATCTTTGTCTCCTGGACCACTTCCTACCTCTGCTGTCTCTCTAACTGGCCGCCTGGGCCAGCTTTTCTGCCTCTACTACACCCTCTCCCAATGGAGTCGTTCCTGTAAGGAGGTGGGGTGTCTGCCTTCATCCCACCCTTCCCCTCCCACAATATCTTCAGACAATGCCACAGGAGCTTCAATGACGCCCTCTGTTAATGAGACAATAGAATCAACTATTTAAGAGCTAATTTTCAAGAGTAAAGAGACCTGGGGTTCCAACTCTGGCAAATGTCTTAACCTCTGCAAACCTGTTTCTTCTCCTTTACAATGAATGCAATAATAGAATCTTCCTCACGGATCTGGACGATGCCTCATGATGAGATAGTGCACTGAAAGCATGGAGCCCAGCCCTGTCCTATAATAAGCACTCAGTAACTGTCATATCATATCGATAGGCCCGAACTCTCCCTCAAGAGATAGTACGTATGAAAGTTTTGGCATAGGGGCAACTCCTTATTCAGCACAGTAATGATTCTTTGATCACAGGAGGTGCCAATCATGAGACACCCAATCCCCACCGAGGCATCCGTAAGTCCGCCCAGCCCCACATTTCCAACGGCCTGTTAGACATTTCCCAGGGGCACTTCAAAGTCAAGATCGCCCAAATAAATTTCACTCTTCCTCCTGGGGTTCCTTTACCAGTGAATCCATCACATCAAGCTGATCTCCCAAGTGCGGAGAATCAGTCATCCTTCCTTCTTACTCCAGTCACCAAGTCCTCTCAGTTCAAAGTCCTAAATGGCTCTGACTCTGTCCCTTCGCTGCTGTCACTGCTGTCACCATCCTAGTCGAGACACTCACCTCCTGCCTGAGTTATTGCAGGAGGCTCTCTGCCTCCAGCCTTACTCCCCTCGAATACATCTTCCACACTCTTGCCAGAGCAATTTTTCCTAAAACAGAGCTGAAAATGCCATTCCCGACTCCAAAAACATGACTGGACCTGTGTGACCCCGGAACGAAATCTAAATTCTTCAGCCCATCAATCAAGTTCTTTAAGAACCTAGGCCACTCCTAGCTTCCTGTCTCCATTAGATTAAACTAGACTCTTAAACAATCGCCAAAGATTTCGTGCTATTATAAGTCCCCCTATTTCTGCTCATGCTGTTCTCCCTGCCTGTTCACCCTTCTCTGCTCAATGAGATGTTCTCATCCATAAAGAACCAATTCAAGGATCACTGAGTGAAATCATCCTGGCCTTTCTTTCCAAGTTAGAATCCTTCTCTCCCTTCTTTGGGTCCCCAGGGCACCTTTTCATACTTCTATCCCAAAACCAAGCTCACTGGATAACTGTTTGCTCTACACAAGCCTGTCTGTCCCACCCCTTTAAGAACAGAGGTCAAGACTTCCTCATTTTTGTATGTTCTGGGTCCTGCACAGGGAAGCACCCAGGGAAGCCATGCTTAATGAATGACAGATTTGAAAGGCCTTTACCAAATATCATGTGACCTATTTCCATATATCCAAACCAAATGCCAAGGTAAAGATATAAAATCTCATCTCTAACCACTTTTCCCTCTGAGAATCCTTTGATTCCATGGCAAGGCCAGCTTGCTCTGGACCATGAAGCTTGGGCTGGTTTTGTAAAACAGAAAGATACAGTAAGAGAACAAGAACTCCTAAAAGCACCCCATCCCCACTCCCCCACCATCCAACCCTGGGATGGAGAAAACACTACTGTAAGAATCTCAGAAAAGGAAATTATGACTATTGCCAGAGGAATGTTCATTTTTCCCCAGTTTTCCTGGGTTGACAGCCAAGCCCTCATGCATATTTGGGGGCATTAAATTTGAAATTATTTCACAGCTTGGACTTCATACTGTTGATGAGTATAATGATCTACCTGGGGGCTGAGAAAAAGTGAATCCTAATACTTGAGGAGCAAATAGGAAAATCTGCCCTCAGGGAAGCTCTGTTGAGAGACAGTGGCTGCCAGTCTTGGGACGAAGGTTAACTGTACGTGGGATCAGGAGAACTGGCCTCCGGTCTCAGCAGCCTCCCTATCACTGCAAGCCCTCTCTCAACTCACTGGCCTTTGCTGGGCCTCAATTTCCCATCTGTTTTCCACTGACAACACCTCCCGAGGAGTTCGTGGGCCCAAATTTCAAACCTCCGAAACCTGGGTAAGAGTCTCAGCTCTCCCTCTGCCTCACTGTGTGATCTCAGGAAAGTCATTCCACATCTCTGAACTCTATTTCTAGGCAGCCACAGAGTGGAGGTGAGGATTTGACACCCTGACTAGGGCTTCTTCAGATGATGTCTGCAGACCAAACACCTTCAAAGCAGAGGAGGGCACCAGAGCAGGAGATACATACTTGGAGGCGTCTAATCAAATAAGTAATACAAATCAGGAAGCCCTTGCATGGCAAACTCGATCACAGCTCTTTTTCAAGCAAAACTTGATTTCTGAGCCTAAATTATAGAGTGAAGCCTCCCTAGATTGAGTGATGTGAGAAGGACAAAACAACTGAGAGGCATCAGAAGATTAAAGATGTCCACCAGAGGAACAAAACCCATAACTGATAGTTCCATAGAGCCATGTAATAAGCAGCCAGTGAAAAGCTTTCAGAATCAGACTTATCTTAATAGTGAGTCGAGAATGACTGCCATGAGATTTTTTAAAAAGCTTTCGTCACTTCCCCAAGTTTGCAATTTTGCCACTCATCAGCTGTTTTCCTGGTGCAATTAGCAGTTAAAAAAATCATAAAACTAAAAAGTGTCTCTGCCGTGTATGTGAGGGTTTATTCTCTACTGTATTCATTGGTCTGTATGTCTGTCTTTGTGCCAGTGCCATACTGTTTTGATTACTGTAGCTCTTTAATATGTTTTGAAATCAGGAAAAAAAAAAAGTGTCTCTGTATTTGGAAGGAAGTGAGTCAGCTGGGAACTGGTAGATGTGGCCTCTTGCTCCCCAGCCGGCCTGGCCAGAGAATGAAGATGTGTGAGTAGGAAGATCAGCAGAGATCCAGTGAGCAGAGGGGATCAGAATCTGTCACGAGGACTGTCATTTACTAGCCAGTAATTATGGACCAGACATTTTTCTCATGCATTTCCTCACTTAACAGCCCTATGAACCATGTACTATTATCTCCATTGTACATTTTGAGGAAACTGAGATTTCAAAAAGCCTAGAACAAGAACCTGATATTCTAAAAGAAAAAAATAAAGCATAAAACGTTAGAGCTGGTATATAACCCTGAGCCTTCACATTCCCCAAATGAGGTCTTTTAACCCCCACCTCAGGCTACCGAGAAGAATGTGAGGAGAAAGGACTAGAAAAAAAGGATTTGGGATGTTATTGAGGCACTAAAAGTGAGGCTGAGGCATAATCTGCAGAGGATTTAATCCCAAGCCACCCGGTTTTATTTAGGAAATGACATGGTGATGTGGGTCTCCTCACCTTAGCTTCAGAGTCCTTACCCAATAGAGATGTTGGGTCACTATGGAGCAATTTGGGACCATTTCACACATTCCTGTGGCCAAGCAAGAAATGAAATTAATCCTCAGGCTAGAGGGACTGATTTGAGTTTCCAGCTACCTAGAGGCATAAGAGTTCGTATTCCCCTAACAGGCTGCCTTTAGCTGGGGGGAAGAAACCTATGAGAATTTTTATTGTTGTTTGTTTGAATTATGGTTCCTAATCATTTGGAGCTTTGCAGAATTCTTGGAGAATCTAATAAAAGTTCTATACTTTTTTCCCCAGGAAAATGTGTGTGTACATATACAAACACAACTATATATATATATATATATATATATATATATATATATATATATAAAATTTCAGGGGGGTTCTTGTCCCCCTGCCAAGTTCATCCACAGACAACTCCATTTAGGAGTCCATGTACACATTTTAATAATACCCCTGGAAACTGGGTGTGATCCCACCTCTCTCTCTGCACTACTGTGTTGTGTGATCTTGGGCAAATCACTCCACATCTCTGAACTCTGTTCCAGGCAGCCAAAGAGAGGAAGTAAAGAATTGCCATTCCAGGTAATGCTAATTTTAGGGAATAATAATTGTAGCAATATCCACTTGAACAATTTAAAGCAGCCCTCAACCATGGAAGCCTGGCCATCCAAAAATTACATGAAGACATGAGGAAGGAATTGGGAATATTTAGCCAAGGTAAGAAAAAGCCCACAGAAGCATGTAAGTTCTCTGAAATGGGTTGAAAGCATTTTTATGCAAATGAAGAAGTAGTTTTATTCTCTAAGTGCTTCCAGAGAGTAGATGGGGCGGGGGCAGCCTACCATGGGGTCAGAATGGCATCAGAGTTGAGCACAGAAGGGTTAAGTCCAGGTCCATCATCTACCAGACAAGATATATAACATTCATGGACTCTAAAATGGAGGTGATAATGGTATCTATCTCATAGGATTTTGTGAAAAATCAAATGAGGTAATGCATGTAAAATGCAGAGCGTTGAAACAAAGACAGACCTCAGTAGGTGTTAGCTTCTATAATGAACTCCCTGACCCTCCATTTCTTTATCTGTAAAATGGGGATAATACCTATACCTGGCTAGAAGGTCATTGTTAGATTTAAATAAAACAATATAAGTTAAAACCCTTATACAGCACCTGACACCTAGCTAAATCCTCAGTATGTATTATAAATGTTTCATTACAAAAACCGATGGAAAAAAGGATGGTAAATGACAAGAACATGATATTTTATTTCAGACTGGAAGGTAAGGCAAAATAAACTAATACCTAAGAGTATGGAATCAGAGCTAGACTTCCTGGATCTGGCACCCAACAGCTGTGTGGGCTTGAAAAAGCTATGACAAATAGAGATTGGAGCATCTGGTAAGAGGGATTGAATTAAGTGGCCCAGGAGAATAGTTGACCCCATGCCGGCACATGATATGTGCTCAATAAACCCTGGCTTCTTCCACAACGAACAGATGTTACACAGAGACTGACAGACCTTCCTATAACCAGCTCCTCTTCAGCAGTACCGCCTATGGGTATGGGCACAAGTGTTCTCTCTCCCAGGGTTTATCAAGCAGCAGTGAAATGAAATTATCAGGGATATTATAAAAGATAGTAAAACATCAGATGACTTTCTGTTCCCTTGCAATTCAGTGTAAAATAGTCCAAGATTTAAGTGGAATAAATGAAACATTTTGCAAACTCGTTGACCATCCTTTGTCACTTTTCTAGTTGCTACCTTCTCTTCTGCCAGAAAATAGGCCCCCACCCTACCACATCCCACGGACAAAGAAGGTTTGGATCACTGGCACCTTGTTATCAACAACCAGTCCAGGTTTCCCGTCCTCCCACTGTGTGAGTTAGTGCATGCCAAAGCTTTTCAACATGAGATCGCCCTTGCACTTCATCTTGATTTAGAGTCTTCCTTCAAAACCTATCTCCCTTCCGCTCACTCTTGTCTGGACCCTCCAATTCCATCTTCCGAGCCTTTGTCAGTGATGCTACATTGCCTCCTTCACAGAGTTAAAGGATGGCTGTTTTCTGGCTAATAAACATAGAGAAAGACACTCCAACTCTCTGTTAATCAGAACAACAGAAGAATGAGATGACATTTTCTTCTCGGGAGATTGAAAAAAATTAAACAAATGGTTATATTGAGTGTGGGGAGGATATGGGAAAGCAGATACTCTGTGCGTGGGAAGATAAATTAGCACAGCCTTTCCAGAGGACAATTTTGTAATAGCTATAAAATTTAGAAGCACACATTTCAGAGTTCCCTGGTGGCGCAGTGGTTAAGAATCCACCTGCCAATGCAGGGGATACAGGTTCAAGCCCCGGTCTGGGAAGATCCCACATGCCGCAGAGCAAATAAGCCCGTATGCCACAACTACTGAGCCTGCACTCTAGAGCCCGCGAGCCACAGCTACTGAACCCACGTGCCACAACTACTGAAGCCTGCGTGCCTAGAGCCTGTGCTCTGCAACCAGAGTAGCCACCGCAATGAGAAGCCTGCACACCGCTACAAAGAGTAGCCCCTGCTCACCGCAACTAGAGAAAGCTCGTGTGCAGCAATGAAGACCCAACGTAGCCAAAAATAAAATATAAATAAATTAAAAAAAAAATAAAAGCACACATTTCTTTGAACCTAGCATTTCTCCTTCTTGGTCACCACCCTAGCTAAAGAAACGCTTGCATGAACACTAAGGAGACACCTATAAGGATCCTCACTGCAGAATATTTATGATGTGACGCTTTGGAACAACCTTAGTGCCCCTCAATGCGGAATGGATACTATAAGTACCCATAGTAGAAAATACTATACAGCAATTTAACACAGTGATGGAGATCAACATGGACCAAAAAAGAAAGTGGTCTAATGTATAATGTTAGGTGAATAAAAATGCAGAAGGCTGCACACAATATGACTACATTTTTTTTAAATCCGCACACAAAACACAACTGTATATTTCTATATCTATACCCACTCATAAGGGAATAGAAAAAGATCTGAAGAATGATCATCTTCAACTAATATCAGTGATATTACAAAACAATGTATCCCTAGGGACTTCCCTGGTGGCACAGTGGTTAAGACTCCACGGTCCCAATGCAGAGAGCCCGGGTTCCATCCCTGGTCAGGGAACTAGATCCTACATGCATGCCGCAACTAAGGAGCCGGTGAGCTGCAACTAAGGAGTATACCCGCTGCACCTAAGACCCAGAGCAACCAAATAATAAATAAAAATAAATAAATAAATAGCTTAAAAAAAAATGTATCCCTAACAAAACTACACTGGTGTACAATTTGCATAATTTAAAATAAATTAGTAATGTTTTGAAAGATGAATGGTTGCTTTTCCTACTAGCATTCCTAGCTTCAGATCCCAACAGAGGGTTTTCAGAAATGAGGCAGAGAAGGGATGGAGCCAACACTGATGCTTTTAGCAAGTTTCACTTTCATCCCAGCTGGCGGGAGGATGTAGGATGTGACGACAGTGCAATCAAAAGAGCAGAATTCCAAGACAAGCAGGCAGATGACAGATTGTTCCCAAGTCCAAAGGCAAACCACTCACAGGAGAACAACCCCCCTACCTCTTGGCTGAGAAACCACCGAGTCACTCGCTTCCCGCATCAATGCCTGGCGTGTTGACTGGAGAACCCAACTTTTAGACCCTGGAAAATATACAAAGGAATGGAGAAAACAAACTTAGGTAGATGCCTGTCTTCCTATTTTGTGGGGAGGTGGTGGGGTGGGGGGGCACTCTCCCCCTAAACTGACTTCTGTCATTAAAAAAAAGGGCTGGGGCTTCCCTGGTGGCGCAGGGGTTGAGAGTCCGCCTGCCGATGCAGTGGGCACGGGTTCGTGCCCCGGTCCGGGAAGATCCCACGTGCCGCGGAGCGGCTGGGCCCGTGAGCCACGGCCGCTGAGCCTGCGCGTCCGGAGCCTGTGCTCCGCAGCGAGAGGGGCCACAACAGTGAGAGGCCCGCGTACCGCAAGAAAAAAAAAAAAAAAGGGCTAATGTTTACTGAGCATTTAGTACATTCCAGACGCTGTTCTAAGTCATCTACCTGCATTCTCTCACTTAATCCTCAGAAAGAGACACAGGGTAAGTGCTTCATTATTCCCATTTGACCAGTTAGGAAGCCAAGGCCCAGAGAGATTAAGGAACATTCCCAAAGTCACACAGCAGAGAAGAGGCACGATTTGTACCCAGGCAGTGTGACACCAGAATGCACACATGAACCGCTCTATTTTACGGCCCCCCTATACTCTATTATCACAAGCGTTGATTTATTTACCTCATAGATGTCTGTTTTCCTCTGCTTGATTATAAACTCCACTAAGGTAACAGCTACCTTTTGCACGCTTACTAACAGGCCAGGCACTCATCCAAATTTTATATGCATGAAGTTACACAATGGAGGGCAGAGACCCCCAGGGGAAAGTAGTACAACTGATAACCAAGCCCAGGTAGGCCCCTCTAGCACCTGCAAGGCTGTGAATTATTTTCAGGGTGTCCTCTGCCCCTGGGCACTAGTAAATACCTAAAGAAGTCTGGCTGGATGGATGAAAGGACAAATGAATGAAAGAACTCTCCCTCCACTATAAGCAGCCAAGGAGTCAAGTGAGTACACCCTCCGGGGTTTCAACACAGAAGACCAGTATGCTTGGAATCGGGGGATGAGATAGCCGAGTGCCACCCAGCCTAGAGTGGAAAGGCAGATATTCTAGAGACGTGCTACCGTGGAGAACTGCACAAACAAATCAAGGTCAATGGGTCTCTCTCACACTCTCAAATCCATAGGGAGGAATGAGCCACAAATGCGGTATTGATACCAATTTGTCCCAGGTGGACTTCATGGCACACAGGACCCAACAGTCATCTCTAGTCATCTGACTTGGTGACACGCTATTCAGTGTTTCCCTCAGGCTAAGCGGTGAGGAAAGAAAAAGAGAGAACCCCGGCCACATACCTTTGGATGTGAGTAAGGCAGTGTCTGCAGAAGTCGCCTCAGTGCTTCTCTGAGAGGTCCTAGGGAGAAGGACAGTTTCTGAGTCTGGAAGAGAAAAAACGTTTGGTAAAAGACAGCTAAAAATAGGTGTTTGTGCTGAGTGGTGGGATTTGGGGCTATTTTTATAGTTGCCTTTGTACTTTTCTATGTTTATTCCAGTTTTTCTTCCAAGGATTGTAAGTAATTTTTAGAATCTAGGGGAAAAACTGCAAACGTAGTATTCTAAGATGATTATTTTAAAGACCAAAGGAATAAAAAATTACATATAAAAATTGGCTTAGGGTTCATGGACCTTAGGCGACTACACAGAGTATAATGGAATTAGCCAATTCGATACTGTAAGGTTGTTTAAATTAATCCAGGCCTTATTGAGGCAGCTGAAACGCCTAAGCTTTCAAGCTATCTCATGATTCTTTTCTAATATTCTTACCTCAGAATCAGAGGTTGAAACGTGGTGGGAGCTTTGATAAGCCCCCATAATTAGTGGAGCTAGTAATTCAGTGAGAGTTCCAAGATGTAGGATCAAGAAGGATTCAGGATGAAGGAAGGAAGGAAAGGAGGGAGGGAGCTAGACAGAGAGAGAAAGAGAGAGAAAGGAAGGAAGGAAGGAAGGAAGGGAGGGAGGGAGGGAGGGACGGAGGGAGGGAGGGAGGGAGGGGGAGAGAGAGAGAGAGAGAGAGAGAGAGAGAAAGAAAGAAAGAAAGAAAGAAAGAAAAAAAGAAAGAAAGAAAGAAAGGAAGAAAAGAAAGGAAGAAAGAAAAGGTAGAACCAGTTCATCAAGGGATATTTTAAGGCATCTGGAGGCCTTTCCTCAGCCAATCTTTAATGCCTGAGTAGGGACTTAAGCCCCGGCAGGATGGAACTGGTGTCTGACCCAGGTTCACATTTCCTGGTTCTTTACTAAGTGTCCCCAAGACTCCTGGGAGGTCAACTGGAGAACCAAAAATGCTGACTTTTCAAAAGCACAAAGGAAAAAAAAAAGCAACAAAAAAGGAAATCATAAAACAATGAAAATGAACAATTTAATGAAACTATACACACACACACAGTTTTGGGATGAATTGTGTGGTCCCCTCCCACCCCCCCCCCCGCCCCCCCCGAAAATTCATACATTGACGCCCTAAGCCCAAGTAGCTTGGAATGTGACTGTATTTGGAGATAGTGCCTTTAAAGTGGTAATTAAGGTAAAAATGATGTTACATGGATGGGCCCTGATAGAATATCACTGGTGTTCTTACAAAAAGAGGACATTAGAATACAAACACACAAAGGAGGAAGACCATGTGAGGACACAGGGAGAGGACGGCCATCTAGAAGTCAAGGAGAAAGGCCTTGGAAGAAACCAACCCTGCTGACACCTTGATCTCAGACTTCTAGCCTCCGGAATTGTGAGAAAGTAAACTTTTGTTGTTTAAGCCACCCAGTCTGTGGAATTTGTTATGACAGCCCTGGCAAACTCATACACAGACACACACACACATAGACCTAAAAGCAAGTTGCTGGGCTGCCCCATTCAGCAGGAGAACCCTCTTCCAAGGGATCCAAGATACATCTGACCAGAAGAAGGGAAAGAATGGCCCGTTGAACCAGGCACCTGCAGTGAGGATGGGCCCTTCTGTGGAAGGCTCAAGGGTCAGAAGTATCGTGTCTTCCTCACGAAGGGACTCCCGTGTTGTCAGAGGGCATGTGGCTGCCGTGGTGGTGAGTGCAACAGCGGTTCTCATCTGAAGCGGTGGTGTGGCTGGCAGGTCAGGTGTAGGCACGACTGTGGTTGTTGGAAGCACAGCTGTGGTTGTTGTCACGGCGGTGGTGGTGGCGGTGGTTGGGCGATGGGTGGTTGTTGAGCGCGTGGTCGTGGGACCTGTACCCAATAGAAGATACGTCTGGTGCCAAGTGGAGACGGAGGAAGACAGAAACACTACAGATGTAGCCGACATCCGTCCATTTCTCTGCCTTTCTGCTGCCTCACCCGGCCCACGAGCCTGGACCACTAAAATGCCCATGAAAACTGGGTGTCTTAACTCTAGTCCTGGCCTTTCCAACCTGTTCTTCACACGCTGGCCAGAGTAATCTTTGAAAATGACAAATCTAATTATGTCAGTCCCCTACCTACACTTTTTTACTGGGTTCTCCTTGCCCTTAAGATGAAGACCCAACCCCCAACCTCACCCTCAGGGCCCCACCTGATCTGCTCTTTCTTTCCCATCTCGGGCCTCCACTCTATTCTCCTCAGTTTTCCCCAGCCCACTGGCCTTTCTTCAGTTCTTCCACAGTATTAGTGACCTCCCATCTGAGGGACTTTGTGCCTACTGCTTCCTAGACTCTCTCTTCCTTAGATGGACTCCTCCTTAACCCTCATGTCTCAGCTAAAAGGACGCTTCTGCAAGGAGGTCATCCGCATTCGACAATAACAATGTTTTTTGCACACTCATACTTGACCTTCATAGCATTTGTTGCATTTCCTAACTACACATTTATTTGTTGATTGTTATGGAATGTCTGTTTCTCCTAGTACACTGTAAGCTCCACGAGGGAATGGCTGGTATTTATTTTGTTCTCTGCTACAAATCTAATACCTACCACAATGTCTGGTACATAGTAGGTGTTCCAAAAACATGCATGAATGAGTAAATGAATGATCCCACCAAAAGTGGGCCCAAACATAACATTTCAGTCAAGCAAGATGAATAAGCTCTAGAAATTTGCTGCACACATTGTACCCATAGTTAACAACAGTATATTGTACACTTGAAAATTCATGAAGAGGGTAGAACTCATGCTAGATGTTCTTTCTACAATAGAAATTAAAATCTAAAAAGAGTGAGTCCAAAGAGTGTAACATAGGGTGAAAATGTAGTCTCTTTCAGATATTAAAGATTGGTTCATGCCCAAACCACTCACCCCCTAAACATCTGAATCTGAGTTCATCAGCAAGAGTTATTCTACAGATACCACCCTCTCTTAAATATGCCAAATTTCCACTAACTCTAAGGGACCAGAAAGACATCATTAGTTTCAAGTGAACTTAGAAATGTCCTCATAGAGTGCTGATGTCAACCAATATTTTATAGAGTAAGAGCTGGTTATATCAGGCTTGAAAAGCAAAGACTTGGATTGGCATCATTTAACTTCAACAAATCCTAATGATACCTCTATCTCACAAAGTTGCTGTGAGAGAAAAATATACTAGATATATATATTCAGTATATTAAAAGTATACTTTCATATATGCTTGTGAAAGTTCCCTAATTAGAAGCATCCCCATCAGTTGTTCTCAATTTTAGAGCACATGAGAGTCATCGGAGAAGCTTATTACTTGCATGGCTAGCTAGAACCTGCCTTCCAAGACGCCAGTCCAGTTAGGAACAGAGCCCAAGAATCCTCAGTCCTCGGTGCAGGCTGAACACAGAGCTGAATTTGAGAGGCTCCATTCCAGAACAGCAGGAACAGTGGTTATTGTTCACATAATTCAACCATAGGCTGTACTCCATGCAGCTCAAATCGTTACGAGTTCCACCATATTTCAAATTTCATCGAAAGCAACTGATGGTAACGGAAGGAAAGATCACCTGAAAACTGCTATGACTATCTCCAAATCCCCTGCCCTTTCCCCTCTGCTGGAAGTTGGGCTTATGGGCTGAAGCTGATCCATGAACAACACATTTTATCTCATTCATCCAATATTTTTTTAAATTGTGAAATCTTTGCCAACATGCAAAATTCAATATACTTCACATGATAAGTGGGAGATCTGAAAGCACTGGGCCCAATTTCTGCAATTCCCTAGAGAAGAAGCAGCTGCCCTCTTCAGAGTGACCCTGAATTTCACTGGTTCCCTACCCCCCACCCTCTACCCCTCACTCATTTCTGTGGGATTTTTGGCTCCCACAGGCATCTGCTCCAGACTGTGGCTCCTCTAGTCATCAACATGTCTCAGATTTAATCTGCCCACTCATTGCTTAAGCAGCTTCGGCCTCTCCACCACCATGCGCTGACTCTATGACCCATGACTCGTGAGCCTCTCCATCCACAGACACAGCCCCTGTGTGCTCACCTCTCAGCTCCAGACGGATGTTCCTCTTCACATCGTTGAACCAGCCAGGCACCTCTATGCGGCAGCAGTACACACCACTGTCACCTTCTTTGGTGTTGAAGATGGTCAAGGAGACATCCCCTCTCCGGATATTCCCCAGAAGTTGGTATTTTGGCAACTTCCTCGAGACCACCCTTGTCCCATCGGTGTAGAGAAGCTCATCATTGCATTTGGAGTTGGGACACTGGCCTTTGCCCCAGCACATGCCGTTGCTCTTAGGAGACCAGGATGAGTACGTACAGGGCAAAGTCACCGACTGACCCCAAAACGCTCTCACGACACTCTCTGATGCAGCTGGAGCTGTGAGGAAAGATGAGAAAACTAGGCTGTAAGGTACTGAAATCTCTCAGATATGCTCTACAGGGATTGTGCAGATAGATGCTTCCAGGAAGATGAAGAGGGTCGTAGTGTGTATGTTTCTTTAGCCCAAATTCTGGCCTGCCCTTAGCTGCTGCTAAGCTCCTAACTCCACACCCCTCCATCCCTCAAGTGGAAACAGCTGACCGCCTGAGTCTGCTCACATCTCCACAGCAGATTTGCTGATTAAAAAAACCCTGACCGGCGCTTCCCTGGTGGCGCAGTGGTTGAGAGTCCGCCTGCCGATGCAGGGGACACGGGTTCATGCCCCAGTCTGGGAAGATCCCACATGCCGCGGAGCGGCTGGGCCCGTGAGCCATGGCCGCTGAGCCTGCGCACCCGGAGCCTGTGCTCCGCAACGGGAGAGGCCACAACAGTGAGAGGCCCGCGTAACGCAAAACAAACAAACAAACAACAAAAAAAAACCTCTGACCTTAAGTACCATTCAATAAAACAATAAATTCTCCATGGAAAATCCTGACCCTTTAATCCCATGCCACTAACTCATATAAACAGGTCCAAAACTGCACTCTACCCAGTGTATCTTAATAGGCAGTGATCACCTACTACTGACTTGAATGCCTCAAATGGGTCTCTGTCTGTCTTCCACCCCAGAGTGTTGCTATGGCAGGGAGACAGGCTGTTGAACTATATCCCACTGTCCTCTTCTCCTTTTAGTACTGGAGGTAGAAATTAATTGCTCTGGACCATTTGTTTGTTGTTAGAGAACGTGAACTTAGGTGGAGTTTGTGGATTTTTTTGTTTTTAATGTTAGAACTGGAAAGGAATCACAGGAATTCTTTGGAATGGCAGCTGTGACATAAAGATGCTGGTGATGAGGTTGACCATGTTAGCTATATGAAATAGAACATAGCACCATTTTTAAAATGAAGTATCTGTGTTTCCCAACTTCAGCTGCTCACCAGCATGGCCTGGGGAGCTTGCTAAAAATACCTATTTTCTTACCCAAACCTGAGTCAGAATCTTAGAGGCCAAAGCCCATGGAAATGTACATAACCGAGGC
Organism: Monodon monoceros; assembly: GCF_005190385.1. Taxonomy (NCBI): domain Eukaryota; kingdom Metazoa; phylum Chordata; class Mammalia; order Artiodactyla; family Monodontidae; genus Monodon; species Monodon monoceros. The sequence goes on from NW_021703768.1 coordinate 132,545,750, forward strand.
CTCCAGGTCGTTCTGATGTCACTGACCACCCACTCTGTTTGAGGACCACTGGACAGCCTCTTCTAAGATAACTTCCATCTCTGAGAGTCCGTGAAAGTTTTTCACTGCTGCAAATGTTAAGCCCTCTGATTTAATTGAGCATCAGTGATTGTTCTCAATCAAACCATGCTATTGACAGGAGAGCCAGGCAGGCTATAGCTCCAGTGTCAGGATGACATCCTGCTCCTGCTTGAGGACCTAGATCCCTTTTATATTTTTTAAATTTTTTTAACATCTTTATTGGAGTATAATTGCTTTACAATGGTGTGTTAGTTTCTGCTGTATAACAAAGTGAATCAGCTATACATATACATATATCCCCATATCTCTTTGCTCATTGTTTTCTTCAAGGTACCCTCCTGTAAGACTCTCCGTTCACTAACTCTGTTAACCCCGTTGGCTAAGTTGTGTAAGACATGGCCAGTAGCACCGTAATCCTCCCTGACCCTAGGCGGCAGCAACTTCCAGCTATCCTTCTCTGGGAGAAGATGAGCTTGAGCCCTAGCAGTTGCCCAGGTAGTAAGCCAGATGAGGTACTTGCTGGGTTTTGCAAAGTTTGCTCTCATGATGAAAGGTCATTCCAAATTCAGACCCACCTGGAGCCTTCCCTAAACTCATCGTCTCTTTACTTTGCCACAATGGAGATGTTTCACAGGTTGTACATGCTGTGGAAGCCCATTTTGCCTCCCATGAAGCCAGGGAAAAAAATAAAATTGTCTTCAACCTCAGCTGTGATAGCAATGCAGAACACATGCACCAAAAACCAATGACTTCTAAATATGAGCTTGTTCCTATGAATATTTGGTAAATTAATAAAAAATGTGGGACAGAATTATTTCTACTGGAGATCCAACAGTTTATTATCCCAAGTATCGCAGTATAGAAGGAGGCATCCTACTACTCAATAAGGAAAGACTAGATAGAAAAACTGGCAAAGGCAAAATACACACGAAAGGATGCTCAACATCATTAATCATTAGAGAAATGCAAATCAAAACTACAATGCGATATCGTCTCACATCGGTCAGAATGGCCATCATTACAAGCAATAAATGCTGGAGGGGGTGTGGAGAAAAGGCAACCCTCATACACTGTTGGTGGGAATGTACATTGGTACAGCCACTATGGAGAACAGTATGGAGGTTCCTTACAAAACTGAAAATAGAACTACCATACGACCCAGCAATCCCACTACTGGGCATATATCCTGAGAAAACCATAATTCAAAAAGAGTCATGTACCACAATGTTCATTGCAGCTCTATTTACAATAGCCAGGACATGGAAGCAACCTAAGTGTCCATCAACAGATGAATGGATAAAGAAGATGTGGCACATATATACAATGGAATATTACTCAGCCATAAAAAGAAATGAAATTGAGTTATTTGTAGTAAGGTGGATGGACCTAGAGTCTGTCATACAGAGTGAAGTAAGTCAGAAAGACAAATACCATATGCTAACACATATATATGGAATCTAAAAAAAAAAAAAGAAATGGTTATGAAGAACCTAGGGGCAAGACAGGAATAAAGACACAGACCTACTAGAGAATGGACTTGAGGACACGGGGAGGGGGAAGGGTAAGCTGTGACAAAGCGAGAGAGTGGCATGGACATATATACACTACCAAACGTAAAATGTATAGCTAGTTGGAAGCAGTCACATAGCACAGGGAGATCAGCTCGGTGCTTTGTGACCAGCTAGAAGGGTGGGAGGAAAGGAGACTCAAGAGGGAAGAGATATGGGGATATATGTAAAACTGATTCATTTTGTTATAAAGCAGAAACTAACACACCATTGTAAAGCAAGTATACTCCAATAAAAAAAAAAAAAGAAAAACTGGCAAAGGACAAAACAGGCAATTCATAGACAAGGAAATATGAGTGATCAGCAAACTTCAACTATTAGACTGGCAAAAAATTAGAATGCTGATGATATGAAGTGTTGGCTAGACTGGGAGCTGGGAAATGACTTAGCCTACTGGAGTAAACTGGAGTGAAATGGGGTGTGAATTGGTACAGCCACACTCTGGGGAAATTCGGCAGTTTCGGTTAATACTCAACATGCAAGTGACCTAGCTAAGCCTGGGCAATTTCATGGTTTGTTATTTGCTCTAGAAAAGCACAGGTGCACAAGGAAGCCTATTTGCAAATGTTTACTGCAGTGTCATATGTGTGTGAATGAAATGAACAGTGTGTGTATGGGGAGTGGCTAACCTATGGCACAGTCCTTCCGTGGAACCACAATGTACAAGATTAATAGAATTAGACAGATGTATATCCATCGGCATGAAAACTCCAAGCCTTATCAACGTATGAAAAGGAGAAATTTCAAAATGACACATAAAATACAAAACCATTTTAAAAAATAAATAAACCAGTTGGCAGGTTTTGTGGGCACAGACATATGAAAGTAAACGTAGAGAAAAGTGGCTGGTGGGACATACACCCAACTCATTGTGTCAGCAGCTCCATGAGCAGAGGAAAGGGACTGGGGTTGAGGGCAGTAATCAAAAGGGATTTAACTTTATAACATTTTAATTGTTCCACCAAGGGCGTCTCTGTATTACTTATTGGATTAAAAATTAATGTTAAAAAAAAGGAAGCAGGTGTGCCAGAAAAACACCCATCAGGCTTACATTGAGAACCTCATTCTGCCAGTTACTGCTTTTGTGTTCTTTGGAGGAAAGCCACACTAATCCTGACCTCATTATCCTCATAAGGCAAAGGGGGAAGATAATACTCGCCTCAGAAACAGTTCTCAAGGGCTTCCCTGGTGGCCCAGTGGTTGAGAGTCCACCTGCCGATGCAGGGGACACGGGTTCGTGCCCTGGTCCGGGAAGATCCCATATGCCGCGGAGCGGCTGGGCCCGTGAGCCATGGACGCTGAGCCTGCGTGTCCGAAGCCTGTGCTCCGCAACGGGAGAGGCCACAACAGTGAGAGGCCCGCATACCGCAAAAAAAAAAAAAAAAAAAAAATAGTTCTCAAGTTCACAAGAGATGGAGTATTAAATGCCACATGAAATTAATAAATTATTAGTACAAATAACCAAGCATTTCTAATCTTAGAGATAGGATAAGAAACTGTTTCTTTCCAGCTGCAAAATTATCTGAAGCAAAGGAATCATTGGTATTAAATCAATTTCTCTTTTGGGGGATTACCCAGGATGGTGGGTACAACCTAGGTTCTGGTGCCAGCTTGGTTTCTTCTCTAGCTGGTGACCTTAAACAAGGTCTTTCCCCAGTCTGGGTCTCAATTTCATCATCTGCAGAGGGAAGGGTTTGATCTGGCATCTTTTAAGAGCACATTCAGTTCTGATCACCAATGAGTCTGAGCAGTCACTGCCTTCTAAAGTGGTCATTTTAGAAAAGGCACAAATGAAAAACAAAGAGATCATCCACCAGGTGCTGCCTTCTTCAGGTAGGGTTGGAGAAGCCCACTCAGTCAGTGTCCAGCCAGTAGCCGGAAAGGTGGTCAGAGCAACTTTCAGCATCACCAAACCCTCCACACCTCCAGGTCCCAGGACAAGGTAAAGACCAGGCAAAAACAATGATAAAGAAAGGGAAAGGAACTGCTTTCATTCCACTAACTCCCACAGGGTATCTGGGGAGAGAGACAGTTAAATGAGCAACTACTACAGGGCGACAAGTTCTCTAATGGCGGGACTCCAGGGAGGACAGGAACTCACAGCAGAAACACTTAAACCAGTTTGGAGGCTATGGGTAGTCAGGAAAAGCTTGACTTAGGTGGAGACCTGAGGGTGTATGGAGTTCTAGAGGAAAGAAAGGCACAAAGAACAGTATGACAAAGGCTTGTTTTTCATGGAATGTAGGTGTTTTCTCACGCAGCACATTTGAAAGATTCACGTGCAGAAACTATGAACTGTTAAAACTGCAAGGGACATTAGATATTGTCTAGTTCTAGAATCATGGATTGTTAAAACTGGTCTTTTCCAAGTCCCTCATTTCTTCCGTGGAAGGGCCATACTCGCCAGTGTCAAAAGTTAATGACCAAGATACAACTTCAGCTCAGCCCAGTGCATTCCACCTGTATAGCAGCAGGATGTGAAGGTCTATACTGGTCCACACCTAGTGTGGATTTGCATCATCCGAAACCTGGAAACAATATGCAGAAAAGGTAAACCTCACCTGGACGCCTGAACCCCAGCAAAATAAAACAAACCAAGAAGCAAACAAAAACTCCTAAAAATAAAGAGAAAAATAAGGATTATAATAAGGCATCTTAGCAGAACAAATTCCCCTGGCTCTGATTGTGCTAGTAAAACCTGCAAAGGACATTTCTTTTCCCCATGTTATCTGACCCCTTATCTCTGTGTCTCTTCTTAAATTACCATTCCTGGTATGAACATAAATACCCCCACCCTAAAACTCCCAAACCAGTCTCAAGATAAACCCTGTGTCACAAAGAAAGGGAGAGACCTTCCAAACAAGAGAAGCTGAGTGGATGCAGGAATGAAATGGACTTCACCTTTATAGATCAGCCATGGAAATCCGGGAGGTGCCAAGCCTCCAGGGACTCCTGGATGGAAGGTCTGAGAACACTTACTCAGATAAAGCCGCTCGAGCTCAATCACCAGCCAGAGAATCAGAGGCCCTTTGGACATTTTGGTTGTTGGCAGGCCCCAGGAGTCGGTCTGTCTGTCCAAATTCCATTTCTTATACTCCAGTTAATGCTGACAGGGCGGGATCTTTGGGTTTCATTTCTCGTTTTGCCTCATAATCTTCCCTTTCCCCCTCCTGAATGGCCTTCCTCAATCTGGGATGTATAATAAAATGTGCTGAGCACGTTTCTCCTGCCCATTAGTGTGTGTGCAAACATGTGGAGTGATGGTGTGGGCGTGCATGTACTCCGTTGTCCACTCATATAGGGGCATTTCCTACACGTACATGAGCATCTATGCTTGTGTGTATGTGCACTCATCCTCCTGGCTACCATGCAGCTTACAGTAAAATGCAGTTAACTCTCCCCTCTGGCAGTGGTTTACACACAGACTCCTCATGTGAGCCAAAGGCAAGTTAGATGGGAATTTGGCTGTGCTCCCATTCTGGGTCCTCCCTCACCCAGCCCCTGTACCCCTTGCCCTGATAATAGAGAAATAAAAGCAGGGCTGCCATCAACTATCACATAAGCCAAAAACACCATTAGAGTTTACCGGGCAAGGAAAGAGGTTCACTAGAGGAAGCATATGGTGATAGTTACCAGACAGGCTCAGGTAAGAAACAGGCTCAAGGTCTGGGCCCAATTCTACCACTTGCTAGTGAAACCACTTGATGGAGAGGAGCACGCGAGACAGTTCATGAACTAGATTTCAGGGCTTGAACTAGATGATATTTACGGCCCTTCTGCACGCTATGGATTCAACAGTATATCCAGAACCACAGAATCATTTAGAGGAGGAATCAAATCAGTGCTCACCAACCAGATGTGTTTCCTAAATCATCATTATTAGTTATTGAGTGCTTAATTATATGCCAGGCACTCTGCTACATAATAGAGCTGTATCATTGAATTCTCACACCCTAAGAAATAGAAAATTTTTTTCTATTTTAATGGATGAGGAAACTGAAGCTTAAGGGAACTAAGTAAATGACATTCACAGCAAAAATATTGTAGAAACAGAACTTAAGCCAAGACTTTCTGATTGATCCCAAAGTCCGTGATCTTAATCACTACAGCCTCCTTTGATCTGTGACGCTTATGGCATTGCACCATGAGACCAAGCATACCAGTGGCCAACTCCTACCTAGCCCCAGAGAGGGAATTTAAGGATGCACAGATGTTCTAGATTGTTTTAGAAATTTTCATTTGATTGTCACCAGCCAAATGAACCTTAAACCTTCAAATTTCTCACACTGAAGGATCAGTGAAAATACAAATCTTGGGTGAGGCTCTGGAATCAGAGAACCCAGAAAACAGGGGGGAAGGGATGAAAATAGAGGCATTCAAAGAAAGTTTTTCCACTGTATGTTCACTAAACTGTGAATCCTTTTCCCACCCTATTCCCAGGAAACTGGGTGATTTAATCTCTCAATAAACTGACGGCCCAAATGAAACACTCAAACATACTGACATTTGGGTGTCCCCCAACAATATCACCCAATCCCCCTTCAATAAAGTCACCAGTGCATGAGTCTCAGTCATGCGTGCAGCACTGCTGATCAGTTTTTAGGGTGTCACTTTAAGATATGAATAAACAACCAAGAATCTCGACATTTCAGGAAAGTCTTCTGTACGAAAAAGATGTAAAGACAACAGAGAGAGCAGAATAAAACAAGCAAACAAATAAACAAACAAACAAACAAAACCCCCAAAACTAGTATCTTCCAAGAAAAAAAGAAACAGAGAAACTATAAAAAAGAAACATCAGAGAAAAAAGAAAGAGCTCCTAGAAATTTAAAAGATTATGCTTACCCCCAAATTTTATGGAAGATTTGAAAAATAAAGTTAAGGAAATTTTCTAGAAAATATAACCTATCTATGAAGTCTAATAGCTAGGGGTGTTTCAGAATATTAAAACAGAAAATTGAGAGGAGGAAATTATTAAAGAAATATTTTTCTAAATTCTCATAACTCAAAAATATGAGTCTCCAGATTGGGAGGGTCAATCAAAGGCTAAACTTCATGAATAAAAAGATCCCCACAGAAATAGTATATTATCATGAAATATAAGAATATTAGGCATAAGGAGAAGATATTAAAAAGCTCCAGAGGGAAAACAAGCAAAAACATATTGCATTGAAAGGATTTAGGATCAGAACTGCATTGGTCTTCTAAATAGCCAAGCTAGAAAATAATGCAGGAATGCTTTCAAAACTCACAGGGGAAAATGATGGTCATATCATAATAATAGGAACTCTGGCTACTGGTTTAACACAAAATTGAAATATGACTTCCTTGGGAAGATGGGCAGACAGAAAGTAGGGTGGTGGCACTAGAGTCAAACCCTATTTGCCATTACAGGAGGTCAATAGTGAATGTCCAAACTGATCAAACAATACCAGCAGAAGCCCATTATTAGTAATATGGATGTAAAAAACTGAAGAAAACCCCATGGGGTTCGAATTTTATGGAAAGAAGTAGGAAAGGAATTCACTATATTTTTAGTAAGAAGCTTTTTAAAATAACTAGATTATTTTAAATAACTTAGAAGAATTTATTTGTTATTTACAATACATTTATTTTTTAAAATGCACATACTGAGCACACCTAGCACTCAGATCTTAGTTTCCAACACTACTCTCCAACAAAAGGAACTACAGCTCCTTGGGGAAAATGGCCGATTCTAGGACTGAGGCAGGAAATATTTAAGATTTGTCTGGAGCATCTTGCAGTGCTAGGAAGTAGGGAAGCGCTGGAGACGGGGGGCGGGGGGGTGGGGAGGGTGGGGGGGGGGGGGGGGGGGGGGGGGGGGGGGCGATCTACAATTTAAAGCTGTTAAAGGGACAAAGGAGACCACTGAAAGAGTTCCTAATGACCGGAGCTAGAACAATCTTAACAACAACATAAATAAAGTAGTACTGGATTATAACCCAAAGTAGATAAGATATCTATGACTCCATACTGATATAATACATAATGGAATCAATATATATGTGGGGGAGAAGAGACAAATCTTCTTCACAGAAGAATTCCAAGTAATGTATGTAGATACACCCTCCTCAAGGAGGTGAAGCAAAACTCCCTTCCTCAAGTGTGGGCTGGACACAGTGATTTTCTCCCAAAAAAATACAGTATGGAGAGGGAGAAAAAAAGACTAACTTAACAGTGGAGAACCCTGGCAAACACTGCCTCAGGCAGGCAATCAAGGTCATCGTCAACAGAGATAAGTCATGTTGATAGGATGCAAGATGTGAGATAAACGGCGCTTTACCTCTGCAGTCTCCTCCCAAGAACCCACAACCTACGTCTACTTATGAGAAAAACATCAGACACAGCCCAACTGAGGGGCGTTCTACAAAGTATCTGCCAAGTGTTTTCTCAAAACTTCAAGGTCATCAAAAATAAGAAAGGTCTAAAAAACTTACAGCTAAGAGGAGCCTATGGAGACATGGTAACTAAATGCAATGTGGTATCCTGAATGGGATCCTGGAAGACAAAAAGGCCATTAGGTAAAAACTAAGGAAACTTTTGGACTTTGGTTAATAATAATTATCAATGTTCATTCACTAATTGTAACAAATACACCACACTAATGGAAGATGTTAACAATAGGGAAAACTAGGTATTGGTTATATGGGAACTCTCTGTATTAGCAAAACAATTTTTCTATAAATCTAAGGCTGTTCTAAAATACATAAAGTTTATTATTAAAGAAGTACATATATGTTTATTTTAGAAATGAAAATGCTACTAGTAATTTGGTATCTGGAAGGGGTCACACACTGGAAAAAAGAGACTAAGCTTCGCTGTCTTCTCTTCCTAAGATGGGATCAGTGGACAGGCTTCAGGGAATTCACAAACATACTAATATTGGATGGTTAATTTGTATCATTGTATTAAAGCATAGTATTCTTCAGGGAGGGGCAATAGCATTCCTAGATTCTCCATGTGTTTGCCACCTTTTTTTTCTATGTATGGAGTTTGCCTCTGGAGAACCTGCTCTCCCTCTTTCTCAGTCAACAAAGTGCAGTTGGCATTGATTTTATTTGTGGTGATTGGCTCAAGGATGGACAGGTGACCCAAACAAAGCCAAGGATACACAGTCTTGTCACATTTACTAGAGCTTTTGAGAAATAGGGACTCTCCCTGTTTTCCGCTGGTCTTTGAACTGTGAGGACATGAGCCTGAAGCCAATGTTACTCATCGTACAGCCAACGGGTGAAGGCTGCCTGATAAGAGAACCAATCAGGCAGAAGGCAAGTGGAGACATAGAGAAACCATGATTTGAGTCCCTGAATCAAGGCACATCAATGTGCCAGTAAATTCCCTTTAGGGCTTCAGCAATTTGCGTTGAGTCTTTTGTCATTTGGAATCAAAAGACCCCAAGTCTAAACCTAGAAGGACCTCTACATTGTGGTAATTTGGCTGGATGACTAAAGTTTTCCCAGTCTTAAGAGTTTACACTATTATCTGATCCAACTACGTGCCTCACCAAACACTTCACCCCAGCTAGTGTCTGCCACCTATTATACCCTAGGCATGTGGGAACTCTGCTAGGCTATGGGCTCTGGGAGTAAAGACGAATAAGATTTGTCTTACCCTTAAGGACCTGATAGGTTCATAGATTTTACCCTTAAGGACCTGATACGTTCATAGATTTTACCCTTAAGGACCTGATAGGTTCATCTTTAGGCAGAGGCGCTATTATCAGGTCCCATTCTACAGATAAGGCCACAGAGGATAAAAGTCTTTTAAGTAATAGAAAGAAAATAGAATACATGTTTCCTGATAAAGGGGTCTTTTTGGTAGCCAGTAATTCCTCTCTGGTTAACTATAATCCCACTCATTCATTTTTATTTCTTCATTTCTTCATCATTATAGCAGGGGTCAGCAAACTATGGCCCATTATCCATTTTTATAAATAAAGTCTTATGGCAACACAGCCATGCCCATTTGTTTACTTCTTGTCTATGGCTGCTTTCACACAGCAATGGCAGAGTTGAGTAAATGCAACAGATACTGTATGGTCCACACAGCCAAAAATGTTTACTATCTGGTCTTAACAATAAAATATTGTCAGCCTCTGAACTATATATTGAGTTCTTGCAATGTGCCAGGCTGCAGTGTTACACCAGCCATTCTTGTCCTCAATAAGCTCATGGGCTAGTGTTTCCTAGTGAGAGACAAGCAAGTTAACAGGCAATAAAGCACATTTTGATAAGATGTGACAGGGAAAGGATGGAACGCTATGGGAGTGTTAGGAAAAGATTCCTAGCCCAGTCTTAAAGGTGGAAGAAAAGAGTCAAGGACACTTTCTAAGTCTAGACCTAAAGGACATTGGAGAGGATTGGGGTGGGGTAGAAAGAATTTCAGGCAGAGGGAGGAGCCTATAAAATTCAGTGGTGATAGCCGCAAGGCATTTCAGACTAACTGAAGAATTTCAGCTTTTCAGGTGTTTATTACATTATTAAAACTATTTAAAAGTGTATATTATAGTATTTAAAAATAAAAGCAGAACTTAAATGTTCTCTCCAAAAAAAAAAGTTAAAAAAATAAAACAGGGCTATGTGTAGACTAACAATGAGACCTTGTAGGGATCCAAGGATTTTGATTGGTGCATGTGTGTGTGTGTGTGTGTGTGTGTGTGTGTATTTCAATATGGCTGGACTTGAAATCAGGAGGAAGAAATGGAAGTGCCAAGTGAGGAGGCTGGAACACAGGCTGGGGTCAGATCACCAAGGGCCTGAAAAGCCACATGAAGGAGTATGGGCACCATCCTGAGGGCAAAAAGGAACCCATCTTTTTCTCTTTTTTTTTCTTTTAAATTGAAGTATAGTTGATTGCTATCTTTTGTGTATGATAATTGAACCTGAAAGTAAAACTTACTAAAAAAAAAGAATTTCACAATTGGGAGCATTTTCAAGAACTGACTAGTTGTAAGATCTTTAAATCTCCTCCAGCTTGTACAGCTTATGATTCTTGAGATCAGGAAATGGCTTTAGCCTGAGAAGGGGACTATTTTATGGGTTCTCTTAGTAGGAGAAGGGTAGCCTCTCCTGCTTATTGTCAACCATGAGGATCCACTCAGCAAGCTTCCTCTCACCCAGTGACCCTTGCATCAGCTTCCTTACTATCTATGATTTCCTGTGGGATGGGAAATCAGACTGCCTGGATTCCATCTTGACCACATACCAGCTGTGTGGCTATGAGCAATTTACTTAACCTCTCTGTGCACAATTACCCCTCTATAAAATGGAGTTAATAGCACCTACATGTTGGATTGCTGTTGAGTACTAAATGAGATGGTCCATGGAAAGCATTTAGCAGCGTACCAGGCAAATAATGAACACCCAACAAATGTTAATTATACAAGTAGCTGCTATTCAGGTAGTGTTGAAGGAGCACAGAAGGCAGAATGACCTGTTGCAGTGGATATCTTGTCATTGCCTGCTCAACATCCCTTCCTTTGTAGAATCATCCCTTTGTGGAACCAACCCTTCCTTTGCGGAACCAACCATTCCTCAATTTGTGTGGATCCAGTCCAGCATCTGAGTGGGTGGGTATAGCCAATCATTTTAACCCACTCCTTTGTAGGGACTAGTACCAGGCAAAGAAAATAGACCAGTTTACCTTGAGAAGCTAATTCAATCAGAGATGTGGAGAATCATGAATCTTGGAAAAGAAAGGCAAGCGAAAGATCACTAATTTACCATTCTTTCAAAGCCTGATACATGTGGTCAAGCGTCTGCTTGCCTACTTTCTTCCAAGTAGTCCATTCTACCTCCATACAGCCCTAGTTATTAGGAAAATGGAAAGGAATTAACATTCATTAAACTGCAGCTATGTGCTAAGTACTGCGTTGTTCACATATATTCCCAACCACAAACCTGTAAAGAAGTATTATCTTTTACACTATTTATGCAAGGAAAGAGAGAGAGGAAACGTTAAAAAATTAACTCACAATATAGCTTTTGTTGTCTAGTATATTAGCTAGAGCTTCTTTGAGGACAAGGACAGAGGGTCACTCATATTACCCCAGAGAAGAGGGGACTCCTGACAAGGGCACTCATGGTCTGGAATGCCTACCCTATCAAGAACCTCCAAGACATCACCTGCTCTGCTCTTCTCTCAGGTGTCTCTTTCTGCTCAACTCTGAACCTCTCCCCATGACCAGTTTCCTCATGACTTCAGCTTGTTCCTGGTCCACATCACACACCCCAGACCCAAGCCCACTCTGCGACCCTCAGTTCAGCTCTCTGAGTTGGTTGATTCATTCTCTCCATTATAAATTCCATAGCCCTGAAAGAGAACTCCAGTTCCTCCATTTCTCATTTCCCATGGCAGGCCTTAGGTTGTAGTTCACTGGCAGGTCTGTGGTTGGCACCCTAGGATCGTGAGAAGAAAGACCCCACTGTGCAGAATACAATCATTCCATTTGCAATTTGAGCGATGAGGGCTATGAATGGGGTACAGTCCCTCAGAACTGGCTGGGGTGAAGCAGCAATGACTAAGAACTCTAACACAAATAAGAATTCGTATGTTTGTCACCAAAATAGTCAGCTGAATCACTTAGGAATTCATTCAAATATGGGCAACAGAGAATCCAATTCACAGAAGCCTAAACTTAAAGGGTTTGTTTTTTCCTCTTATAACAAGACATCTGGGTGTAGGCAACCCACAGATTCAAAATTATCAAGGACCCAGGCTCTTTTCTTTCTGTTCTCTCTTATTCATCTGTCACAACATGGTCACAGTAGAGTTGACGTACTGCTGAACGTCAGGTTCATTTTTGGGAAGGGGAAAGGAGAGTCAGAGCGTTCTCACATCATTGTTCCGTGACTTTCATTGAGGAAGGAAAGACCTTCTAAGCAGTCTTCCTCTTATAACTTATTATCCAGAACAAGGCTACCAACCAGTTCTCAAATCCAACCTATGAGAAGTGTATGACTGGTTTAGACAAATCAGGGACATCCCCTGAGCCTGGGGTAGGGACTTAGGGTCTCTGAGATCAAGGGACACAGTATGCTCATTTCCTGAAAAAGTAGTAGAGTTCTATTAGGAAAAGGAAAGGCTGTTAGTTGAGCAACGAACAGCAACTTCTCTAACAGAACACTCCTCCATGATAAGAGACCTGTATATGCAGCCCCTGCAGCTGGCCCATTGCTTCCAGTAGATAACATGTTCTTTTTGAGTCAATGAATAAATGAATGAATGAATGAATATTTTGACTCATGAAAGAGAGAAACTCATACAAAGTAGAAAGAAGACCATAGTGGCTGTCAGGAGATACAAATATTTCAAAAATCTCTGTGAGACCTTGTCTCACCTCTCTGAACCTCAACTTCTTCATCTGTAAAATAAGATTGAATAATCCACTCACCATAAAGTTGATTTGGGGATGAAATGAGACTACTTATGGGTAAGTTGTTTGAAATCATAAAGAATTAGGAAATATTGTTTCAACTTACAAGCAATGGAAACAAAGATAGGAGGAAACTGGCCCGAGTCAACAGGCCTTAGAAATCATTCTTACAAGGGAGACCTCCACAAATAGAAAAGGAGAAATGGAGCCTGGGTGGATACTCATTCTGATTAGTTCAAAAAGTCATTGTTACGTTGATTTTACCCTCTGAAGATGAAAGATGGTTTCCATCTGAATAATATGGGAAGTGCTTGTATGTTGGAAACCCAACGCTTATTTTCTGGCAAGTCCAGAACTTGGGTTGAGATATTGAAAGTGGGCACATTAGATGTAAGAAAGAAAAAGTACAGCATCCAGCTCCCCCGGGGATTTCCTAGTTGCTCCAAATATAGTGAAATCACTACTTCCAGGTTACACTGTATTGTGGAACCACAGATGCATATAGCTGGCTGCCTGTGGCAACCGAGCTCCATTTGATTCCATAGAGCTTAGAGGTAGTTGTTTTTACAAATATTTCAGCTAACTTCAGGCACATGGTGAAGGAGCATGCCCCACCTCATGGTGTCAGACTCCGCCACCAGACTTGATTTGGCCAGTGTGTGTGGGCAGAAGTGTCATGGGTCGCCTGCAGGTGGAAGCTTATAAGAATTGGTGTACAATTCACTACTTTCCCTCGCCTGAAAGGGCAACTGGCTCCAAACAGTGAAAGCTCCACAAGCCTGAGTCCCAGGGTGAGAATCACATCAAGCAGGAACCCCTCCCCCAATGACCCTCCATGGAAGCAAGCAGAAACTAGACGGTATTGTTCTAAACCACTAAATTGTTTCACTGCAGCATAATGTCATGTACCCTAAGGCCACCGCAGTGGTATGGAAACAGCAACAAGGAGGGGTTAAAAACATTCTTTGAAGTGAGCCAGTCCAGGATTGGAGGCACTGACACTTACTAGTCCCATGGCCTAACTCTCTACACCCCCTTAGCCTTGCTCACGTTCGTCTATCAGCCTAGATCTGTGGTTCTCAGATCTGGCTGCACCTTCAAATCACAGGAGGAATTTCAAATACATATCCAGGTTCTACACCAGACATTGTGATTTCATTGGTCTTCGGGGGGGGGCTAGGCATTGGTATTTTTTTTAAGCCAAATGCACAGCTAGGTTAGAGGGCTACTTGTCTAGAATTCCTTAATGTTATTTAACTGGTTCACCCTTTAACACTCAGACTGAATCTTCTCCAAAAAAGTCTTCCTGAATCCAAAGTTCCCACTTGAGCTCCAGTAGCAACCTGGGCACATGTGATCTCTGTAATTAGAACATCACATAAGATTATCCATTTCCATATCTACTTTCCAAACAGAGTGTGACCTCCCAGAACACAGGGACTGTACTAAAATCTTCCTGTAGCCCCAACACCTAGATCCTGGCATCATGCTATATATCAAGGTATATATGCAATAAATGCTTATTTATTTAAACAGAGAAAATACCACTTGATTAAAACTAAGAAACCAATGGCAACCTCTGAGAAAACAGCTTTAATAGAATTTGGAAGAAATGACAACCGTTCTAAATTGAGAAGTGAATGTTAAAAAGTTATTTGGTGATGTTGTCAAGAGAAATAGAAAGACAGATGATGGTGGTCAAGAGAATGGGTCATTTTTAGGAAGGGAAAAAAGCCAATTTTGTAGCATTGGGAATGATATCTTTTAAAGGGAAAAGTGTGTTTCAACAGAAAAGTATAATTTTTGTTAGTCAAGGATTCAGAAATATGAGAAGGAGGAGGAGAAAAGAGCACAGGTCTACAAAATGGCAAAAATGGTTATTTCTATGTGGTGAGGTTTGGGTGATACTTTTTTCTCTTCCAGCAGGTGCTCAGTAGGTACTTCTCTGTGTGAGTGAATATGTATATTTTTTCACAAGTGCAGAGTTGAGTTCATTGTACAGTTTAAGGCACGATATCATCTCAGGTCTGTCAAGCCTTCTCATATTTTCCCTTATATCTCCACATTTACCCCAATTTTTCTTTAATGTACTGTGTGTCATTGGATATATAAGTATCCTTGAAAGATGCATAGTATTGCTTTGTATACTTTGTTTCAAACTCACAAAATGTTTTGTTATAGATCTCATTCTGCTTCCTTGTTTACTCAACCCTGTATTCTTGAGCTCTGTGTTACCATATGTACATTTATCTTAGAGTTTCTAACTGCTGCATAATATACCGTTGTAGGCATATCCCCTATTATAGTCATCCGTTCTCTTAATGATGAACACCTAGTTTACCTCCAACTCCCGGCTAACACTAAAAACATTTCAATGAACAACCTCATACATGTCCTGACATGGACCTGAGAAAGAGTTTTTTAGGGGTAGGTATCCAGACAAGGGATTGTTAAATTATAGGCTAGTCGCACACTTAATTTCAACACATACTGCCAAACCTCTCTCCAGCACAACTGCAGTTTTACTCCTACCAGATGTGCATGTGAATTTTGTTTCCCCACATCTGTGCTAACAATACAATCCTTCTATAATTTTCCCATGCTGATAGATGTAATGTGCTACTTTGTTTCCTTTGGATTTCTTTGATTACTAGTGAGTTTAATCATCTCTTCACTTACTGTAACTGTGTTTCCCCTTCAGTGTGCTGACTTCTCTTATCTTTGCCCATTTTTCTAATTGTTTCCTTTCTCTCTCTCTCAGTGTGTGTGTGTGTGTGTGTGTGTGTGTGTGTGTGTGTGTGCGCGCGCGCATTGTCATCTTTGAACATTACAAGTGATTCCTTCTGCTCCATCATCCCTCTGCCAACTTTGTCGATTGAATATGTCATTGAACTGAAAACCTTAATAATGATATATTAAAACCCATCAAGCTTTATCCTCATGGCTTCTACCTTGAGAAGGTCTTATTTAAGAGTTCTTTTTCCACTCTAAAATTACTATAATATTTGCCTATATATTTTTTCTATTAAGTGTATAGTTTTACGTTTGAAATTGGTCTTTAATTCCTCTGGAGTTCACCATATATATGGTATGAGGTAGGGATTCAACATTATCTTTTCTATATAGTTAGCTAGTTTTCTCACTACTTCTGCTAAATGTCCATTCTTTCTTCAGTGATTGGTGATGCCATCTCTATCATAAGCTATGTAGGATATTAGACAAGTAGGTAGATATGTGTGAATGTGTTTGTGTTCTATGCTGTTTACTCTGATGCACTGGGGTTTCTTGTTCTTGTTGTTGGTGGTGGTGCACATTCTTTTTATATCAGCTTTGTATCAGGACTTAATATTAAGAAGGGTGACTCTAAACTCTCCCACTTCCTTCGGTCTTATTAAAAAAATTTTTTTAAACTATTTTATATTTTATACTTCCATGAAAATTCTAGATTCAATGGTTGAGTACTAAAAATGATCCTGTTAAGGTGGGTGGTGGGCAAAATGGGTAAAAGTGGTCAGAAGTCCAAACTTCCAGGTATAAGATAAATCAGTTCTGAGGATGTAATGTACAACATGGTGACAAAATTTAACAATATTGTAGAGCTGAAAGTTGCTAAAAGAGTAAATCTTAAGAGTTCTCATCACAAGAAATAAATTCTAACAATGTAAGGTGATGCATATTAACTTAACTTATTTGGTAATCATTTCACGATATATACAAATATCTAATCATCATGCTGTACATTTAAAACGAATACAATACCATCTGTTAATTATATCCCAATAAAATTGGAGGAAAAAAAGATCCTGTTAGAGTTTTATTGATAAGCTTGAATGACCTGATTGATTAAGGAAGAAATGATATCTTAATAAATATTAAGTCATTCTGTCCATGAACATAGTACATCAGGTTTTCTTGTGTTCCACGACAGAGTTTAAAATTTTTCTTCATACAGGTTTTGTGCATCCTTGATTAGGTTAATGACTACATTATACTTTATATACCTAATGTGATTTATATCTTATATTTTCTAGACAATTATTGCTGAGATAGGAATTGCTGTTGGCATCTTAGCTACTTTCTATTTTGCATTCAATTAACATGGTTTACTTTTTTTTTAATTTATGAAACAAAAGGGGGAAAAAGAACACACATGAAAAGTATGGCTTTGTAGGAATAAGGCTATTTCTTCTTCTATATCAGGAAGAGTGACACAAGAAAGGTCAAAGAAATAGGGAAATGTAGTGGATTAATTGAGGGAAGTTGATTAGTTCATTCCTCAAATAGAAATAATCCTGATGGGTTCGAACTTCATCCCTTGAAGAAAGAAAATACCTTTCTGTTAGAAAAACCCAGGTCACTCATTGTGTATCAAGGAGTTACTGGGGCAACAACCCTTCTCAAGAAGAGTTGCATAATACAAGAGCTGAACAACTGAAACTTTAGAGCAAAAAAGAAAACTAAGATCAGAATGAAACCTAAACAATACATCTTCACCTACTTCCTCATCTATAAAACGAGGAGATTGTACTAAACGATATCCAAACTTCCTTCTACTTCAAGTCTCTGAAAATATTCCTTTCAGAAAATGAAACTTGGGAGTGAAAAAATAATTTTAAGTGCAAATTAATCTCCTCAATTGACTTTCCTATTCTATTGTTTTTTCTGACAAAGAGACTTTGAGAAGAGTTATTCTTTCTTTTTTTTTAATTTTTGAATTTTATTTTATTTATTTTTTTATACAGCAGGTTCTCACTAGTCATCAATTTTATACACATCAGTGTATACATGTCAATCCCAATCACCCAATTCATCACACCCCCACCCCCACCCCCCCGCCACTTTCCCCCTTTGGTGTCCATACGTTTGTTCTCTACATCTGTGTCTCAATTTCTGCCCTGCAAACTGGTTTCTCTGTACCATTTTTCTACGTTCCACATATATGTGTTAATATACGATATCTGTTTTTCTCTTTCTGACTTACTTCACTCTGTATGACAGTCTCTAGATCCATCCATGTCTCAACAAATGACCCAATTTCGTTCCTTTTTATGGCTGAGTAATATTCCATTGTATATATGTACCACATCTTCTTTATCCATTCATCTGTCGATGGGCATTTAGGTTGCTTCCACGACCTGGCTATTGTAGTGCTGCAATGAACATTGGGGTGCATGTATCTTTTTTTATTTTTGGCTCTGTTGGGTCTTCGTTGTGGTGCATGGGCTTCTCGTTGCAGTGGTTTCTCTTGTTGCGGAGCACGGGCTCTAGGTGCATGGGCTTCAGTAGTTGTGGCACGCAGGCTCAGTAGTTGTGGCACACAGGCTTAGTTGCTCTGCGGCATGTGGGATCTTCCCAGACTAGGGCTTGAAACCATGTCCCCTGCATTGGCAGGTGGATCCTTAACCCCTGGGCCACCAGGGAAGTCCCAACATGTGTCTTTTTGAATTATGGTTTTCTCTGGGTATATGCCCAGTAGTGGGATTGCTGGATCATATGGTAATTCTATTTTTAGTTTTTTAAGGAACCTCCATACTGTTCTCCATAGTGGCTGTATCAATTTACATTCCCACCAACAGTGCAAGAGGGTTCCCTTTGAGAAGAGTTATTCTTTATGGGAAACTCAAGAGGAATAAGTTTAGTACATGTGACTGCACAGAGACAATTTGAGAATGGATGCTTGGGGAGAGAACTGGATTATTTTTATTGCTGTCATTGAGGCTGGTTACTGAACTGGCTCCTTCCCTTTCATCAGCTCTACCCCCACTCTAATACTGAAGCGCTTTTCAACAGGGTCTATGTATTTTAAGAGTTTTCTAGCTTGGGAAGAGAAGAGGAAGATGGAGAAGTGAAACCTCTGGAGTTGCATTGTTGAAGAAAGCTTGTTCTTTCAGACCCTTTCCTGCCAAAATTTTACTCAAAGTTCCTCTTTTGTGAGGTAAGACTTTTTTTTCTTCATATTCAAATAAAAAAATATTTGTGACAAAGTACAAAACCCATCACTGGAGTATCTTGAATAACAGGTATATTTTTTCACTTAGATGAGCTCCATGCCTCCACCGATACAGCAGGTCCAATTCCCTTACCAACATCTCCAGTGTAACTTGGAAAAAAACCAAAGTTATGCTTTTGAAGGACAGTAAATCTTAAATCAAATGACCATCTCAAAATGCAAAAATATGGTTTAGAAATAGGTGGAGATACAAATAAATTATTAAAAACAAATGCAAGACTATTGCTAGTAATAACACAAAACTGAAAATAATCTGAGTGGAACATGCCATTGAAATGAAGAGTTAGACTGAATCATCCATATAAAGATTCAGCAACCATTTACAGGAATGTTACAGGTGTATCCTTATTGATGTAAAATGATCTCCATGATAGAAGTGAGGAAAATGACTCATGATTGAGTGTGACGATGGAGATACAAATGGTTATGCACAGTCTT
This sequence comes from Monodon monoceros, assembly GCF_005190385.1. Lineage (NCBI taxonomy): Eukaryota > Metazoa > Chordata > Mammalia > Artiodactyla > Monodontidae > Monodon > Monodon monoceros. The sequence goes on from NW_021703768.1 coordinate 132,565,221, forward strand.
AACCCATTTTCTAAGAAGAAACACACACATACACAGACACAAGCCTAAAGTGATATAAAAGATGTTAACAATGTCCTCCTCTGAGCAGAGGGAACAGGCGATTTTTGGTTCCTTTTCCCTTCATAATCTATATTTTAAAATTTTGTGTAACAATTAGCTTATATTCTTGTATTAAAGCAAAAGATTCAAAAAGAAAGAAAACAGAAAACAAACCAAAGACAAGTGAGTACTGGAGACACATGGCCCAGTCTCAGCATGTCACAAGCCTAATAGAAAAGTCAGAGTAAATCACCAAACTTTGTTCATGCCTCAGTTTCCTTACCTGTAAAGTAGGAAGAGCTGTCTTCCTCTGGCACAGAGTTTTTGTGATATCAAAACATCCTCCCACAAACAATTAGTAATAAGTTAAACATACGTTTGCTGTGAGGCTCAGCAATTCCACCCTTAGGTATTTACCCAAGAGAAATGAAAACATGTCCACACAAAGACTTATGCATAAATGCCCACAGCATTATTCTCAGTAGCCAAAAACTGAAATATTCATATATTCTAAAATTCTAAAATGCTAATCATCAATAAAATAAAAAAGAATAAACTACCAATGCGTGCAACATGAATCTCAAAAATATTATGCCCGGTGAAAAATCTAGACTGAAAAAAAAGAAAAACCATGTGACAGACAGCAGAGACAGCAGATCAGTAGATCAGTAATTGATCAGTTGAGGCTGGAAGTATGGGGAGGGGACAGGTATTGCCTGCACAGAGGTACAGGGGAACTCACTGGTGTGATGGAAGTGTCTGCATCTTGAATGTGGTGGTGTTTACGTAATTGTATGCAGTTGCCAATATGATATATGCTTAAGATGAGTGAATCTTATTGTATGTAAATTACACCTCAATAAAGCACACAGCAGAACTTAAGAAAAAACACTATCCAATAAAGTATGTGAAAATCTATTATGAAATGTAAACCTCTATAGAAATAAAGGAATTTTTCTTAACGGCATTTCTATTAAAACTAAACAAAGTACAAAGAAACAACGTTGGAATGCATTCAGCTGATGAAAATTTCCCTTTGATAAACGGCGGAGTGTGTATAAGCAAAGAGAAAAAAGAATTGCTATCTGTTCCTTTGATTTCTTTTAGCTGTGTTAAACTTTACATAACAGTTCAAGGGAAAACATATATCCTATAAATTACTTTAATACTGTTCTCTGCTAAATACATAGTTGGAAAGTAGAGGGAAGAAAGGAGAGTAGGAAAAAACTTCCTCAGCTTCAGCCCCAAATCCTGCCATTGGAAACCTAGCAAAACAGCTATATTAAATATTTGGAAAACATTCAAGTCCACACTTTGCGTTTCTAATGATACTTTGGAGAAACTAAGTCTGAGAATTGTTCATTCCTTGCCTAAAGACACATGCCAACAGGTGGTAGAGCTAGACTTTACTGGCGGGTTAGAGCCTGGACCCCGGGTCACCACCTCACCTCAAACAAACGCTCCCAATAAAAATACAGTAAGAGCCAACGCAGGAATGGTGAGAGGTCTGGGAGGAGGAAGTCCTTTGGAAATAAGAAGTGGGAAAGGTGGGGTGGCTACATAAGGACAAGAAGCCCAAAGGGGAAATAGCAAGGTGCTGGAAGTCACATCCTCTTTCACAGCTGTGGCCTGGCTGGCCTCTGATGCCCCTTACCATGGCATGGGGGAAGGGTACCCTCATGACACAGTCTGGACTGTGCCTAGGGTGACCGTCCAGTGTGTCTCAGTCACGGGGTGGGCATTCATGTGCTGAGGGCTCCCTGAATCTCTGGGTTGAAAAGAAGCAGATACACGTTGTTTTACATGTTGTATCTAATTTGCCTTTTGCCTCCTTTCCCAGGTTTCTGGGCTTCTAATATAAAAACACACTGAACCCAGCCAGGCGTTCCATCTTTGAAGAAGGTGGTATGAAGGAGCTGAGGAAGCCTCAGAGTTTTACACCCTCTTTACACCATTCTATTTCTGGGATGCTTTTTGAAGATAATTTGCATTAATTTAATATTAGCATTATTACAAAGCAGTGCGTGATCAGTAGGTATCTCTCTTTCCTTTATTTCCTGCAAAGGAGAACAGGACAAGTAGCTCATGATCCCACCACTAACTGATAGTGTTGTGCTGTAGATCCTGCCAGTCATAACCACCCAGAGCATGTATATGCCCTGGTGACCAGCTTTTATCATTTACCGCACCATGAACGTGTTTCATAGTCTCAAATTTTAATTTAAGCCCTCTTTTATGCATATTTTTTAATGTCTTCAGGATTGGCTGTACATTGTAAGGATATGTCATAATTCATTTAAATAAGTCTCCTTTACTGGATAGTTAGGTAATCCCTCCAAATTTTTAGCTATGAGAAATAGCACTTTAAGAACATGATTTATGAAGTATATTTTTTACTTTAATAAATAGAATAATTATTTGTACTATTTACATACATAGTCTTCCATGGCAATGTTAAAGTTACCATTTTCTTCAAATGCCCCTCAAAATAACACAATTTGCCTCCCTATTTTTTAACAAAAATATTGAAATTGGATCTAATCAAGCATTTGGCTCTAACTTCCAGTTTATAGGGAATGAAACAATCTGAAAAGCCCACAATGTGAGACATCTCACAGAACAAGCCATCTAGTTTTTCAACAGGTCAGAGGCGTGAAAAAGGGAGAAGTCACTGTTCTAGATGACAAGAAACTTAAAAGACAAAACAACAAAATGTAACCTAAGGGTCTTACTTGAATATATATTGATTTGAATCACTCAATTATAAACAGGTACTTGAGAGAGATCATTAAAGAAACATGCACTGATTTTAAAGAGTTACCACTAATATCTTAGGTGCAATAATGGTAATTACACACAAAGTTTATTTTATATTTTAGAGATGTACACTGAAATACTTAATAAGTAAATGGTCATCATTTAAAAAAGTATCCTTGTCCCTAAAAATGTCTAGAACTAAGAGCAAAGAAATGGAAATTACAAAAATGAGTCAAATGTCAATCAGGGGATTGAAAAATATGACAAATAAAATAACTGAAATAAAACCTAGATGGATGGGCTCAATATTAGAGTGGAGATAATAGAGGAGAGAAGGAGAGAACTTGATGACAGATTAATTTACCCAATCTGAGTAACAGAGAGAAAATAGATTGAAAAATAATTCTCTAAGAATCTGAGAAAGCCTCAAACAAGGGAAATTAAAAAATAATTCCACACCAAGAAAAATCATGGTCAAATTTCTGAAATTACAAAGAAAAAATCTTGAAAGCAGCTAGAGAGATATGATGTTTATTTATGGAGAAACACCAACTTTAGTGACAGAATTTATCATCTGACAGCATGGAGGCCCAAAAAAGTGGTACAATATTTTGAAGTGATAAAAGAAAACAGCTGTCAAACATGAATTCTGTGTCTGCCAAAAATACTTCCAGGACCAAGGGGGAAAATAAAGACAGTCTCAGATGAAAGAGAATCTGTTGCTAGGAGACCTACCCTAAAAGGATAACTTACAAAGTTGTCTAAACAAAAAGAAAGTAATGAATGAAGGTATATTAGAATATCAGAGAAAGGAAAGATGATAAGCAAAAATATTGGTGAATACAACAAGCTTCACTTCTTCTGTTGTTTTACAAATCATGTTTAAGGTTGAACAAAATTTATAACACTATCTGCTGTTGTTCTTAACTTAAATAGAGGAAATATTTCAGACAATTATATTAGAAATAGAAGAAGGTTAAGGAAGTTCAAGTTTGTACACTTCACTCAAACTGGTAAAATAATGACACAAGTAGACTGTGGTAAGTTATGCACGCATAATGCAATACATAGAGAAACCACTAAAACGCTATACAAAGAGACACACTCAGAAACACTATAGAGAATTATCACTACTGTACCCCTCCCTCCCCATGGCCTGAGTGAGCAAGAGTGCCCGAATCAGCCACTGCTTTAACCCCTTCTTGTCTAGGTGGGGAACACACGTCTGTGGGAGACCTACATGCAGAGGCGGGGCCAAAACCAAAGCTGAGCCCCGGGAGCTGTGTGAACAAAGACGAGAAAGGGAAATCTCTCCCAGCAGCCTCAGGACCAGCAGATTAAATCTCCACAATCAACTTGATGTACCTTGCATCTGAGGAATACCTGAATAGAAAACGAATCATCCCAATATAGACTCAGTGGACTTTGGGAGCAACAGTAGACTTGGGTTTGCTCTCTGTGACTGATTTCTTTCTGATTTTTATGTTTCTCATAGTTTGGTTTTTAGCATGTGTTACCATTGGTGGATTTGTTTATTGGTTTGGTTGCTCTCTTTTTAATTTTTTTTTAATAAATAAAAAAAATTTTTTTCTAACTCATTATTTTCCTTCTTTTTTCTCCCTTTCCTTCTGAGCTGTGTGGCTGACAGGGTCTTGGTGCTCCAGCCTGAGCCTCCAAGGTGGGAGAGCTGAGTTCAGAACACTGGATCACCAGACACCTTCTGGCTCCATGTAATATCAATCAGTGAGAGCTCTCTCAGAGATCTCCATCTAAACGCTAAGACGAGCTCCACCCAACCGCCAGCAAGCTCCAGAGCTGGATGCCCCATGCTAAACAATTAGCGAGACAGGAACACAACCCCACTAACTCGCAGAGAGGCTGCCTAAAATCATACTAAGTTCACAGACACCCCAAAAGACACCACCGGATGTAGCCCTGCCCACCAGAAAGACAAGATTCAGCCCCACCCACCAGAACACAGGCACCAGTCCCCTCACCCAGGAAGCCTACACAAGCCACTGAACCAACCTCAACAACTGGGGGCAGACACCAAAAACAATGGGAACTAGGAACCTGCAGCCTGCTTAAAGGAGACACCAAACACATCAAGTTAAATGGAATGAGAAGACAGAGAATTATGCAGCAGATGAAGGGGAAAGGTAAAAACCCCCCAGACCAAGCAAATGAAGAGGAAATAGGCAGTCTACCTGAAACAGAATTCAGAGTAATGATAGTAAAGATGAAACAAAATCTTGGAAATGGAATGGAGATATACAAGAAAGGTTTAACAGCGACCTAGAAGAACTAAAGAGCAAACAAACAATGATGAACAACACAATAAATGAAATTAAAAATTCTCTAGAAGGAATCAATAGCAGAATAACTGAAGCAGAAGAACAGATAAATGACCTGGAAGATAAAAGAGTGGAAATAACTACCGCACAGCAGAATAAAGAAAAAAGAATGAAAAGAATTGAGGACAGTCTCAGAGACTTCTGGGACAACATTATACACATCAACGTTTGAATTATATGGGTCCCAGAAGAAGAAAAGAAAAAGAAAGTGTCTGAGAAAGTATCTGAACAGATTACAGTTGAAATTTCCCTAACATGGGAAAGAAATAGTCAGGCAAGTCCAGGAAGCACAGAGAGTCCCAGGCAGGATAAACCCAAGGAGCAACATGACAAGACACATATCAGTCAAACTATCAAAAATTAAATACAAAGAAAAAATATTAAAAGCAGCAAGGGAAAAATAACATGCAAGGGACTCCCCATAATGTTAACAGCTGATCTTTCAGCAGAAACTCTGCAAGCCAGAAGGGAGTGGCAGGACATATTTATAGTGATGAAAGGGAAAACCTACAACCAAGATTACTGTACCCAACAAGGATCTCATTCAGATTCAATGGAGAAATTAAAACCTTTACACACAAGCAAAAGCTAAGAGAATGCAGCAGCACCAAACCAGCTTTCAAACAAATGCTAAAGGAACTTCTCTAGGCAGGAAACATAAGAGAAGGAAAAGACCTACAATAACACACACAAAAAAACATTTAGGAAAGTGGTAATAGGAACATACATTTCAATAATTACCTTAAATATAAATGGATTAAATTTTACAACCAAAAGACATAGACTGGCTGAATGGATCCCAAAGCAAGACCAGTATATATGCTGTCTACAAGAGACCTACTTCAGACCTAGGGACCCATACAGACTGAAAGTGAGGGGTTGAAAAAAGATATTCCATGCAAATGGAAATCAAAAGAAACCTGGAGTAGCAATTCTCATATCAGACAAAATAGACTTGAAAATAAACACAATTACAAGAGATAAAGATGGACACTACATAATAATCAAGGGATCAATCCAAGAAGAAGATATAACAATTGTATATATTTATGGACCCAACATAGGAGCAACAAAGTACATAAGGCAAAACCTAACAGCCATATAAGGGGAAATCAACAGTACCAACATAATAGTAGGGGACTTTAATGCCCCACTTTCACCAATGGACAGATCATCCAAAATGAAAATAAATAAGGAAACACAAGCTTTAAATGACACACTAGACAAGAAAGACTTAACTGATATTTATAGGATATTCCATCCAAAACAACAGAATACACTTTCTTCTCAAGTGCTCATGGAACATTCTCTAGGATAGATCATATCTTGGGTCACAAATCGAGCCTTGGCAAATTTAAGAAAATTAAAATCATATCAAGTATCTTTTCAGAACAAACACTATGAGACTAGATATCAATTACAGGAAAAAATGTAAAAAACACAAAAACATGGAGGCTAAACAATACACTAATAAATAACCAAGAGATCCCTGCAAAAATCAAAGAGGAAATCAAAAAATACCTAGAAACAAATGACAATGAAAACACGATGACCAAAAACCTATGGGATGCAGCAAAAGCAGTTCTAAGAAGGAAGTTTATAGCAATACATTCCTACCTCAGGAAACAAGAAAATCTCAAACAACCTAACCTTACACTTAAGGTAATTAGATAAAGAAGAACAAAAAAACCCCAAAGTTAGCAGAAGGAAAGAAATCAAAAAGATCAGATCAGAAATAAGTGACAAAAGAAATGTGGGAAACAACAGCAAAGATAAATAAAACTAAAAGCTTGTTCTTTGAGAAGATAAATTAATAAACCATTAGCCAGACTCATCAAGAAAAAAAGGGAGAAGACTCAAATCAACAGAATTAGAAACGAAAAAGAACTAACAACTGACACTGCAGAAATACAAAGGATCATGACAGATTACTACAAGTAACTATGTGCAAATAAAATGGATAACCTGGAAGAATTGGACACATTCTTAGAAAAGCACAACCTTCCGAGACTGAGCCAGGAAGAAACAAAAAATATAAACAGAATAATCACAAGCACTGAAATTGAATCTGTGATTAAAAATCTTCCAAAACAAAAGCCCAGGACCAGATGGCTTCACAGGTGAATTCCATCAAACATTTAGAGAAGAGCAAACACCCATACTTCTCAAAATCTACCAAAACACAGCAGAGGTAGGAACACTCCCAAACTCATTCTACAAGGCCACCATTACCCTGATACCAAAACCACAAAATGATGTCACAAAAGAAAAAAACTACAGGCCAATATCACTGATGAACACAGGTACAAAAATCCTCAACAAAATACTAGCAAACGGAATTCAACAGCACATTAAAAGGATCATACACCATAATCAAGTGGGGTTTAATCCCAGGAATGCAATGATTCTTCAATATATGCAAATCAATCAACGTGATACACCATATAAGCAAATTGAAGGATAAAAACCATATGATAATCTCAATAGATGCAGAAAAAGCTTTCGAAAAATTCAACACCCATTTACAATAAAAACTCTCCAGAACGTAGGCATAGAGGGAATTTACCTCAACATAATAAAGACCATATATGACAAACCCACAGCAAACATCATACTCAACTGTGAAAAACTGAAAGCATTTCCTCTAAGATCAGGAACAAGACAAGGTTGTCCACTTTCAACAAGTGGGCAACAAGGCAACAAGGTTGCCCACTTTCAACACTATTATTCAACATAGTTTTGGAAGTTGTAGCCACAGCAATCAGAGAAGAAAAGACATAAAAGGAATCCAAATCAGAAAAGAAGAAGTAAAACTGTCGCTCTTTGCAGATGACATGATACTATAGATAGAGAATCCTAAAGATGCTACCAGAAAACTACTAGAGCTAATCAATGAATTTGGTAAAGTAGCAGGATACAAAATTAATGAACAGAAATCTCTTGCATTCCTATATACTAATGATGAAAGATCAGAAAGAGAAATTAAGGAAACACTCCCATTTACCACTTCAACAAAAACAATAAAATACCTAGGAATAAACCTACTGAGGGAGACAAAAGACCTGTATGCAGAAAACTATAAGACACTGATGAAAGAAATTAAAGATGATACCAACAGATGGAGAGATATACCATTTTCTTGGATTGGAAGAATCAATAGTGTGAAAATGACTATACTACCCAAAGCAATCTACAGATTCAATGCAATCCCTATCAAATTACAAATGGCAATTTGTACGAAACTAGAACAAAAATTTCACTTTGTATGGAAACACAAATGACACCGAATGGCCAAAGCAATCTTGAGAAAGAAAAACGAAGTTGGAGGAATCAGTCTCCTGGACTTCAGACTATACTACAAAGCTACAGTAATCAAGACAGTATGGTAGTGGCACAAAAACAAAAATATAGGTCAATGGAACAGGATAGAATGTCCAGAGAAACACCAACGCACATATGGTCACCTTATCTTTGATAAAGGGGGCAAGAATATACAATGGAGAAAAGACAGCCTCTTCAATAAGTGGTGCTGGGAAAACTGGACAGGTTCACATAAAACATTAAAATTAGAAAACTTCCTAACACCATACACAAAAATAAACTCAAAACGGATTAAAGACCTAAATGTAAGGCCAGACACTATAAAACTCTTAGAGGAAAACATAGGCAGAACATTCTATGACATAAATCCCAACAATATACGTTTTGACCCACCTCCTAGAGAAATGGAAATAAAAACAAAAATAAACAAATGGGACCTAATGAAACTTCAAAGCTTTTGCAGAGCAAACGAAACCATAAACAAAGCAAAAAGAGAGCCCTCAGAATGGGAGAAAATATTTGTGAATGAAGCAACTCACAAAGGATTAATCTCCAAAATATAAAAGCAGCTCATGCAGCTCAATATCAAAAAAACAAGAAACCCAATCCAAGAACGGGCAAAAGACATAAGCAGGCATTTCTCCAAAGAAGATATACAGGTTGCCAACAAACACATGAAAGGATGCTCAACATCACTAATCATTAGAGAAATGCAAATCAAAACTACAATGAGATATCACCTCACAGCAGTCAGAATGGCCATCATCAAAAAATCTACAAACAATAAATGCTGGAGAAGGTGTGGAGAAAAGGGAACACCCTTGCACTTTTGGTGGGAATGTAAATTAATAGAGTCACTATGGAGAACAGTATGGAGGTTCCTGCAAAAACTAAAAATAGAATTACCATATGACTCAGGAATCCCACTACTAGGCATATTCCGTGAGAAAACCATAATTCAGAAAGAGTCATGTACCACAATGTTCATCGACATGGATAAAGAAGATGTGGCACATATATACAATGGAATATTAGTCAGCCATACAAAGAGACAAAATTGAGTTATTTGTAGTGAGGTGGATGGACCTAGAGTCTGTCATACAGAGTGAAGTAAGTCAGAAAGAGAAAAACAAATACCGTATGCTAACACATATATATGGAATCTAAAAAACAAAAAAATGGTTCTCATGAACCTAAGGGCAGGACAGGACTAAAGATGCAGATGTAGAGAATGGATGTGAGGACATGGGGAGGGGGAAGGGCAAGGTGAGATGAAATGAGAGTGGCTTGGACATGTATACACTACCAAATGTAAAATAGATAGCTAATGGGAAGCAGCCACATAGTCCAGGGAAATCAGGTCAGTGCTTTGTGACCACCTAGAAGGGTGGGATAGGGAGGGTAGGAGGGAGACACAAGGGGGAAGGCATATGGGGATATATAGTCACATATAGCTGATTCACTTTGTTATACTGTAGAAACTAACACAACATTGTAAAGCAATTATACTCCAATAAAGATGTTAAAAAAAGAAAGAAAGAAAAAAACACTATAGATAAATCAATTCTAAAAAATGTTCAAGTAAGCCACAGAAGGCAAGAAAAAGAAAATAGAAAGAGGGCTCTCTTGGTGGCACAGTGGTTAAGAATCCACCTGCCAATGCAGGGGACACGGGTTCGAGCCCTGGTCCGGGAAGATCCCACATGCTGCGGAGCAACTAAGCCCGTGTGCCACATCTACTAAGCCTGTTTTCTAGAGCTGACAAGCCACAACTACTGAAGCCCGCATGCCTAGACCCTGTGCTCCACAACAAGAGAAGCCACCACAATGAGAACCCTGTGCACTGCAACAGAGAGTATCCCACACTCGCTGCAACTAGAGAAAGCCCACAGCCAGCAACCAAGACCCAACACAGCCAAAAATAAAATAAATAAATTTATTAAAATAAAAAAAGAAAAACAAAGAATTGGAAAACAAATATAAAATGGGAGACTTACACAATTTTGTAGCCTGTGGAAGGAAAAACACATTCACAGACAGATGGACAAAATGAAAAGGCAGAGGACTTTGTACCAGATGAAGGAACAAGATAAAACCCCAGAAAAACAACTAAATGAAGTGGAGATAGGCAACCTTCCAGAAAAAGAATTCAGAATAATGATAGTGAAGATGATCCAGGACCTCAGAAAACGAGTGGAGGCAAAGATCACAAAGATGCAAGAAATGTTTAACAAAGACCTAGAAGGATTAAAGAACAAACAAACAGAGATGAACAATACAATTACTGAAATGAAAACTATACTAGAATGAATCAATAGCAGAATAACTGAGGCAGAAGAACGGATAAGTGACGTGGAAGACAGGATGGCGGAATTCACTGCTGTGTAACAGAATAAAGAAAAAAGAATGAAAGGAAATGAAGATAGCCTAAGAGACCTCTGGGAAAACATTAAATGCAAGAACATTCACATTATAGGGGTCCCAGAAGGAGAAGAGAGAGAGAAAGACCAGAGAAAATATTTCAAGAGATTATAGTTGAAAATATCCCTAACATGGGAAAGGAAATAGCCACCCAAGTCCAAGAAGCACAGAGAGTCCCAGGCAGGATAAACACAAGGAGAACCATACTGAGATACATAGTAATCAAACTGACAAAAATAAAGACAAAGAAAAATTATAAAAGCCACAAGGGAAAAATGGCAAATAACATACAAGAGAACTCCCATAAGATTAACAGCTGATTTCTCAACATAAACTCTGCAAGCAAGAAGGGAGTAGCATGACATATTTAAAGTGATGAAAGGGAAGAACCTACAACCAAGATTACTCTACCTGGCATGGACCTCATTCAGTTTCACCAGAGAAAACAAAAGCTTTATAGACAAGCAAAAGCTAAGAGAATTCAGCACCACCAAACCAGCTCTACAATAAATGCTAAAGGAACTTCTCTAAGTGGGAAACACAAGAGAAGAAAAAGATCTACAAAGCAAACCCATAAAAATTAAGAAAATCGTCATAGGAACATACATATAGATAATTACCTTAAATATGAATGGATTAAATGCTTCAACCAAAAGACACAGGCTTGCTTAATGGATACAAAAACAAGACCCATATATATGCTGTGTACAAGAGACCCACTTCAGACCTAGGGACACATACAAATTGAAAGTGAGGGAATGGAAAAAGATCTTCCATGCAAATGGAAATCAAAAGAAGGCTGGAGTAGCAATACTCATATCAGATAAAATAGAATTTAAAATAAAGAATGTTTCAAGAGACAAGGAAGGACACTACCTAATGATCAAGGGATCAATCCAAGAAGAAGATACAGCAATTATAAATATATATGCACCCAACATAGGAGCACCTCAATATGTAAGGCAAATGCTGACAGCTATAAAAGAGGAAATTGACAGTAACACAATAATAGTGGGTGACTTTAACACCTCACTTACACCAATGGACAGAACATCCAGACAGAAAATTAATAACGGAACACAAGCTTTAAATGACACAATAGACCAGATAGATTTAATTGATATTTATAGGACATTCCATCCAAAAACAGCAGATTACACTTTCTTCTCAAGTGCACACGGAACATTCTCCAGGATAGATCACATCTTGGGTCAGAAATCAAGCCTTGGTAAATTTAAGAAAATTGAAATCATATCAAGCATCTTTTCCGACAACAACACCATGAGATCAGAAATCAATTGCAGGGAAAAAAACGTAAAAAACACAAACACATGGAGGCCAAACAACACGTTACTAAAAAACTAAGAGATCACTGAAGAAATCAAAGAGGACATCAAAAAATACCTAGAGACAAATGACAATGAAAACACGATGATCCAAAACCTATGGGATGCAGCAAAAAACAGTTCTATGAGGGAAATTTATAGCAATACAATCCTACCTCAAGAAACAAAAATCCCAAATAAACAATCTAACCTTACACCTAAAGGAACTAGAGAAAGGAGAACAAACAAAACACAAAGTTAGTAGAAGGAAAGAAATCATAAAAATCAGAGCAGAAATAAATGAAATAGAAACAAAGAAAACAATAACAAAGATCAATAAAACTAAAAGCTGGCTCTTTGAGAAGATAAGCAAAATTGATAAACCTTTAGCCAGACTCATCAAGAAAAAGAGGGAGAGGACTCAAATCAATAAAATCAGCAATGAAAACTGAGAAGTTACAACACACACGGCAGAAATACAAAGCATCATGAGTCTACTACAAGCAACTCTATGCCAATAAAATGGACAACCTGGAAGAAATGGACAAACACTTAGAAAGGTATAACCTTCCAAGACTGAACCAGGAAGAAATAGAAAATATGAACAGACCAATCAAAAGCACTGAAATTGAAACTGTGATTAAAAATCTTCCAACAAAGCAAAGTCCAGGACCACATGGCTTCACAGGTGAATTCTATGAAACATTTAGAGAAGAGCTAACACCCATCCTTATCAAACTCTTCCAAAAAAATTGCAGAGGAAGGGACACTCCCAAACTCACTCTATGAGGCCACCATCATCCTGATACCAAAACCAGACAAAGACACTACAAAAAAAGAAAACTACAGACCAATATCACTGATGAATATAGATGCAAAAATCCTCAAAAAAATACTAGCAAACAGAATCCAACAACACGTTAAAAGGATCATACACCATGATCAAGTGTATGGTTTACCCCAAGGATGCAAGGATTCTACAATATATGCAAATCAATCAATGTGACACACCATATTAACAAACTGAAGAATAAAAACCATAAGATCGTCTCAATAGATGGAGAAAAAGCTTTTGACAAAATTCAACACCAATTTAAGATAAAAATTCTCCAGAAAGTGGGCACAGAGGGAACCTTTCCTCTAGGATAAGGAACAAGACAAGGATGTCCACTCTCGCCACAATTATTCAACATAATTTTGGAAGTCATAGCCAGGACAATCAGAGGAGAAAAAGAAATAAAAGGAATACAAATTGGAAAAGAAGTAAAACTGTCAATGTTTGCAGATCACATTATACTATACATAGAGAATCCTAAAAATGCCACCAGAAAACTACTAGAGCTAATCATTGTATTTGGTAAAGTTGCAGGATACAAAATTAATGCACAGATATCTCTTGTATTCCTATACACTAACAATAAAAGATCAGAAAGAGAAATTAAGGAAACAATCTCATTCACCAGTGCAACAAAAAGAATAAAATACCTAGGAATAAACCTACCTAAGGAGGTAAAAGACCTGTACTCAGAAAATTATAAGACATATGAAAGAAATCAAAGATGACACAAACAGATGGAGAGATATACCATGTTCTTGGACTGGAAGAATCAATATTGTGAAAATGACTATACTACCCAAAGCAATCTACAGATTCAATGCAATCCCTATCAAATTACCAGTGGCATTTTGTACAGAAGTAGAACAAAAAGTCTTAAAATTTGTATGGAGACACAAGAGACCCTGAATAGCCAAAGCATTCTTGAGGGAAAAAAATGGAGCTGGAGGAATCAGACTTCCTGACTTAAGACGATACTACAAAGCTACAGTAATCAAAACAATATGGTACTAGCACAAAAACAGAAATATAGATCAATGGAACAGGATAGAAAGCCCAGAGATAAACCCATGCACCTATGGTCAACTAATCTATGACAAAGGAGACAAGGATATACAATGGAGAAAAGACAGTCTCTTCAATAAGTGGTGCTGGGAAAACTGGACAGCTGCATGTAAAAGAATGAAATTAGAACACTCCCTAACACCATACACAAAAATAAACTCAAAATGGATTCGAGACCTAAATATAAGACTGGACACTATAAAACTCTTAGAGGAAAACATAGGAAGAACACTCTTTGACATAAATCACAGCAAGATCTTTTTTGATCCACCTCCTAGAGTAATGGAAATAAAAACAAAAATAAACAAATGGGACCTAATGAAACTTAAAACTTTTGCAAAGCAAAGGAAACTACAATCAAGACAAAAAGACAACCCTCAAAATGGTAGAAAATATTTGCAAACGAATCAATGGACAAAGGATTAATCTCCAAAATATATAAACAGCTCATGCAGCTCAATATTAAAAAAACAAACAACCCAATCCAAAAATGGGCAGAAGACCTAAATAGACATTTCTCCAAAGAAGACATACAGGTGGCCAAGAAGCACATGAAAAGCTGCTCAATATCACTAATTATTAGAGAAATGCAAATCAAAACTACAATGAGGTATCGCCTCACACCAGTTAGAATGGGCATCATCAGAAAATGTACAAACAACAAATGCTGGAGAGGGTGTGGAGAAAGGGGAACCTTCTTGCACTGTAGGTGGGAATGTAAATTGATACAGCCACTACGGAGAACAGTATGGAGGTTCCTTAAAAAACTAAAAATAGAATTACCATACGATCCAGCAATCCCAATACTGGGCATATACCCAGAGAAAACCATCATTCAAAAAGACACATGCACCCCAATGTTCATTGCAGCACTATTTACAATATCCAGGTCATGGAAGCAACCTAAATGCCCATCGACAGATGAATGGATAAAGAAGTTGTGGTACATATATAGAATGGAATATTACTCAGCCATAAAAAGCAACGAAATTGGGTCATTTGTTGAGAGGTGGATGGATCTAGATACTGTCATACAGAGTGAAGTAAGTCAGAAAGAGAAAAACAAATATCGTATATTAATGCATATATGTGGAACCTAGAGAAATGTTAGAGACGAACCAGTTTGCAGGGCAGAAATAGAGACACAGATGTAGAGAACAAACGTATGGACACCAATGGGGTAGGGGGTAGGTGGTAGGGGGGTTGGTGGTGGGATGAGTTGGGAGATTGGGATTGACATGTATACACTAATATGTATAAAATAGATAACTAATAAGAACCTGCTGTATAAAAAATAAATAAAATAAAATTTGAAAGCAAAGGGAGACAGGCTTTAACGTATCAATAATTACATTAAGTGAAAACGGTCTAAATACATATTTTTAAGAAGAAAGATGGGAAGAGTGGATTAAAAAACATGACCAATTTATACATTGTCTACACTTCAAATATACAAATATAAGCAGTTTGAAAATAAAAGGATAGAAAAATACACTGTTATGGGCTGAATTATACTGCCCCAAGTTAATGCTGATGTTCTAATCTGCAGTATCTCATAATATAACAGTACTGGGAGATAGGGCCTTTCAAAAGAAACCTAAGTTAAGAGGATCATTCGGATTGGCCCTAATCCAATATGGCTGGTGTCCCTAAAGAAGAGTGAATTAGAACACAAAAATACACAGATGGATGACCAAGTGAAGACACAGTGAGACTTCGCAGCCATCTATAATCAAAAGAGAGAGGCCTCAGAAATAAACAAACATGCTACTACTGGGTCCCAGACTTCTAGCCTCCAGGATTGTTAGAAAATAAAGTTCTATTTTTTTAGCCCCCCAGTCTATATTTTGTTTTAGCAGCCCTAGCCAACGAATATAGATACCAAGCAAATACCAATCTAAACGTTAATCAAAGAAAGCATGAGTTGTTTTAATACCATCACATAAAGTAGACTTCAGACCAAAGAATATTACCAGACACAAAAAAGGACATTATATAAAGATAAAAGGCCCAGCCCAGAAAGACATAGTAATCCTAAATGCATATGCATCAAACAGCAGAGCTGCAAAATATGTGAAGCAAAAACTGACTGAACATAAAGAAGTAGAATATTTCACAATTATAGTTGGAGACTTCAACACCACCTCTCAATAACTGAAAGAATAACTAGACATAAACTCATCAAGGATACAGAAGAATTCAACAACACTATCAGCCAACAGGATATAATCAACATTTACAAAACCCATAAATAGCAGAATACACATTCTCATCAAGTTACCACAAAACACATTTCAAGACAGACTATATCCTAAGCCATAAAACAAACTTCAACACATTTAAAATAATGGAAATCATATAGAGTATGTTCTCTACTCACAGTGGAATCAAACCAGAAATCAATAATAAAAAGATAACGGGAAAATTTTCAACCACTTCAAAAATAAACAACAGACTTCTAAATAAACCATGGATCAAAGAAGAAGTATCAAAGAAATTTAAAAATATATTGAGCTGAATAAAAATTATGTCAGAGTTTGTGGGACACAGCTAAAGCAACACGAAGAGGGAAATTTATAGAAATTTTATGCATACGTTAGAAAACAGGAAAAAACTCAAATTAGTAATCTAAGCTCTAAACTCAAGAACGTAGAAAAAGATGATAAAAGGAAACCCAAAGGAAGCAAAAGAAACCCAAGCGAAAAGAAGGAAGACAATAATAAAGATAGGAATTGAAATCAATGAAATTTAAAACAGAAAAACAATAGAGGAGATCAAGGAAACAAAGAGCTGGTTTTTTGAAAGGTCAACAAAATTGAAAAACCTCTAGCAAGACCAACCAAAAAAATAACAGAAAAGAAACAAATTGCCAATAACCTAAATGAAACAAGGGCTATCACTATAGGCCCTGTAGCCACGAAAATGATAATAAGAACAAACTAAGAATAACTTTACAGAGATAAACAGATAAACTTGACATTAGATGAAATGGACAAATTCCTCAAAAAACACAAACTATCACAACTCACACAATTTGGAATAGATAATTTGAATAACTCTACAACTATTATGGAAATTGAATTCATAATTTAAAAATGCCTCCAAGGGACTTCCCTGGTGGCTCAGTGGTTAAGAATCTGCCTGCCAATGCAGAGGACATGGGTTCGATCCCTGGTCTGGGAAGATCCCACATGCTGCAGAGCAACTAAGCCCGAGCGCCACAACTACTGAGCCCACGTTCAACGATTACTGAAGCTCATGCCCCTACAGCCCATGCTCCGCAACAAGAGAAGCCACCACAATGAGAAGCCTGCATATCACTACGAAGAGCAGCCCCTGCTTGCCACAACTAGAGAAAGCCTGTGTGCAGCAACGAAGACCCAACGCAGCCAAAAATAAATAATTAATTAATTAAATATTTATTTATTTATTTAAAAAAATGCGGGCTTCCCTGGTGGCACAGTGGTTGAGAATCTGCCTGCTAATGCAGGGGACACGGGTTCGAGCCCTGGTGTGGGAAGATCCCACATGCCATGGAGCAGCTAGGCCCATGAGCCACAACTACTGAGCCTGCGTGTCTGGAGCCTGTGCTCCACAACAAGAGATGCCGCGATAGTGAGAGGCCCCCGCACTGCAATGAAGAGTGGCCCCTGCTTGCCACAACTGGAGAAAGCCCTCACACAGAAACGAAGACCCAACACAGCCAAAAGTAAAATAAAATAAATAAATAAATAAAAGAAATGCATTCCATTAAAAACAAATACCTACAAAAGATTTCCAGGCACAGATGATTTCATTGGAGAATTCTACCAAACACTTAGAAGAGAATTAACATCAATTCTACACGATCTCTTCCAAAAAATGAAAGAGGAGGGAACATTCCCAATTCATTTCATGAAATTGGTATTACCCTGATACCAAAACCAGGTAATGACTACAAAAAGGAAACCACACTCAAGAGTACAGATACACAAATCCTTCATAAAATATTAGAAAATACAATTCAGCAACATATAAAAGGAATTACACATTATTACCAAATGGGGTTAATTTCAAGGGTGCAAGTCTGATTCAACATTAAAAAAATCAATGAATGTAATCTACCATATCAATAGGCTAAAGAAAAAAACTCATAAAATCACATCAATTGATCCAGAAAAAGCACTGGATAAAATTCAACACCCGTGTGTGAATAAAGCTCTCAGACGTGTAGGAAGAGAGGAGAAATTTCTCAACTAATAAAAAGCATGTAGAAAAGAAAAAAAAATCCCTACAAATAGAATCATACTAAAGGGAAAAGGCTGAATTTTCCCCACTAAGATTGGGAAGGAGGGAAGAATGCCTACTCTCTCCATACTTATGCTACATAGACCTAAAGTTCTATCCAGGTCAATAAGGCAAGACAAGGAAACAAATGATATACAGATCAGAAAGGAAGAATTAAAACTGTCCCTGAGAACCCTCTTGCACTGTTGGTAGGAATGTAAATTGATACAGCCACTATGGAGAACAGTATGGAGGTTCCTTAAAAAACTAAAAATAGAACTACCATACAACCCAGCAATCCCACTACTGGGCATATACCCTGAGAAAATCATAATTCAAAAAGAGTCAGGTACCACAATGTTCATTGCAGCTCTATTTACAATAGCCAGGACATGGAATTGTCCACCGACAAATGAATGGTTAAAGGAGATGTGGCACATATATACAATGGAATATTACTCAGCAATAAAAAGAAATGAAATTGAGTTATATGTATGCAGTGAGGTGGATGGACCTAGAGTCTGTCATACAGAGTGAAGTTAAGTCAGAAAGAGAAAAACAAATACTGTATGCTAACACATATATATGGAATCTAAAAAAAAAAAAAAGGGTCATGAAGAACCTAGGCTCAGGACGGGAATAAAGACACAGATGTAGAGAATGGACTTGAGGACACGGGGAGGGGGAAGGGTAAGCTGGGACGAAGTGAGAGAGTGGCATGGACATATATACACTACCAAATGTAAAACAGATAGCTAGTGGGAAGCAGCCACATAGCACAGGGAAATCAGCTTGGTGCTTTGTGACCATTTAGAGGGGTGGGGTAGGGAGGGTGGGAGTTAGATGCAAGAGTGAGGGGACATGGGGATATATGTATACATATAGCTGATTCATTTTGTTATACTGTAGAAACTAACACAACAGTGTAAAACAATTATACTCCAATAAAGATGTTAAAAAAACAAACAAAAAAAACCTGTCCCTATTTGTAGATAACATGATTGATTATCTATGTAGAAAATCCCAAGGAATCTTAAAAAAAAAAACCTCCTAGAACTCCTAGAACTCATAAGTGAGTTCAGCAAAGATGCAAAATACAAGATAAATATACAAAAATTGTTTTTATTTCTACACACTATTTTATTTCTATTTACTAGCAAGGAACACAGAGACACCAAAATTTAAAATATACCAGTTAAAATTGCTCAAAAAAGAGAAATAGGTGCAAATCTAACTAATATATATGTGTGTATATGTATGTGTATATATATATATGACTTGTATGCTGAAAAACTACAAAATGCAGAGGAAAGTGATCAAAGAAGATTTTAATATATTGAGAGATACACTGTGTTAATGAGTTGGACAACATAGTAAAGATGTCGATTCTCCTTCCCCAAATTGATATATAGGTTTAATACAATTCTTATCAAAATCTCAGTAATATGTTTGTAAAAATGAAGATTATTCTCAAATTTACACGGAAAGGAACTAGAATAGTTGAAAAGATTTTGGAAAAGTAGAATAAAGTGGGAGGAATTAGTCTATCCAATCTCAAGATTAATTACATACCTACAAGCTTAATTACATAGCAAGATTGTGCAGTATGGACAGAGGGATACAAACACAGACCATCGGGACCAAATAGAGAACTCAGATATCTGATTAGGGGTTAATATCCAAAAAAATATAAAGAACATATAATAACTCAAAAGCAAAAAAACCAAATTTTTAAATGGGCAGAGGATCTGAATAGACATTTTTTCAAAGACATCCAAATGGCCAACAACTACAGCAAAAGAAGATTAACATCACTAATCATCAGGATAATGCAAATCAAAACCACAATGTGATATCACCTCACACCTGTGAGAATGGCTATTACCAAAAAGATAAGAAATAACAAGTGTTGGAGAGGAGGTGGAGAAAAGGAAAACCTCGAGCACTGTTGGTGGGAATATAAATTGGTATGGCCACTATGGAAAAATGTATGGAGGTTCCTCAAAAAAATTAAAAATAATAAAACTAACATATGATCTAGCAATTCTACTCTGGAAATTTATTTGAAGAAAAATGAAAACACCAATTTGAAAAGATATATGCACCCCCATGTTCACTGCAGCATTATTTTCAATGGCCAAATATGGAAAAACCCGAGTCCATCGATGGAGGAATGTATAAGAAAATGTGATGTATATCTACATATAACTGTGATATATACCACACACACACACACACACATGCACACGCACACACACACAAACACACTGGAATACTATTCAGCCACAAAAAAGAATGAAATCTTGCCATTTGCAACAATACGGATGGACTTGGAAGGCATTATGCTAAGTGAAATATGTCAGAGAATGACAACGTATGATCTCACTTCTATGTGGAATTAAACAACAACAAAAACAACAAGCCAAGCTCGCAGATACAGAGAACAGATTGGTGGTTGCCAGATGTGGAGGATGGGGGACAGGAGAAATGGGTGAAAGTACAAAAGCTACAAACTTCCAGTTATAAAATAATTAAGTCATGGGGATGTAATGTACAGCATGGTGACTGTAGTTAATAACACTGTACAGTTTATTTGCAAATTCCTAACAGAGTAGATCCTAAAAGTCCTCATCACAAGAAGAAAATTATTTTCTAACTGTATACGCTGATGGATGTTAACTGGACTTATTGTGCTGATCATTTTGCAATATATACAAATATTGAGTCATTATGTTGCACTCCTGAAATTAATATAATGTTATATGTCAAGTATACCTCAATAAAAACAAATAGAGGACCTAGAAATAGACCCACACAAATATGCTCAGTGGAGTTTTTAACAATGGTGCAAGTGCAATTCAGTGGAGGAAAGATAGGCTTTTCAACAAATGGTGCTGGAGCAATTGGATATCCATAGGCAAAAAAATGAACTTCGCCCTAACGTCACACCTTATACAAAAATTAATCCTGGGGATGCAGCTGTGGGAATGGAAAGGAGGTGATGGATTACAGAGACAATGAGGGGATATAATCCACAGGCTGGACTAATTGTTTATAGGGGATGGATTAAGAGCTTTAGGCAGGAGTGAAGCAAGAGGGAAGAATCCAGGATGAACTTGGTTGTTGGACTAGAAGTTATTTGGGAGAGTGGGGCTAAAAGATGATATGTCCAGATCTGGACATAGAAAGCTCCAGCTGCCTATAAGATATCCTGGTGGAAAAGCCCAGTCAACAGTTCACAACTGGGCCTAAAGCTCAGGAAAGACATATGACTGTACTAGAGATCTGGGGGTCGCCAGTAAATAGGGAGAGGATAACAAGAAAAAGGCAAGCAGTGGATTGAGTCCTGGGAACATTAACACTTAGGGAGATAGAGAAAGAGGATCCAGCCACAGGTAGTAAGAACAAATGCAGAAGGATAGGAAGAAAATCAGGATAAATGGTACCACTTCCTGAGAGCAAAAGGGAAGAGAGAGTTGTAAGAAGCATGGCTTGGTCAGTGGGGTCAAATGCTACAAAGAAGTCAAATATGATAAGAATTGAGAAATAGCCACTGCACTAACATTGAACTTTTGCTTGATGGCTTCAATGGAGGAGTAGAGCCAGAAGCCAGTTGCATTAATTTAAGGAGTAAATGGGAGGCAGGGAAGTGGACATTTGGGACAGAAAAGTTTGGCTCAGATATAAAGGAAAGATGAAGGGGAGTAGCTAGAGATTGTGAAGGCATTAAAGGGTCAAGGGAAAGTTATTAGGGGGCATTGTTTGTTGTGCTCACAGGCAGAGGGGACGATTCCAATAGAAAGCAGAAGGCTGGAGATATAGATGAGACTGGAATGCACATATATCAAGATACCTTATAAAATTCTCATAGTCATGGCTTTTGTTCAAAGCCTGAACTAGGTGCTTTTCCACTAAGATCAGAAACAACGTAAGGATACCCCTCTTCTTTTCAACATCATACTGGACATTCAAGCTAATGCAAAAGGACAAGAAAAGGAAATAAAAGGTATACAGATTCAGAAGAAAAGCAAAACCCTTTGTTCACATGACATGATAGCCCATATAGAAAATTCCACAGAAGTGACCAAAAAAAATCATGAAACTAATAAGCGATTAAATCAAGATTGCAGGATACAAGGTTAATATCCAAAGTCTATTGTTTTCCCAAATAACAGCAATGAAAAATTAGAACTTGAAATTAAAAACATAATACCATTTATATTAGCACACGTGAAAAAATACTTAGGCTTAAACCTAACAAAATATGTTAAGATCAATATGAGGAAGTCTACAATATTCTGATGAAAGAAATCAAAATTGGGCTTCCCTGGTGGCACAGTGGTTGGGAGTCCGCCTGCCGATGCAGGGGACATGGGTTCGTGCCCCGGTCCGAGAGGATCCCGCATGCCGTGGAGCGGCTGGGACCATGAGCCATGGCCGCTGAACCTGCGCGTCCGGAGCCTGTGCTCCGCAATGGGAGACGCCATGGCAGTGAGAGGCCCGCGTGCCGCAAAAAAAAAAAAAAAAAAAACAAATCAAAATTAAATAAATGGAGAGCTAGTCCATGTTCATGGATCAGGAAGCTCAATATTATTAAGATGTCAGTTCCTCCCAACTTCATCTGTAGACTCAATGCAATTTCAATAAAAATCCCAGAAAGTTATTTTATGAATAATAACAAACTGATTCCAAAATATATGGAAATGCAAAAGACTCAGAATAAGTCAACACACTATTGAAGAACAAAGTCAGAAGATTGATACTACCCAACTTCAAGATTTATTATAAAGCTACAGCAATCAAGACAGTATGCTACTGGCCAGAGAATAGAAAAATAAATCAATGGGACAGAATAGAGAGCCAAGAATGAGAACCACACAAATAAAGTAAAATTATATTTGACAAAGGAGCAAAGATAATTCAATGGAGAAATGATTGTTTTTTCGATAAATGGTGCTGGACTAACTGGATATCTACCTCAAAAAAATGAATCTACATGCAGACCTTATAACCTCCACAAAAATTAACTCAAAATGGGTCATACTCCCAAATGTAAAACACCAAACTATAAAACTCCTAGATTATAACATAGGAGAAAATCTAGATGACCTTGGATAGGGGAATGGCTTTTTAGGTACAACACCAAAGACATGACCCATGAAAGAAAAAAATGAGAAGTTGCGCTTCATTAAAATTAAAAACTCCTACTCTGTGAAAGACACTGTCAAGAGGATGAGAAGACAAGCCACAGATTGGGAGAAAATACTTGCAAAAAAATATATCTGATACAGGACTGTTACGTAAAATATACCAAGAACTTAATACTCAGCAATAAGAAAATGAACAACCTGATTTAAAAAATGGTCAAAAGACCTAAATAGACACCTCACCAAAGAAGATATACAGATGGTAAATAAACATATGAAAACATGCTCAACATCATATGTTATTGGGGAATGCTAATTAAAATGAGACACCACAACATACCTATTAGAATGGTTATAATCCAACACCAATTGCTGGTAAGGATGTGAAACAACAGGAACTCTCATTCATTGCTGACGGGAATAAAAAATGGTATAGCTATTTTGGAAGACAGTTTAGTAATTTCTTACAAAACTAAACAAACTCTTACCATACAATCCATCAATCATGCTCATGAATGTTTACAGCAGTTTTATTCACAGTTGCCAAAACTTGGAAGCCACCAAAATATCTTTCAATAGGTCAATGAACAAAGAAACTGAGGTACATTTAAACTATAAAATATTATTCCACAATAAAAACAAATGAGCTATGAAGCCACAAAAAGAAACAGAGGAACCTTGAATGCATATTGGTAAGTGAAAGAAGTCGACCTGAAAAGCCTACGTGTTGTATAATTCCAGCCACATGAAGTCTCGGAAAAGGTAAAACTATGGAGTCAAAGGTCAGTGGTTGTCGCAGGTTTGGGGGGAGGAAGGAATGAATAGGTGGAACATAGAGCAGTAAATAGGGCAATAAAACTATTCTGCATGATACTGTAATGGTGGACACGTGTAATGATACACTTGTCAAAACCTGTAGCATGCAACTCACAAAGTGTGAACCGCAATTTAAACTATGGACTCCAGTTGATAATGATGTGGCAGTGCTGGTTCATCAATTGTACCAAATGTACCACGCTTGCGAGAGATGTGGATGGTGGGGGAGGCTGTGTATTGTGGGGAGAGGAAGGCGGCCATGTGGGAACTCTCTGTACTTTCCGCTCAATTTTGCTGTGACCCTGACACTGCTCTAAAAAATAAAGTCTATTGAGAAATATGCGAAACATTCATCATCCAAGTATCTTGTTTAGGCTCCAGCAGGTGCAGGAACCGCCAGACAGAGCATACCCCATGTCAGCAGTTGAGAGCACAAAACAGAGAAGGTTACCTTAGAGCACTTCCTCAGAGGCCAAAGGGGACTTTCTTCTTTGCTTATTTTTACAACTGGTGGAAGAAAACATTTAGTTCCTCGGAGGCCCAGGGACAGTCAAACGAGGCAGCTGTGGGCCAGCTTTCCGAGAAACCTTACAAAAGCATGGCAGCATCCAGACTTCCTGTTCCCAGGGCTGCCATCAACATCATGCCATTGCCAAGGAAGCCAGATGGAGGACAGATCAGCTGGCACCCGGCGTCGTGCCCTTTCCCTACTTGGTCGTTCACCTGCCCCAACCCACTGTTGATGTGTTCCTGTTTTGGTTGTATCTTTTAAGCTTTTCCAGAGCGCTTGTCACACACAACAAGAAAACATGCTGTCACATTCCCTCTCCAACTCTCTCTAGGTCAGTGGTTCTCAACCTAGGCTACACATTGAAATCATCTGGGGAGGCTGAAAAGGCTAACACTACCTGGGCCCCACCTGCTGAGATCCTAATTTGATTGGTGTGGAAATGGGTTCCCACGTGATTCTAATTTGCAGTCAAGGTTGTAAATTACTAGTCTCAGCGGGTCCGTGGGGTTTACACAGACTCCTACACTCCACCCAGTCATAGGAAGGGGGTTGTTTCTGGTTTCAGAGACATTCTTCCATGCCCCATCCCATCCCCAGCACACACAAGAAGGCTCTAGGAAACATTCTTTCAGTCGATGTATTCACTAATTGTCATGGATATGTATTGAGCACATACTATGTGTAAGCTAGATGCTGGGAAACTACATACACTTCCCTCAAAGAGCTCAGTATAAAAACATCATCAACCTAAAGACCTCTTATACAAAGGATTAAGTTCTAGGGTCACTATCTAAGGTGACAGTTTGTAGAGATTCAATTTGACAAGTCTCTGCCCTGGCTCAGGGCTCTGTCAGCCAGAAGGAGGAGGAGGCCTCTTTGTAATTCACCCAAGGTACCACACATGCTAGCTGGGGTGCTGGCCTCATGCAGAAGGACCTGAGTCAGGCACTAGCACCGTGCCTGGTGCATGGGAGGTACTCTGTATTATTCATTGAGCGACTACAATGGGCTGCACAGAAGCGTTCATAAGAGGGATTAATTCTGTCTACAGGGATGAGGGTGAGAAAGTATGAAGAGGTAACAGTTGAGCTGAACCTTGAGGAACGGCATGCCTGGTGGGGAGACAGGAGACAAGCATCCCCCCAAGATGGGTTGAACTACGGAGTGGAGAGTGGGTATCTGAGGCATTTATATCTGCTGGAGCACCGCATGGAGGGGCTGCATGAAGCAAGCAGACAAGGGAGAAGTTGTGAAGGGCTTATGATGGAGTAGGGACTTGTACCCACTGGGGAGCAGTGGGAGGATTTTCATCTCACATGTAGCACAATCAGACCTTGGTTTCTTCGATTACACTGGTAGCCACGTGGAAAAGAACGTAACCAAAGACTCCAACTCAGAGTTGCAAAGGCCCTTAGGAGCCTTGAGAATTCCCAAGGGAAATTTAAAGTTAGATCCCCAGGAATTCTCAGGATTCGACTCTTCCTCCCTCAGCCTCCATACACCCTGCTCACACTCTACACCAAGGCTACTAAAAGCTCCATCTGGGTTTTTGTTGGCTATTAGTACCTTTGCAGTGGGTGCAGCAATGGCTTTGTCTATACTTCTTCAGATGATCTGATGTGATCAAGAGTCAAAGAAGAAACAGTCTTGAGAGGATTTGTATCCTGAGACTTCCCCCATCAAAGCTGTCCACAACCAACTGACAGAAGACCTTGACCAGAGGGAGAACAAATGATAAATTTTGACGAGTATTCCATTCCTCCTAGAGAGCGCTATGAATCTGGAAGAAACACTTCTGCAAAACCAGAGAGAAAATATGCTACCCTACATTTCTTAGGGTGCTTTAGGGACTCAAGAGTGAGCAATTTCTTTTACCCTCAAAAGCCCATCAGATACCCACACAGTCTAAATATAAAGCTGTCATGTTCATTTCATGAAATTTACTGCTCACATAAGTAGAAATGGAGGATTATTGCATGCTCTTCTTTCTACGTATTCTTTCATGAGTTCTGAATGTTTTTGTTGAAATGTAAAATAATTTTTAGTAACTTATCTTCTGTAATTTAAACCAACAAAAAATAAACTCCTAGGGCCCACCTCTCTTACTGAATCAGAATCTCTAGGAGCAGAGCCCAGGGATCTGTATTCTAAGAAGCTCCCAGTCGATCTAAATCATTGCCTCCCTGACTTCAGGCATCTACATAACCTTTGCCATATTCACAGTGCCCTTTTGCTATTATTCACTCAAGTTGTTTTAGGTAAACTTTAAAATTGTATTCATCCTAAATAATATCCATTAAATCACGGTTTTGATGCATCGTGTTCTACAAATGTACATTAAAACACCTAACTATTTAAAAAATCCATTGTGGACTAGCTGAAGGCAGCCCCTGCTCCACCCCACTAATTCAAAGCTGTAAGTTTAGAAAGAGTGGGTTCAGCTGCGTCCGGGCCCATGTGATTCAAACTTTGGAGTCTCTTCTTCCAGGACCCCTCTTCCTAGGCATGGGTGCCCTCACACAGCCCTGTGGAAAGCCCCTCACTGCCAGGACGCACCCCTGTCCTTCCCCCAGGTACCCTCTCCTGTCGCTCCAACCAAACTGGCTTTTTATATCTGAACTTCGGAAGGTATCACTACAGCACGTTAATAAATGTTAAAATAAAATTTGCAGGTTCAACCCCTAGTAGCAAAAGTGCTTTGTTTTCCAAGAATGGGATTCTTCTCAAACGGATATGTTCATACAGCCCTTTGCATCAACACCTAAAAACGGCACCCGTTTCTCCAGCTTCATTTCTTTTCAATCTTCCTCACTCACTCTGCCTCAGCCACACTGGCTTTTTTAGTCCTTGGAACACACCATACTTTCTCCCTCTTAACATACAAGCTTATTCCTACCTCAGCCACACTGGCTTTTTTAGTCCTTGGAACACACCATACTTTCTCCCTCTTAACATCCAAGCTTATTCCTACCTCACGGCCTCTGCATTTGCTGGATTTCTTCACGTCACTGCCACCTACACATTCTTTCGGTTTCAACTCAAACGTCACTGCTTTCCCAGAGGCAGCTCCTGACCAACTCAGCAAAAGTTACACCAATTCCCCACAAGCGCTCCCCTCCAGGCATCCTCTATCACAGCAGTTTTCAACCAAGGGTATTATTGCCTCTCAGGAGACGTTGGTAATGTCTACAGACATTTGCAGTTGTCACTACCTGGGGGGCACAAGTGTTCTCTAGTGAGTAGAGGCCGGGGATGCTGATAAACAATCATATAATGCACAGTACAGACCCCTACCACAAACGGTTATCTGGCCCCAAATGCCATGTTTGAGAAGTTCAGCTCTACCGGTGTATATCTTTTTTTCCTTATCATTACCAGCACCAGAATTGATGGTGTGGGGTTTTCTTTCCTACTGAATTGGAGCTCTTTGGGAACTGGAGTTCAGCGCTGTTCTCTGTTCCACCCACAGTACCTAGAGGAATGTCAGGCACACCTGATTCTCAAATCTTGCCCTATTTGCCCTTGTCCTGAGAGTCCACAGCAAGTTGAAGATGGCTGGCCTTGACTAAATGATGAGAATAAGAAAACAAGTCAATTTCCAAAATGAAAACAAAAATGTGTTTTATTGATGAGTGTACGTACAAATCAAGCTCATGATGAGGGGCCCCTCACACTTGCATGTACTCACAAAATTATCTTCACAGCCATCAATGAAAGACTGGTTCCTCTACTTTTAAAGATGTGCAGAATTTCCTAAGTTCAAATATATAGCTTTAATTATACCAGTGTCCTAAAGCCCCAAGATCGACTATAGAAAATGAAATCTCGATGGTCTCAAAAGATCAAAAACAAAAGTAAATTCATTATATAAAATTGGCACTTTTACAGAAAAGAATTTAATATTAACTAAGTACCTCCCCTTCCTTCCCTCTAACCCATGCTCCCTCTCAGTTATTGACAAAGTTTTGTACAGTTTAAAATGATAGCCAAATTACCCAATATCAACTTTTCAAAAACAGAAACATTATTCAGAAAAATAATAAAAGGTACCATATAGCAAGAGACTTATGAGTGCAACACCGTTGAAATTATTTACTGAGCACTGATGCTAGATCTATCACTACCAACTCCACACACACACAAAAGAAAACTTTGCATTTCTGTAGTGTTTTTCACTTTTATTTTTCTCACAAAGAATATGTCATTGGAATTACCACTATACATCAATGTGTTTGGAAATAATTCTGAGGTGTAAAAAAAAATTAGCACAACATTGTAAATCATCTCTACTTCATTAAAAAATATATTAAAAACTTAGGCATAAAGAATGATTTATCCTAATGTCATCCAATGTTACTGGTAAGAGTTAGGATTAGAACTCGGGTCCTATCTCTAATTCTATGTACCATCTGCTTTCTCCCAGGCTCCCCATCTTGTTTCACAGAATGCTACTGGGTATGCCAGTAGTCATGGTGCTCAGGGATTTTAAACAAATTTTGGAAATGCTGGATTGAATAAAGTTGATCAAATTCCCACAACCTGTAATGTGTCATCACAAAACTCCAGGAAGGATATGGAGAATAGAGCACACATCAAAAAATTCAAAGCCCCACAAGCCACAAAGCAGGTAACAAACGTGAACCTGCAGGCAAGGCAAGGGCTGGGGGGGGGGGGGGGGGCTGAGGGATGTGGTGCCATCTAGTGGGGCCCTGGCTGCATAGGGATGCAGTCTGATGCTGTTAGCTCTTTCAAGAGAAGTTATACATCTTGACATTAATTTGAAATCACTATGGTTATGCATATTGTCTTGAATTAAAAAAAAAAAATCCCTGTAGTTGGAACATAATTTTTTAAACTAGATAAGTCTGGTCCCACTTGTGAAAACTAGTATACAATGTTTAGCAATCTTCTTTGCCCCATAACCTTTATTCAGAGGTCCTGTTAATTTCCCAGAACTCCGCAGAAGTGTCAAAAACATTACCTTCAAAAACAAGCATCCAGCCCTCATGGACCACTTTGGTGTGAGTAGCTCTGAACACCTCCCAAATAACTCAAGCATGAGTTGTTTCAGGGTTTACTCAAATTGAAATTAATTTCCAGTCTTGTTAACTGTTCATGTAAAAATGCTCCTAGTGACTAAAAATATCCTTACCGTTAGCCTTTCTCTAATTCTTCTGGAAAAACCAAAAATTTAATTGAGCTGTGAAAAAGATATAATACAGGAATTGATTCAATATGAAAAAGACCCTTTATCCTTCCAAAACAATTTTAAAAATCAAAGTGGTTTGAGGACAACTTAGCATTTCGGTTGAAACTGGTAACACTCTCAAACAACACTATTATATTTGCAAACTAGCTTTTCTAAGTCAGAAAGCCTCTTTTACTACTCCCTCCCCCTCTTTTTTCCTTTTATTTCCATGCTGCCTCATTCTAAAAATTACATCAGAGAGTCTGCCAGTTGTCTACATAAGTGCCTAGAACTGTGGCACCAATGTAGCCGAAACAGCATAAATCATATGGCAATTGATTTTCTTCCCCTGGTGTCTCCATGGTCCACTCACTACGCCAGCTTCTTCTAACTGCTAAAATACCCATCCTGGTCCCAGGGAAAGCACTTCTATTTCCAGAGCCCTGAGAAACCAGATATACCTATAATGGCAAAATCACATTCACTTCTATTTTCCCATTGTGTAAATAAAAACCTGTACACTCCCATGATTTGAAATCTTTGGGGGCCCTAATGAATATAACATTTGAAGTTGCTTGATTAAAAAAAATGACAATCATGAAATGCTTCCAAGTTAAGTCCTTTAAGTCCCAAATTGGATTTGTTGATTCTAAGTGGTATTCAGCTCTTCTTGACAGCTTTGGTAACTGAGGTAGTAGTGTTTATTCTGTCTCCCCAAGGAGAATTCTTGATAGAAAACAGGATTCATAGGGTCTAAAGAGAACGCACAATTCTAAGGAATAAATTTCATGTTTTGGAGAGAGCTCTGCAATGACCAGAAAGATTGAGCCAGTTTTAGTATAAAAAATTAGGACAATGTTACACAGGTTGACGGTACACAGATGAGCTAGACTCACTCTACCCAATATCACCGACTGGTTGGAATGCCATGGGAAACTGATGGAAAAATTGTCCTGCTTCATGAAAGGACTCTGGCACAGTGATATCTGGTCACTGTCTTCCACAGTCAAGGGCATAATGCCTTAGAAGGCCACTGGATCCATGACTTAATGAAGGTCATCAATAATGTAGATATTGTCTTCTGCTCGGACAGGCTTCAGAGCTGCATTTTTCAAAGCTCCAATGTGAGAGTCCCTCAACGGAATCACACTACAGAAAGAATAACATGAGTAAGAGAAAAGCAGACCACTTCTCAAGTATGAGCAGTGCACTTGTTTATGTTCAAGCAAGATTGGGTATTTGCATTTCCCAGAACCCCATTCACACAGCCTATGAAATAAATACAAGCTTTCAGAGTTGTGAATATGAAATTTCAGGAAAGTGTTTAATAAGCAGGTAGAAAACCTCAGCAGTAGTTTCTAAAACCTCAGACTGGTCTCCTTCTAGAGTCTCATGTAATAGAATACAAAAATTGAAAATCTAGGGACTTCCCTGATGGTCCAGTGGTAAAGAATCTGCCTTCCAATGCAGGGGATGCAGGTTCGATCCCTGGTCGCGGAACTAGGATTGCACATGCCATGGAGCAACTAAGCCCGTGTGCCAGAACTACTGAGCTTGCAGGCCTCAGTGAGAGAGACCTCATGATGCAAACTACAAAGCCCACACACTCTGGAGCCCACGTGCCACAACTAGAGAGAGAAAACCCGTACACCACAACTAGAGAGAAGCCCATGCACTGCAACAAAAGAGGCCACATGCCTCAAAGAAGATCCCATGTGTCACAACTAAGACCCGATGCAGCCAAATAAATAAATAAATATCTTTAAAAAAAACAAAGAAAGAAAATCTAAGAAGACAAACATCAGACATCAAATTGAAGTACTAAACCAGTATACATATTCTGAAAGATGGCTAGGAAATGGTTTGGCTAGTGTTTTTCCAACTGTGGACTGTGACCCTTTAGAGAGGGTTATTAAATCTATTTAGTGCTCTATATCCTGTTTTTAAGATAAATATATATAAGTATACAAAATATCAGAGCATACTGGTATAGTTAAATAGTATTGTTTCATCGAAGTGTATACTAGATCATGGAGTCAAAAATCTTACCATGCCTTAATGGTCAAAATTAGAAAGCCATGGGTTAAATGACTTTTATAACACATATGCTCACACATCAATATGAATAGGTCGTTTGTGGAGTTTTGATATTGCTACTCTTTTATAATTTGTCGTGTATATAGTTACTACTTTTTATTAGTTAAGCCTGCCCGGAAATGATATGAAATGTACTGCATCTTCATTCAGTTCTGATCTTTAAATGGATTAGTCACACATGTGTGGAAACCATTTAGGTGTCAGCAGCTCAAAATGAGTCAATGTGATATAGGTGCACCAAAAATAAATTCATGGGGAAATGCTCATTTTTGGTTTTGTTTTGCTTTGCTTTGCTGTATTATACAGTATTTCCTACAATAAATATTTTCTTTTCTAATTAGGTGACAAAAAGTGAAACTTTAAAAAAACGTTAACAGCAAAAGGACAAAAATAAACTAAAAGGATGCTATCTTTCATGCTTTTCTGCCTGTAGGGAGCATTTTTTTCCTTCCATTCCTGGAAGCAGATAGTCAAAAATTTCTATAAGTATGGGTTTTGGACTCTAAGAGACATAAGATTGAGTCTTTTACCTGCTGTGCAGTGTGACCGTGGATGTTACTAACATCTCTAAACCTGTTTTCCAATCTGTAGACTAAGAATAATAATAGTGCCTATGAAGGGTGTACAGGTTCACTGCTGTGAAGGGCATGACTGCAATAATAAAAGCCAATGTTTATGGAACACTTGCAATATGTTTGGCATAGTTCAAGGCATGTTCTGTGGATTGGCTCATATGATTAACTCAGACATAGGAAACACTATGTAATAACATCCAATGAAAGAGAACTAGAAATAACATCTGGCAGCTTAAGAGGGATGGATTTGGAATCGAAGAAAGACCTGTTTAAAGCCCAAGCTGGACAATCACAGAAAGACAGGCAAAATGAAAAGGCACAGGACCATGTCCCAGATGAAGGAACAAAATAAAACCCTGGAAAAACAACTAAATGAAGTGGAGATAGGCAACCTTCCAGAAAAAGAATTCAGAATAATGATAGTGAAGGTGATCCACGACCTCAGAAAAAGAATGGAGGCAAAGGTAAAGAAGATGCAACAAATGTTTACCAAAGGCCTAGAAGAATTAAAGAACAAACAAACAGAGATGAATAATACAATAATTGTAATGAAAAATACACTAGAAGGAATCAATAACAGAATAACTGATGCAGAAGAACGGATAAGTGACCTGGAAGACAGAATGGTAGAAATCACTGCTGCAGAACAGAATAAAGAAAAAAGAATGAAAAGAAATGAAGAGAGCCTAAGAGATTCTCTGGGACAACATTAAATGCAACAGCATTCGGATTATAGGGGTCCCAGAAGGAGAAGAGAGAGAGAAAGGACAAGAGAAAATATTTGAAGAGATTATAATCAAAAACTTCCGTAACATGGGAAAGGAAATAGCCACCCAATTCCAGGAAGTGCAGCAAGCCCCATACAGGATAAACCCAAGGAGAAACACACCAAGATACATAGTAATGAAATTGGCAAAAATTAAAGACAAAGAAAAATTATTGAAAGCCACAAGGGAAAAATGACAAATAACATACAAGGGAACTCCCATAAGGTTAACAGCTGATTTCTCAACAGAAACACTGCAAGCCAGAAGGGAGTGGCATGATATATTTAAAGTGATGAAATGGAAGACCTACAACCAAGAATACTCTACCCGGCAAGGATCTCATTTAGATTTGATGGAGAAATCAAAAGCTTTACAGACAAGCAAAAGCTAAAAGAATTCAGCAACACCAAACCAGCTCTACAACAAATGCTAAAGGTACTTCTCTAATTGGGAAACACAAGAGAATGAAAGGACCTACAAAAACAAACTCAAAACAATTAAGAAAATGGTCATAGGAACATACATGTTGATAATCATCTTAAATGTGAATGGATTAAATGCTCCAACCAAAAGACACAGGCTCGCTGAATGAATACAAACAAGACCCATATATATGTTGTCTACAAGAGATCTACTTCAGACCTAGGGACACATATAGACTGAAAGTGAGGGGATGGAAAAAGATATTCCATACAAATGGAAATCAAAAGAAAGCTGGAGTAGCAATACTCATATCAGATAAAATAGACTTTAAAATAAAGAATGTTACAAGACACAAGGAAGGACACTACCTAATGATCAAGGGATCAATCCAAGAAGAAGATACAGCAATTATAAATATATATGCACCCAACATAGGAGCACCTCAATATGTAAGGCAAATGCTGACAGCTATAAAAGAGGAAATTGACAGTAACACAATAATAGTGGGTGACTTTAACACCTCACTTACACCAATGGACAGAACATCCAGACAGAAAATTAATAAGGAAACACAAGCTTTAAATGACACAATAGACCAGATAGATTTAATTGATGTTTATAGGACATTCCATCCAAAAACACCATATTACACTTTCTCCTCAAGTGCACATGGAACATTCTCCAGGATAGATCATATCTTGGGTCACAAATCAAGCCTCGGTAAATTTAAAGAAATTGAAATCGTATCAAGCATCTTTTCCAACCACAACACTTGATATTAGAAATAAATTACAGGAAAAAAATGTAAAAAACACAAACACATGGAAGCTAAACAATATGCTACTAAATAACCAAGAGATCACTGAAGAAATCAAAGCGGAAATCAAAAAATACCTAGAGACAAATGACAACAAAAACACGATGATCCAAAATCTATGGGATGCAGCAAAAGCAGTTCTAAGAGGAAAGTTTATAGCAATACAACCCTACATCAAGAAACAAGAAAAATCTCAAATAAACAATTTAAACTTACATCTAAAGGAACTTGAAAAAGAAGAACAAACAAAACCCAAAGTTAGTAGAAGGAAAGAAATCATAAACATTAGAGCAGAAAAAAATGAAATAGAAACAAAGGAAAAAATAGCAAAGATCAATAAAACTAAAAGTTGGTTCTCTAAGAAGATAAATAAACCTTTAGGCAAGCTCATCAAGAAAAAGAGGGAAAGGACTGAAATCAATAAAATTAGAAAAGAAAAAGGAGAAGTTACAACAGACACCACAGAAATACAAAGCATCATAAGAAACTACTACAACAAACTCTATGCCAATAAAATGGATAACCTGGAAGAAATGAACAAATCCTTAGAAAGGTATAACCTTCCAAGACTTAACCTGGAAGAAATAGAAAATATGAACAGACCGATCACAAGTAATGAAATTGAAACTGTGATTAAAAATCTTCCAACAAACAGAAGTCCAGGACCACATGGCTTCACAGGTGAATTCCATCAAACATTTAGAGAAGAGCTAACACCCATCCTTCTCAAACTCCTCCAAAAAAATTGCAGAGGAATGAACACTCACAAACTCATTCTACGAGGCAACCATCACCCTGATACCAAAACCAGACAAAGACACTACAAAAAAAGAAAATTACAGACCAATATCACTGATGAATATAGATGCAAAAATCCTCAATAAAATACTAGCAAACAGAATGCAACAGCACATTAAAAGGATCATACACCATGACCACATGGGATTTATCCCAGGAATGCAAGGATTCTTCAATATATGCAAATCAATCAATGTGATACACCACATTAACAAACTGCAGAATAAGAACCATGTGGTCATCTCAATAGACGCAGAAAGAGCTTCTGACAAAATTCAACACCTGTGTATGATAAAAACCCTCTAGAAAGTGGGCATAGAGAGAAGGTACCTCAACATAATAAAGGCCATATACCACAAACCCACAGCAACATCATTCTCAATGGTGAAAAACTGAAAGCATTTCCTCTAAGATCAGGAATAAGACAAGGATGTCCAGTCTCACCACTATTATTCAACATAGTTTTGGAAGTCTTAGCCACAGCAATCAGAGAAGAAAAAGAAATAAGAGGAATACGAATTGGAAAAGAAGAAGTAAAACTGTCACTGTTGGCAGATGACATGATACTGTACATAGAAAATCCTAAAGATGCAAAGTAATCCTTATCAAATTACCAATGGCAATTTTTAAAGAACAAGAAAACTACTAGAGCTAACCAATGAATTTGGTAAAGTTGCAGGAAACAAAATTAATGCAAAGAAATCTCTTGCATTCCTATACACTAACCACAAAAGATCAGAAAGAGAAATTAAGGAAACAATCCCATTCACCATTGCAACAAAAAGAATAAAATACCTAGGAATAAACCTGCATAAGAAGGTAAAAGACCTGTACTCAGAAAACTGTAAGACATTGATGAAAGAAATCAAAGATGACACAAACAGATGGAGAGATATACCATGTTCTTGGATTGGAAGAATCAATATTGTGAAAATGACTATACTACCCAAAGCAATCTACAGATTCAATGTAATACGTATCAAATTACCAATGTCATTTTTTACAGAACTAGAACAAAAAATCTTGAAATTTGTATGGAGACACAAAAGACTCCAAATAGCCAAAGCAATCTTGAGAAAAAAAAAAAACAAAAAACAGATCTGGAATCAGACTCCCTGACTTCAGACTATACTACAAAGCTGTAGTAATCAAGACAATATGGTCCTGGCACAAAAACAGAAATTTAGATCAATGGAACAGGATAGAAAGCCCAGAGATAATAAACTCATGCACCTATGGTCAACTAATCTATGACAAAGGAGACAAGGATATACAATGAAGAAAAGACTGTCTCTTCAATAAGTGGTGCTTGGAAAACTGGACAGCTACATGTAAAAGAATGAAATTAGAACACTCCCTAACACCATACACAAAAATAAACTCAAAATGGATTAAAGACCTAAATGTAAGACCGGACGCTATAAAACTCTTAGAGGAAAACATAGGAAGAACATTCTTTGACATAAATCACAGCAAGATCTTTTCTCACCCACCTTCTAGAGTAATGGAAATAAAAACAAAAATAAACAAATGGCACCTAATGAAACTTAAAAGCTTTTGCACAGCAAAAGAAAGTATAAACATGATGAAAAGACAACCCTCAGAATGAGATAAATATTTGCAGACGAATCAACGGACAAAGAATTAATCTCCAAAATATATAAACGGCTCATGTACCTCAATATCTAAAAAACAAACAACCCAATCCAAAAGTGGGCAGAAGACCTAGATAGACATTTCTCCAAAGAAGACATACAGATGGCCAAGAAGCACTTGAAAAGCTGCTCAACATCACTAATTATTAGAGAAATGCAAATCAAAACTACAATGAGGTATTACCTCACACCAGTTAGAACGGCCATCATCAGAAAATCTACATTACCATATGACCCAGCAATTCCACTACTGGGCATATACCCAGAGAAAATCATCATTCAAAAAGACACGTGCACCCCAATATTCATTGCAGTGCTATTTACAATAGCCAGGTCATGGAAGCAACCTAAATGCCCATCGACAGATGAATGGATAAAGAAGATGTGGTACATATAGAGAATGGAATATTACTCAGCCATAAAAAGGAATGAAACTGGGTCATTTTTAGAGACGTGGATGGACTTAGAGACTGTCATACAGAGTGAAGTAAGTCAGAAAGAGAAAAACAAATATCGTATATTAATGCATATATGTGGAATCTAGAAAAATGGTATAGATGAACCAGTTTGCAAGGCAGAAATACAGACACAGATGTAGAGAACAAACATATGGACACCAAGGGGGGAAAGTGGGGGCGGGGAGGGATGAATTGGGAGATTGGGATTAACATATATTCACCAATATGTATAAAATAGATAACTAATAAAAACCTGCTGTATAGCACAGGGAACTCCACTTCGCTGTACAGTAGAAACTAACACAACATTGTAAAACAACTATATCTCAAAAAAAAAAAAAAAGTCCAAGCTGGACCAAATGAAGCAGGCTATTTGGATTTGGAAGTAGGCAGAGGTTTCCTACCATTACAGACAGGTGTTTGGGGAAATGACTACATGAATGCATATAAAGAAGATTTCACTTTCCCTGGGCAGTGGGGTAGATTTGCAAAAAATTCAAATGCTATGAGGCCCAACAACTAATGTAAAGGAACAGAGCAGGCTGGGCATGTAACAATGGGGATGGTGGGAAGGGTGGGGAGCTGGAAGCACGTGCCTCAGCCTGTGCCTTTGTATGTCTTCAGCCTGGAGTCATCTTCCTCCAGATCTTTGCAGAACTGCCTTCTGCTCCGTTGAGGCTCACTCACATAGCCTATTGCCTTGCTCTGTATTCCCCAGGGCATTTCTCTGCAAGTTCTAAAAATACCCTGCTTATTCGTTTATACGTTTCTGTCTGTTTTGTCCATCTCTTTGGAATTTAGTAGGCATTCAATAAACACTCAATAAACAAAGCCCTGAATGAAATCAAATAACAAACCAAACAACCCATTCAAATGTCCCATCAAACAAAATCTGCAATTTAGTTCTCTTGCTCTAGCGGTCAGGTTTGAGGTACTGTTTCTGGAGCAGTTCTGGCGCAATTCCAGGGAAATACAGAGATGCTAAAAATATCACTGGAAGGTTGGACGGCAATGGAGGTGTCCTATATACTAGATTTTTCAGGATCCAGAGTATGAAATGGAGAGTTCAGAAGGAAAAGAGAGGGAGAGAGAAATTATCCTTATTTTTACTAGAGTAAGAATATCAAAAAGCATTGACACAAACTTTCAACCTTACCGTAGTAGCTCCACCTTGCTACTCAGGCAAAAATATCCTAAATTGGGGAAGAAGTGAGAGAAAATTAAACATGTAAGACACAGAGTTCATGAGATTTTTTTTCCAAACAAGTATATTATTACTGTTATTACTTTGATATGAACAAAATCTGTACAGACCTCAGAAGCTGAAAAAATTAATTTATAAGAAAATATTTTTAAAAAGAAGGGGGAAAAAACCAATCTGGACCCTCGCCTGATAACTCCAGGTAACTTTTTTTGAATCTGTAGGAGCCAAATAAGCCCCTTAGTATAA
Organism: Monodon monoceros; assembly: GCF_005190385.1. Lineage (NCBI taxonomy): Eukaryota > Metazoa > Chordata > Mammalia > Artiodactyla > Monodontidae > Monodon > Monodon monoceros. The sequence continues at coordinate 132,604,306 of NW_021703768.1, forward strand.
AGTATCTCATGTTTACTAATAGTTTAGTGTATTCACCCACACATCCCAACTTACTTTAATGCAATTATATTTCACTGTAAAAAAAATGGGGGATTGTGTTTCTTCCATAGGTGACAGGTTTTACACACATGCACAACTGGTGGAAGGAGACCAGGAGGCCCTGGATGGGTGCCTTGTGAACCCCTTTGTTCTACTCTTCGCCCTGAAATCATGTATCCCTCTCAATGTCCCATTTGCTTCTTCTGTTAAGTGGGTGTTGTAACACCCTCAACAATTTCACCAAAACTTGGTTCTTGAGGGAAGGGGGAAAGGAGGAGTGAACACATCTTATATATTACAATGGTTTGCTGCCTTCCAAACCCCAACTCTACCCAATCAACACTTATTTCTCCACATTTAATTTCTCCTATGGAGAATTTAAATATCATGTTTCTCTGTATGGGACAATAATTTTAAGATAAAGAAAAAATAAAAAAAGAACAAGGTAAAAACCAAGGAAGTTATGTGAAATTCAAATCATGTGGTGTGTAGGGCTACAGGCAGTTTGGCTCAAGAAAACTCCCGCAGGCACAGTCCTGAGGTGACTTACTTTTGCTAATCATGAAAACCAAAAATGTGAGCAATGATACCAAGGCAGTAACACAGACTCCAATGTAGACTCCCTCATTGGTGCTCATCCATGGATCTTGTGCCAGCGTCACAAGCTAAGGAAACATCAGCAGATCAAAAAAAAAAAAAAATCTTCTTAGAATTATGGGTAGAAAACATTTCTGAAAATAATGTACACAGACACACTTATCTTTATTGGCCTTTGGCTAGTTCCGGATCATGAGGGGAAGACCAAATAATTTAAAGTTATAACCATGTGGTGAAATTCTAAGACAATTTAGAACTCAAAATGTATTTGGGGTGGTAGAAGTGTTTTATCTCTTGCTTGCGGTGGTATTTACAGAGGTGTATACATTTGTCAAAACTCAAATTGTACACTTCAAATCAGTGTGCTTTATTATATGTAAATTATACCTATTTTAAAAAATTAATAAGCTATTTTCATAAATAATCCTCTTATGATATTAAAAAAGAAAACAACAATTTTTGTTCCTATATAAGTTGACGTGGTGGTGTTCTCTCAAGCTATGTGAATGTGTTCAATTATTAAAATTGGCCCTTGATTACAAAACTTTTTTTTTAACTAGAATTCAAGATTCCATCTACGCATTTATAAATGGACTTGAAAGTAGATGCTCATATACATGGCCCTGCTTAACAATTAAAATGTTGCACAACTGGAAAGAAATACAACTTTATTTAAATCTCCTAGTATGGTTCATAAGGGATCATCACCTCCCAGAATAAAACCGAAATACACCATGCATCATGTTCAGCCCCTTTACATAACTTAACTCTAATCCTAAAGAGGCCCCATGGGGTAGGTATTTTAACAGAAAGGAAGTGAAGATCAGAGAACAAGATTAAGTCTCAAATCTCTTCCTGCATAAGAGTTTAATCTCTGAAGTCAAAATTCCAGCTCTTTTACTTAGTTGCTGTGTGACCCTAGACATGTTATTTATCCTCTCTGAACCTCTGTTTCTCTGTCTGTCAAATGCAGATTAAATAGCGTTCTTGGGAAAGATAATTTAGGTACTTCCTGATCAACACTATGAGGAACACAAAGGATGGTGACTTACAACATGAGCTGTCCTTGCTTAAAGGGGGAACAGCCAGTGTCTTGAGAGGGAAAAGCTGTGTAATTACCTTACTTGTGGGGGGTAAAGTGGTTACATGGAACATGGAGTTACAGGAAGCAGGCTTTGCTTCCTTTTTAAAAATATTATGTTACATGAAAACTGCAGTTTCATTTTAGAATGTGCACCTAAGCATAAAGAAAGGAAAACAAAAATCAACCATAATCCCAACATCCAGAAACAGCCACTATTACCATTTTTCATTACATACTCTTCTAGAATTTTATCCTAGTGTTTTTCTTAACAGAAGCAGTTACTATATTCAATATATACTACAGTATATACACTACACACACACACACACACACACACACACACACACACACATACATACACACATTTTTTGGTCATGCTGCACGGCATTTGGGATCTTAGCTCCCCAACCAGGGATCGAACCAGCACCCGCTTCATTGGAAGCGCAGAGTCTTATTAACCACTGGACCGCCAGGGAAGTCCCTACACTATTTTAAAAGTTAGTTTTTTCATTTAACAATCAACACTGTCTTCTCATGTCAGTAAATGCACTGCAGTGACAACATGCTTAATGGCAATAAGCGGGCATGCTTAACTGACTAAGTAATTAATCCCTTATTATTGAACATTTAGGTTGTTTATAACATTTTCATGAGTATAAATAACAGCAACGAACATCTTTTCTTATACATCTTCACGTATTTGTTCAATTCTCTCCCTAATATGGAGTTCAGGAAGTTGATTTACTGGGTCGAAATATATGCTGCTTGGTTTCAGGATACCTGGGAGACACCTTGACATCTTCAGAGTCAAGACACAAAAAGCCCACGATTTTGCCTGTTGTGAACTTGCTTCTACTTGCTGCTAAACATACCTGTCCTGCCGGTAACTGAGGTAAAGAACAATCTCATCGTTCAGAATGTTTGTTTCTTTTTTTCCTAATCCAGCTATAACAATATAACAGTCATTTACATTGTGGCAGTTCTGCTATTTAACAGGCATATACAAATTCAGCACATATCCATCAGAGCAATCAGTGCCCATACCATAAGAGTTGTTAAAATCTTCAATATCATTCCTATGTAGTGGTGCTCTCGTTGTCACTAAGGTATGTAACATAAGGCCATTTGACCTCACACTAAATAACCCCACTTTGCCTGAGCTTGAATTTCACTTACAATGGCCATGCTGCAACTTCTCACCAATTGTGATCAGGATGACGCTCATACCTGAAGCTCTTTAGGTTTGTTGCTTCGAAGAATTATTTGCACATGGTAAAAGGAAAGTTGGTTCACCCAAGGGAGCCAAAAGTAAAGGACCTATTGATAAATTCTTCTAACTTAGAAAGATGAGGTTTTGATGAACATTATAAGAATAAAGTCCCTAAGATTTTTCTCAATCTAACTGTGGAAAAAGTATGACAACATCCTACAGAATCACAAATTTTTTCAAGATGTTAGGACCTTAATAAGTCATCATATGGGGAGGTTTATGCATAGAAAGACTCAGAAGTGGCCTCAAAATTTCTATATAGGAGGACAATTGGGTTGGAAAAGGATATTAGGGGGCCTATGTTTAAGCAAGCACACTTTCATTTATATAATACTTTTAGTTGGGATGGCCCCCATTCCACCACATCAATTCAAAGCGCGTTACTTCTCTAACGATCACTGAAGCCGTCCTTGGTATGTAACGTTAACGCACGATCCTTGAATTAATTCATTCGTTTTTTCTAATTTTCTGGGCAGGAGAAAGTCTGTAGTGTGTGTGTGTGTGTGTGCATGTGTGTGTGTGGAGAGAGAGAGTAAAATATCATTTTTCAGGTATTTCTGACAACTAGTGCATCTATATAAACTTTTTAAGTTAATTAAAGCATCCCTATTTAAGAGTCAAATTCTTTTCTTCCTTTATTTGAAATGTGTGGACTAGTCTTACAATAACAATCTCTAAATGTAACTTGCTTCCAGGGAGACATACAAGTGAATCTGGCTAATAAAGTAGGAAGGAATATGCTTACAGTTTGATTGTTATGCCAAAGGGCATCTGGAGACTGGGTCACAGTGCCATACCCATCTGCTCAACAAGAAGGAAAATGAATTAGAAAGACAAAAAGTATTGAATTTTCACTGCAAACACCAAATATATTCACATTGTCTTCTGGTAATGAATGAAAAGTTGAATAATCATATAGCTAAATGCTGTAGGCTTGCAAGAGTTATACCAAGTTACTAACATTTATTAATTTAACCTGTAAGGTTGTGCTTCTTAAACAGTTTTGTCATGGACCCTTCCAAAATGAACCCTTTTTTTTTCTCTCTGTGGAAAAAAATGCACGTACACAGAAAGTTTACCTACAATTTTAGAGGAGTCATAGTGGCCCATTATCAGAACTAGGTTAAAAATTGCCACTTAAATTTATGTAATTCATATTTTCATGACAGCTAAGAAGCTGCCAGTGAGGACGCTCAGAGGCCATTGCACATCCAAAGAGCAGAACCACCCCGTCCAAAATAGTTGTTACATTGGTTTTATATTCAAAATGTGTGTGAAATGTACTAAGATATCTGAAATAGGTGGCATCCAACTCCTACATTATATGCCACAGTGCCTAGACATTGTTGCAGAAGTGCTTTAGAAAATACGTTATATCAGCCCCAAGGCCAAAGTATCTTATACTACCTAAAACCCCAATATAAAAGGATATCATGCCTTAAAGTTTTGAATATCCAAATTTTAATAGTGTTTAAAATATCTCGTTTGTCATACAGAACATATACTGTTGGCCCTCCTAAGCAACTATAGGTCAAATACAGGTTTCTCTTTTTACTGACCACTTTACATCCTTATACCAATTTTTTAAACCCCATTTTATAGATGAGGAAACAGATCTGAAATGGTTAAAGTTTCCAACTCTAGTAAAAGACAATAGCCTCGGCTCATAACCACCACACACATTGCATTCCCATTCGGTGAAAATACTGCAGGTCTTACGAATTCCCTAACTACTGACAAAGCTATAAAAATGTCACTGTCTGGGCTTCCCTGGTGGCGCAGTGGTTGAGAGTCCGCCTGCCGATGCAGGGGACACGGGTTCGTGCCCTGGTCCGGGAGGATCCCACATGCCGCGGAGCGGCTGGACCCGTGAGCCATGGCCGCTGAGCCTGCGCGTCTGGAGCCTGTGCTCCGCAACGGGAGAGGCCACAACAGTGAGAGGCCCACGTACCGCAAAAAAAAAAAAAAAAAAAAAAGTCACTGTCCAGTGGCAATGAAACTGGACTAACTATATCCCCCCAAATTTTTACACTTTACATTACTGTATCTACATTTTATTCATTCCGACACTACTTCTTAGAGAGCCAAAGACAATATCTACAGTCTAGGCTCTGTGTATGACTTGTGTTATAACCTTAAGTAAGTATTTCAGGTACAGAATGGGTGATGTTGCAAAAACAGCATAAAAAATAAATAAATAAAAACAACATGGACTTGAGTCAGATAAAACTTGACTTCAGTGCTGACAATGTCCCTTGGCAATGTGACCTTGATCAGGGCCTTTGCATATACATTTATGTATGTATGTATGTATATGTATATATTTATATTTCTAGCTGGGGTAACCTTGAACTACAAGCTGTTGATAGCACTTGTCTGTCTCATAAAGTTGTCACATTAGAAGATGCACTAAACACCATATTAGACAAATATCAGCTATTACTATTATGTTATAATGAAAGGAGCAATAGGGGGAGGAACACAGTGCAATGGACTTTCCAAACATCACGTCCTTCCTTCTTCACAAACACGCAAAATGAGGAATGCAACAACTGCCCATGGGCACGCAGCTAGTAACTGGCAGTTGAAGTGGAAGCTATCAATCCCCAAAGCAGAACTAAAGAGCCTCCCCAGTCTGGCAATGGCAATAAGGAAGGTCTGCCCTAAAAGAATTAAATGAGGTAATATATGACAGTTTGCTGGCACATCCATCTGTCAAAGGGTGGGTAGCAGGCCATATGATGCCCAAACTTCCTTCCAGATTAACAGTCTTTGCTTTGTGAGGCTTTAACCCATGGAATTCTGACTGGGGCACTGTAAGGATTTGTCTGGAGAGCCTCACAGACACTGACAAGATGGCAGCAGTCACAGAAGTCATGGGGACACAGCTGCTCCAATGTCTCTTCCATTCTGGAAAGCTCTACCTTGATCAGGTTTTAGTGACATATTTTAGAGAACGATTCTCCACTCCTACTTTCTTCTTCCTCATCGCATAAAAGTGTGGGTTGCAGCTGCTCCTGCTGCTGTTACTTTGTATTTTAATCTACTTTCACTTTGTTTCTGTGCCTGGAAACAGTTCACACTAAGGAGTCCACTTTCAAAACCAAATGTCACCATTAGCTAATCCCAAGTGAATTGGTCCCTCTCTGAGTTTCACTTTGGCTCCATTTTAAACTAACCAGCTTGCAGGAATGACTGGCAAAAGGTAGGCCATACTGGGGGTCCACTACAGATTGGCAACTCCTGAGCACGATGAGTCATGTGCACGAGGAGTCTTGCAAAGCTTCACCTTGTTTGGATGTATCACAGGCACAAGGACACATAAGCTAGCTCTGCATTACAAAGGGGTTCTGCATGGGGCACTCCCCAAATTTACCACCATAGGTAACAGAGGTAGCTGGTAAAGATGACAGGACTCAGCATCACCTTTCTCCATCACAGGAAAGACAGGTCAATCTTACATCTCAAAAGAATATGTACCTACCCAAATTGGGGAGAGTGGGGAAGACTTTTGTTAATTAGTAATTAAATTAATATTTAATTCCTTGAGGTCCCTTTAAGGTGACAGTACTGTTCAATGTCTGAGTCTTGGTAATGAGCCTCAAAGCAATGTTCCTGGTACCTTGGCTCCTTCTGCAGTGGGGTGGAATAGCAGAATCTCAGTGGGGCATGCCTATTTGGTGCCAGTGTCATGTGTCCTCAACCGATCTCAAAGTGTCCATGTGAAATGAAAACTTGACAAGGCAGAAGGGGAGCCTCCTGGCTCTACATAGCCTCTGGGTCTTAGAGGAAGCATAAACACAGGTGACCAGTTTGGTCCGGACCAGCGTAGTTTGGATTTAAGTGTTTTAAGGCTCTGGCCCAAGGGAGTAAGCCCAATACTAAGTTTGAAGTCAAAGCTGGTTCATTTAATTTAGAAAAATACTGATATACATGTGGATGTTCCCAAATCATATAAGCTGTCTATGTTGTATGTATTTCTGGACATTCTAAGTAATAGTCATAATTGCCACTAAATCTATCACTTACCTTTTAACTGTGTCCCAAGATCTTTATCTCATTTAATCCTTGCAAGAATTCTACAAAATCAGTAACATTCCATCCATTTTACAAAGGATAAAAACTGATTCAAAGAGGGTAAGACGTTTGTTCAAGTCGCATAGCTGACTGGAGTAGCCAGTGTTGGCACTCAAGGCAGATCTGTCTTATTCCAGAATATGTTTTCTTAACAATGTGCCGATGTTCATCAAAATTTGAAAGCTCCCAGGTGTTCAGGAAAGAAACGGAAGTTACCTGTTGAGCAAGAGTGTGATGGGGAGCCGGTTATATTTGTTTCTTGCTGTGTGGTAGGCTGGGTTTCCGCTCTCTGCGTAGTAGAAGATAAAGAAGCTACTGGAATGACAAGAATGGAAGAATGGTGTTCAATTTGTGGAGGAAAATTTCCACCCCGAAGAAAAATAAAAAACAAAACTAAAATCAGGAGTTACCCTTTGACTCTTTCTTAGAAAATATTCAAGGATGGCCTTCAGGCAGTATACTGCCACATAGGTATTTCATTATCATGAATAAATCTGATCTAGAGAATGATCTGGAGAGCTTATCAATAGACAGAATTATTTCATTTTTTATACTCCTAGGATCCCTCTGGCCTACAACAGTGCATCTTATGTAGGACACCCAATTAAACTTTTATTCATACCAATGACGTTGCACTTTTGTGGACCAGGGCCTTGAGGCACTAATCCACTCTCCCCGCTTCACAAGAACCCCAATCTGGTTTTCCTCACCTTACTCAAGTTCCTAATTATCCATCTGCACATCTTTCCAGGGAGATGCACACACTGACCAGCATGGAAAACATACTGAGAATATTTAATTCCTTGAGGTCCCTTTAAGGTGACAGTACGGTCCAATGTCTGAGTTTTGGTAATGAGCCTCAAAGCAATGTTCCTGGTACCTTGGCTCCTTCTGCAGTTGTGTTTTGGTCACTCTTTTTATAAGACTGATTTCCTGTGTTATCTGATTCATCTTCCATTTCTCACCAAAAAGCTTCACCAAGAGTTCTCAGGGTTATGTTTCCTTTTCCTTTCTTGAAATCTCTTCTTTATTTTCTATCAGACATTTCACTTTACCTGAGAGTTGACCACTTGCCTCTTAATAAGATCTTTACATCCCTTCCTCTTAGAGCACCACAGAAAATCAGAGCAAGTTAGTGGTGCTGGCTGGACAAGAGTTCCCAAACCTGGGCTTTCCTCATTGCCTCTCACTGGTCTTTCTATTTCCACTCCCCCACCATGGTCTTCACATTTCAACATCATCTCTTCTCTTGTTTTGAACTGTCTTTTGTTTTTGGTGGGGTTTGTTTGTTTGTTTTTGCTTTTCTCTAATGCTCAAATCTGTAACAGGATGTGGCTCTCTTTAGGAACTATAGGAATTAAGAACAGGATGAATCAGAAAGTCAGATGATCAGTGTCTTCAGTCAACTTAAATCCATGCAAAAGACCTCTTGAGCTTAACTTCATCCGCTAGTTTGGGTCTTTGTGGTCATCTTTCTTTTCTCCTCTGCTCCTACAACTTTATATCCAACCAGTGCATGAATATTTTAGGCAACTAGCATGGACGGGGCACAGAGCACAGAGAGGGAATGGATGTAAAGATAAATTCCCCTGCCCTGGATCTGCTCCAGTGTTCACCTCCTTTCTATACTGTAAAGTTCAACTCTAAACTCAAACTCTTTAGGAAACTATCAGGATGCCTACGAGACTCAACTAATACTATCCCCCAGGAGGTCACATAAACCAACACTTTCCTTCTGAAACTCTGCTTTAAACAAAGGCCGTAACTTACACATGTTCACCAAACAAGGAGCACTAAGCCACCCACCTCTGCAGGCACAAACTATTAAGAAGCTAAATCAATATTGAGAAAGTCAACAGATGCTCTAGTGTGTTCGCTGCCTGGAACAAAACTATTTTTCTTACAAAGTTTTATGGCTCTAAAATCCCAGTTTTAACCTAAAGACGTCTCTTTAAAACTCAGTTCAAAGTCCAATCCTTCAGATCCCTCCTGGTTGAATATAGACATGGTTCAACGGGAATGAAGGGAAATCGATATGTTCCATCAGACTTTTTCGGCTAAAAGGTTGTGACATTTGTGTTATTCCTCAGGATCCAGAGCCACTTTAAAGTGCCAAAGGGTTGTGGAGGCTTTGAGAACCTCCACTAAAAATTTACATTTTTAATCCGAAAAATAGAAAGTTTGAACCTAAACATGTCCTCAGAGTGGCAAGCTATTTCCCCAGCTTTAAGTCAAATTATTCTCCACTTGTATTAACCTAAACTTTAATCTAACATAAAGTTGAACTATGAACTATGTAGCCAGAATTGAAAAAACAAACGTGTGCACTCTAAATCCCATAAGTCCTTAAATCTGATGTTTACTTTGTCATCAGTATAAATAGCATTGCTCTGCTACATAAATAAATTAAAGGATGCCAGAAGCAAAACTGTGTAAGTCACTGACACCCTGAAAAGACAGGGTAATTGTATGAAGGCTTTTCCAGTGAGAATGCCAGATCAGGACAAATTCATCCAAACATAAGCTCTATGTTCATAATAGAAGGCAGCAAAGGCCCAACATTCAGATTAAAGGGGACAATCTTGACTCAGCCATTTTCTATTCGTATGACTGTCAGCACTGAACTTAGACTCTGTGCCTCGGTCCTCACAAATATAACCTAGGATTGAATCACACCTACAAGGCGTAGGATTGTCATAAGAATGAAGTGGCTTGATACTTGTAAAGCAGTTAGCGTGGTTCTAGAGTAAACATTAACTTCACTGAAATCTTATCCTCAAGTGTTGGGTGAGACTTCAGAATGGATTAAATGATCTCTATTCAGAGCTCCTTGTAAGGACAGAATCTCGTTCACCTGACCCTGTTCTGGCATTCCCTATTTTTCCTCATAAGTCTGTGTTCAACTGGGCCAAATCCCCACCATCCTCCTTAGATGTCCAAGATCAGTGGTCTGGCTTTTTTATTTCTTTTTTTTTTTTTTTTTTTGCTATTAATGAATTCCTTTGAGAATCTGATAAAAAGCTATAGGGTCCCCTCACTCTGAAGATGCTTATACATACAAAAGGTGAATATAACATGGGACGGAGGTTCACAGATTCTGTGAAGCCAGGTTTGGAAGCCTGTTCAAATCCTTACCCCAGATTGCACTTCTGCCTTAACACAACACCCTGGATGGTCTATATCCTCCCTTTTAAAGCCTTCTGGGCTCAGAAGCACATCTGTTTACCTGGCTGGAGGTTCTCTGTGGGTGCTGGCACTGGAAGAGCAGAGGTAGAGGCCCTCGTTGTTGTTGGAGCAGTGGTGACCATCGTTGTTGGTAGAGCAGTAGTGGTCGTCATTGGTGGTGGAGTAGTAGTAGTGGTAGTTGGTGGAGTAGTAATGGTGATCGTTGTTGATGGAGTAGTATTAGTGGTGGTAGTTGGTGGTGGAGCAGTAGTGGTCGTCATTGGTGGTGGAGTAGTAGTGGTGGTAGTTGGTGGTGGAGTAGTAGTGGTGGTCATTGGTGGAGTAATAGTGGTCATTACTGTTGTCGTAGGTGGAGCTAGAAATCAACATGAAAGCAAGGATTCATCAAGCAGCAGGAAACAAGAGTCGTGTGCTGGGCCTGTGCACCAACACAACCACTGGGACTGTCCCCAGTCAGAAGTGAGCACTTATCTCTCATGAACTCGGAGTTCTCCTCATTGGTCAACTAGAATATGTGACTGAGGAGGGAGTGAAGACATGTTCACAACAAGGAAACAGCTGCATTGAAAGGAGTATATATGGGGAGGTTTGGAGATAAAAAAATGACACCTGGGATTTGTATCGAAGCCCTTTGAAAAGACTAGTCCCGCATATCAGATTTATGTATCTTCATAAACGTCCGTGAGGTAGGGAAAAAAGTCTAGAGCCCGAAGCCATGTTTGTCCTCAGTGGCGTGTGACTAGGACCTAAATAGTAGTTCCCAAGAACCAGAATATTTACCAAACAAATAGCATTCCGTTCAGTCAGTCCTAAGGGTACCATCCCAACAGACCTGCATCCTAAATGTGGATTAATTCACACCATTAACAAACGCTAGATAACACAGATGCCTTGTGCATTTGGTTTGAAGGTGGACTAGACCTTTTAAGGTTCCTTCCTTCCTAAGGGATAATAACAAAAGGTAATGACTTTGTCTCTTTCCAGAGTCAGAAATGGTATAGGACTCCAAACCACTTACTGAAGTCCTCAGAGCTACCCAGAGAAAGAACTACAACTAGGATTAACCCAAAACACAGTGCCTGGCACAAAAGCAGAAATTGCAGGATTGAATCAAGAATGTGTACTTTTTTCTCACCAGGCATCTTTTTTGCCCACAAGAAGTATTCTTAAATTTCAACTCTACTAACTATAAATTAGAAGCTCAAATCTCTTGAATAGGAGACAATTGGTGTGAAAACTCTTTTGAGGGATTGAAGTCAATTTAATTTGGAAACTAACTAATTTTTGCCTTAAAGAAGAAAAACGTTTTTTTCAACAAATATTTAGGAGTGTCTATTATGTACAAGGCATTAGTAAATGTTTTAGGCTTTGGGGGTCCTGTGATCTCAGTGGTAATTGCTCAACTCTGTCAGTGTGAAAACAGCCATAGACAGTATACAAACTAATGGGTGTGGCTGTGTTCCAATAAAACTTTATTTATAAAACTGTTGGTGAGCCTGTTTTATAATCTGATCTGGTCCTAGAGCTACAGTTTGCTGACCCTGCTCTAACAGTGTAGTTAGAGGTTTTTAAGAAGAGTGCAATCCAATCCCCTCCCTTCAGTTTGAGATCAAATCTAGAGAAAAAAGGAAGCAAGCAAAAAAGTCTGATCAAAGGCTATAAAAAGGAAGAAACCTAATTGGCTTGTTTAACTAATGTGTCTTCCTCAGTGGTAAGTATTTTCTGAGGAAGAATCTAGGAAACTAAGGGTAGAGGAGCTGCTGAGGAAGAGCCCTAACAGAAGGTTGAAAAGTAAGCTGATTCTGTGAAAAGTGCAAGAAAACTTAAGCAAAAAATTGGATTGGAGGCAGAGAGTCACTTTGGCTCAGTTACGGACCCGTTTCCCACTGGACAGAGCAGTGGCTTTGTAAATATTCATCTATTAAAGAATTTCTAAGCCCTCTAAAAGTCCCCTACTGGGACCTCCCTGGTGGCTCAGTGGTTAAGAATCCACCTGCCAATGCAGGGGACAAGGGTTCGAGCCCTGGTCTGGGAAGATCCCACATGCCGCCGAGCAACTAAGCCGGTGCGCTACAACTACTGAGCCTGCGCTCTAGAGCCTGCAAGCCACAACTACTGAGCCCGCAAGCCACAACTAGTGAAGCCTGCGTGCCTAGAGCCCGTGCTCCGCAACAAGAGAAGCCACCACAATGAGAAGCCCACGCACTGCGATGAAGAGCAGCCCCGCTCTCTGCAACTAGAGAAAGCCCGTGCGCAGCAACGAAGACCCGACACAGCCAAAAATAAATAAATTAAAACAAAACAAAAAGAAACAAAAAAGTCCCCTACTAATTTCTTTCTCTATCCTTTTTCAAAAATATTCAGCCAGACCAATCAGATTATTTCACAACTCCAAGAATAATCTCTTCTCCACACGTTGCCTCGTCACATGTCTACAGTGCCAGCCTCTTTTGGCGTCCTTAAATTGCCTCCTACATATAGGTTCCCCAGAGTCAGCTATTTGCTGCATCAGAATTGACCTTATTTTACCTGCCTTTATAAAGGACACAAGTCAAGTACAAAAGTTGGGAGACTGCAATATCAAGTTCATTTAAATCAGAAAAGAGTCATAGCTTATGAAGGCCACAGGTATTGGATTCTGTTGTCAATAGAAGACTTTAGTGGGAGAAGATTCATTAGGAAAGAGCATCAGAAACCAGGAAATCCTGAAGAACCTGCTCCTTTCATCAAATGGCAAGAAAAATTAGGATGTCTACATCAAGATGGAAAAATGTAAACTTCCCAGATTTTTGGATTTTATGAAATTCTTAAAAGCAACAGGTGAACGTTATTGAGATGCAAATGTTTTCATACTGCAATAAAGCCATTTTATTTTTTCAACAGTCAATTTAGTGATACGGTGTGAAATATGCTTCAAAAAATCCAAGAAAGGACAGAGGGAGGGGGTGAAACTATATAGGCTTATACAATGTACATGCAACAAGACTGAATCGATGATTGTTAAAGCCAAATGATACATCTACTTGACAGGACCTTATATTACCTATTTTATATGTATGAATTCTCTATAAGTCTTAAAATGTTAAGACAGGACACTTGAGAATTCTTCTAAGACATAACCTCAGAGAAAAGGGCAGTTCTTCAAGTGGAATAAATTTACCTCCATAAAAATGTTCACTATATTTCACTGTGGAACAGTGAATGCTTTTTCATGAACCAACTAGCATTTTTGAAGCACTGCTTTAGGAGGTAGTTTGCTGACTGGGAAGATCTCTAGACTATGGTCTTGAATCAAGGTTAGTCTTTTTTTTTTAAATTAATTTATTTTTTATTTTATTTATTTTTGACTGTGTTGGGTCTTAACACTTCATTCTACACAAATAGAAGTTACTCTATTCCAAAAGTTATTAGAAAACAAGATTATAGGAACCTCCTCTTTCCCTAATAAAGGAAGACAGTTAATATCAAACAGAAAACTCTTATCTCTGGGAACCCACAGGAAGTAATCAAAGGAAGGAGGAAGACAAGCTCACCTGGCTTTATACTCAAGTCTAGGGTGATTTTTATATCATTGAACCACCCTCTCTTCTCAACACGGCAACAATACAAGCCACTGTCAGCCTGGGCTGCATTCTCTATGGTCAAAGACACATCCCCTTCACCAATGTTTCCGTTTAGCTTATAACGTTTGTCCTTCTGAAAGGTGACACTGTATCCGTTAGTCCAGATAATGTCACTTCCGCAGCGAGTTAAAGGACATGCCCCTTGGCCCCAGCACACGCTCGTGACTTCTCCACCATAGGTGCAGGGTAGCCTGACAGACTGACCCTCCACTCCAGTCACTCGTGGGTAAGACGTTACACCATCTGTAAATAAAGAGAAACCTGAGCATGAGGTCTCAATATTTTAACTTTAATTTCATTCTCATTTTTTTTCTTTATATAGCTTCTTTGGTTTGTAATCATCTGACTATATCTTGAGTTTTAAAATTTAGTATAAGCATTTTTCTATGTTAACATATTCTTTAGCAGCGTTACTATTTACTAGATATATTTGTAGATAAAACATCTTATAAACGTTTTTCTGTATTCAGGATTATTTCCTAATAGGAAAAGATTTCCAAGAAAGAAAGTATCGGGATAAAAGGCAGAAATATATTCAGTCTCTTGGTGAATATGACCAAATTTCTTTCCAAAAGGTTTGAAACAAATGATACTCCAGTAATGCATGAGTGTGTGTGTACTTCATCCTGTGTTTGACAGGTATCTGCTTATTTAATAGGTAATACATACATGCGGCTTTTCCTCTCCCCTAGATTCAATCACTGTCTCAGTTGAAATCTGTTTTAAAAAGTCTATTGCATTTAAAGTTTTGATTTTCAATTTTTATTGCAATTTTTAAAATTGCTATTGCAAATAAAGTCACCTCACAACCCCTCTCTTACTTAAAAAAAAAAAAATCAGAGCTAATGTTTTACTTAAAGCAGCATTGACTAGAAGGCAGAAGCCTAGTAAACTCTTTAGAAATCAGTTCTTAGAAAAAAGGGTTTATAATAGTTTCAGGAGGAACTGAGGCTTATCATGCTTTACGATCAATCCAAAAAATTTAAGCAGGGATCCTTTCTCGTGAGTTGATGACAGCCCTGCAAAGCAGGTGGTAAGGTCCACTTACCCAGGTGAAACCAAAAAATCGGAGAATATTCGATCAAATACTAAATTTTGCCTCTTAAAAACAAAGAGACAGGAAAACTCTCTCCTGTGGCAGTGGCTTAAAAAACCCTGAATTGCCAAATGCAGTCTGGGTGGTCCTTGAAAGAAATCTGAGATTCAACAGTTAATCATAGTTAGGACTGAGCTGTGAGTTTGGGAAATGCTCTGCGAATAAAACACTCATTGTTACATAAATTAAGAGTCTATATTTTTCACTGGAATTCTGATAATATTTAATTTTGCTTAATGTCATTTTTGGACTACAAAGGTAATACATGCTAATTATAAAAATTTAAGTTTTAGAAGTATAATTTAAAAATGTACTTTCCTCACATTCCCACCTCTAGAGATTGTTTTTAAAACTTAAGATATGTCTATTTCTAAAATTTTTCCCTATCTCACAGAATGTTTTGAATTAACATATTTTTCTTTTTAAATTTTTTTTTTGGCCACACCGGGAGGCATGTGGGATCTTAGTTCCCCAACCAGGGATCAAACCCTCGCCCCCTGCTTTGCAGTCACGGAATCTTAATCACTGGACTGCCAGGAAAGTTAAAATATTTTCTTTTTAAAAGAAATAGTTGCACATGGTTAAAAAAAATCAAACGGCACAAAATGGTACAATAAAGCACTCGTCTCCTTCCCACCCTATCCCCTTTTCTTCTTCCCGTCCCCTTCCACACTGTGATAACAACTGTTACTCTTTGCTACATACACTTGAGTAGTTCATGCATACACAACCATCTACCTACTCCTTTTTTTGGTTTCAACACAAATGGCAGCACATGTCATCCTGTACTGCATCATGCCTTGTTCACCTACCCATAGATTTTGTAATTCTTAGCACTTATGCAATTTCTTTGGTTTAAGGTGTCACCCTGGTTCTTTGGTCACTAGTTGACCTCATTACCTTCCAACAAACCCCAAGAACACCTACCCTCACCCACCACACCCCCCCCCCCCATACTCCCCCTTCCTCAGCACTTCCAAAGAACAGCCCACCTATTCACTTACCTGTCAGAAGGAGTATGAGGCCCAGGATGGCTACCCACGGATGCATGATGGTATCGGCCTGAAGGAAAGACAGAGCACGCTGGTTGGTGTGCCCCCAAACCAGATGGTATCAGAACGAGTCTTAATTCTCAGATTGCAACTTCTCCTTTCACCCTGATGGGGGGAATCACATAAGACTACCTGCTGGAAACAAGACCATGCAAAGGCTTCAGGTCTGCTGGCTCCAGGTGACTGAGGGCTCTGCCCCTTCCAACAGAAAGGCAAAGGTGTCCTCTGAAGCAGTCCCCTCTTCCCCAGCTCCTTTCCTATACTTGGAGTCCAAACTGACTCCAGGTGCTGACAGAGGAGATAAGGGAGCAAACAGGAAGGAAACCAGAGGCCGGCTTAGCCAAGGACACCAGAGCAAAGACCAGACTTCCCGTGGCAAAGGTGCACTTACCCTTTGCCTCGAAGATGAGAGTCAGCTGGCCTTCTGGAGAGGGCAGGGTCCTTCCTTCCTGCTCTGTGGCCACAATGGCTAGTCTCCAGCCTCAGTCAAATTGTCAAGTGCCCACTGATATAAAAACGCACAACACGAGAGTTGTGAGTTTCAGTTTTCTTTGGGGACTTACTGAGGACTGTCTTTGGCCCAGGAGACTGCCTTTCAGAGAGTTCTGAGGAACCTCTCCCAAGAGACAGAGGTGGAGAGATAAGCATATATATGATTTTGGAGAAGTACAATCAGGCACACATCTCGGTAGAAGGTCGCCGCTGGTCACAAGGAACAGATATCTCAGTTAATGACTAGTGCTTTTCTAAGTACGGGAAGATGAAAGAAATTTGGATTCATAAAATTTTCTCCTGAAAACATCTAACTATCTGAAGGCCTGTTCAACCAGTTTTCCCAGAGCACAGAGTGCCATTCCTGATCACTGCCCTGAACTCCTTTCAGGGTGTATTGAACATCAGGGACTACAGTGGCTAGTGACTTAACTCTT
Organism: Monodon monoceros; assembly: GCF_005190385.1. NCBI lineage: Eukaryota > Metazoa > Chordata > Mammalia > Artiodactyla > Monodontidae > Monodon > Monodon monoceros. The sequence continues at coordinate 132,621,259 of NW_021703768.1, forward strand.
ACAGAATCAGATGGAGAGTGACACTGTTTAGCTGGAGTGCCCCCTCATGGTTATAAATTCAATCATTATTTGGGAGGCAATTCAGGACCATTTTATCCCACAGTGCTAAGAATACTCTTTCCTCAGTCAGGCCAGGATTCTGTTGATCCTCAGTTTGCTATTATTGGACTAGGCACGGCTAATAGTAGCTAAAAGTCTCTGGACCACCTGTCTTACTAGTCTGCTATGGTCCAGGCAAAGATTCCCTCTTGTTGCTTCTTCCCATATCGAGAGTTACACTATTACAATCTTGAGTTCATAAAGAAATATATATGTGTGTGTCAATCATTTCAAGTTGCCTAGTCATCATTTTTATCAGAGGCTCAGTCACACGTTTGGTAATGCAAGAAACAACAACCTTGTAAAATACGCAGAATACAAATAATATAGCTAGTAGCATTAATAGGGTCATAAGTAAATATTTAAGCCAACAGCTTCTATTAGGTGCGGTCCAGTATATTCCCAGCTCATCTGACTCAGTCTCTCCTGTACCAATCGCTTTCTTAAAAGTAATGAAATATTGGTGCTGTTCACAAGGCACCCGGCCTAATTTCCTAGTGTTATTAGGCTGACTATCCTTAGTTTAACTGTTCCCAGTATAAGGGAGCTTTTAAACTTAAATGACTTAAATAGTCTGGTGATAGTCATATAAATCCACCCCATAACTGAAGGAGGGTCCCTCCTAATGAATGGGAAGTTATATTCTTTGACTAAAATTTAGCTTGTTCTTATTGAGCTCGAGTAACTTTAAAAGAAAATTCATGTGTATAGCCATGGTCAGAGCAAGTACCGTTGATTGGCCAAGTGAGAGGGTCCCATCTAGTAAATATCAATATAGCTCAAACAGAACTATAACTTCTTTTTCTAAAATAAATTTCCTAAGGGTCATCCAATTAGAACCTTGGAGAGGAGAAATTCACCAAGGTAACCCAGAAATATTGGATGTAGGTAATTGACCAGAAACCCAACAATTGGATTAATTTCTAAACTCTGTAGGATTTAGGCCCATGATAGAAAACCATGGATTTATGCAAAAGTCCAAGAAATTATTATAAAGAATTATATTATATAATTATATTCATATTTCTATAATTTTAATTGTATGATATTATTATCTAATGTAATTATTATATTGAAAACATGATAAATAATCATCTGGGTCATGTCTGGCATCTAGGAAGAGCCATCTACTTCTGATGTTGTCTTCTTCTTGTCTTGGTGTGAGTGCAGTTTCTCCTCTGTTTGAGCATTGTTTTAAGGTGAGTTTGAGGTCAGCAGTTCTCTCTATAGGCCAGTCCAGTGCAGGGGCCCTTTCTAAGTGGAAAATATGAATCCAAAAGTCAATTTCCTTCAGTCTTTCTGTGCATGAGCTAGTTAAGAGTACCTGATAAGGGTCCTTCCATCTAGGTTGGAGAAAATCCTTTAAATGATGCCTTTTCCAATATGCATAATCTTCTGGTTATAGTTCATGGGGCATCTGATCTTCATCCAAAGATAGATTACTGTGATAAGCTTCAGAAACAAACTTAGAGTGTCCTTTTAATAATTCAGTTAAACTTTACAATAATGTAACGTTAACAACAGGGGGCTATCTGGTAAGTGAGTCTTAGGCAGTAAATACAGACCTCAATTAACAACACTAGAATTTAATATCCACTGAAATATAATTTTTCTCTATAAAATTACCCTGATTTCTATCAAATATAGCCAAATTAAGAGTAATTTGTTTGCAAAAATAAGTCTGGTTTCAATAAACTTGGCCTGATTATTTACATAAGTGTAACTGATCATACGGGCTCTTTTTTAAAATTGGCTTTGCTGGAACTTTTTATAAAGAATCTCAGATTGAATTTTTTAAAGGCTTCTCAAGGCCAGAAAAGCCATCCCATGGGCTTGCCATCAGATCCCACCTACAATATCTACAGATTTGGGTGAATTCCTCTCTTCTCAAGGTCCCAAAATATCTTCAGATTCCTGCATCTATCAGGAGGTGGCCTCCCTTATTCACTTGATAAGGCTGCTAGTAACATAAGAGTTTACAGTTTTGGAGGAATCAGGTAGAAAGAAAAGATAAATGTTTCAGTTCTGCTTACGAAGGTATCATTTACCAAATTACTGTAAGTCATAATTAGCTTAAAGGGAAAGGTTTCCTTATATCTGGAAAACAGATTAAAAGGCAGTAATATTTCAGAAAAAAAAATGCAGTAATATTTCAGAAAAAAAATTATAACCATATTGATCAGTTCACTGAGTCCTATGTAATTTTCGATCTTTTGTTAACAGTTTTATGAAGAGTTTTACAAGCCTGTGCTTGTCAAAAGTCCTTTCTATGAATTTTCTTTAAGATGAAACATTTTTGCAAAGACATCAGAATCAAACAATAACTGTCTATGAATGACAAAGATTTTAAAAGGCATGGTTAAAGATCTGATTGCAAAAACTACGATGAGATATCACCTCACACCAGTCAAAATGGCTATCATCAAAAAATCCACAAACAATAAATGCTGGAGAGGGTGTGGAGAGACAGGAACCCTCCTACACTGTTGGTGGGAATGTAAATTGGTATAGCCACCATGCAGACCAGTATGGAGGTTCCTTAAAAAACTAAAAATACGGCTACCATATGACACTACAATCCCACTCTTGGGCATATATCCGGAGAAAAACATGGTCCGAAAGGATACACGCACCCCCAATGTTCATTGCAGCAGTGTTTACAATAGTAAAGACATGGAAGCAACCTAAACGTCCATTGACAGAGGAATGGATAAAGAAGATGTGGTACATACATACAATGGAATATTACTCAGCCATTAAAAAGAACAAAATAGTGCCATTTGCAGCAACATGGATGGACCTAGAGATTGCCATACTGAGTGAGGTAAGTCAGACAGAGAAAGAGAAATATCATATGATATCGCTTATATGCAACTCTAAAAAGAAATGATACAAATGAAAGTATTTACAAAACAGAAACAAACTCAGACATAGAGAACAAACTTATGGTTACCTGGGAGAAGGGTGGAGGGAAGGGATAGTTAGGGAGTTAGGGATTGACATGTACACACTGCTATATTTAAAAAGGATAACCAACAAGGACCTACTGTATAGCACAAGGAACTCTGTTCAATGTTATGTGGCAGCCTGGAGGGGAGTTTGGGGGAGAACGGATACATGTATATGTATGGCTGAGTTGCTTTGCTGTGCATCTGAAACTACCACAACATTGTTAATTGGCTATACTCCGATATAAAATAAAAAGTTAAAAAAAAAGATCTGATTGTGATGCAATTGGCAAAGAAATTTGTTTCATAACATTTTAAGATAATCAATTATGACTGATAGCATTTTACTAAGACATACCAGGTTTTTAGGAATTCCAATAATTTCTAGGATATCTATATTAATAACATTTCCCCCTAAAATATAGCCTAAGAATGTTTATCACAATTCATTTGAAATGCTTCCCATGTAATTTAACATACCAAATAAGCCTAATTAGTTTAATATTTCTCTGTTAAGGAGAGAAAACAATTCCCTTGAGGTATTCCAGGGCCTTTTGGAAAACCTCAAAGTTAGCTAGAGGTCAAATATAAACTTCAATTAGAATGTGATCTTTGGGAAGTTTGCCAAAAATATCAAAAGACCTTAAAACACTTGGCATCATAGGTCACTGTGAAACAATACTCATTCACTTAATCAAGAGACAATAAAAGATTTCAAAGGCAAATACAGAAAGTTATTACAAATTACTTAAAACATAAAGAAAATTTACAATCTGTTATAAAAAGCAGATCAATATTCTAAGAAAACACTCCCCTCTTAATACAGAAAAAAACAAAATCAGGTTTTGTACCATTTTACCTTTAATACTGAAATTCATTTGCTCAGTTAAATTTATTCTAATCTTAGTTCTGACCATATAAAAAAATTCCCCTCTAAAGTTTCTTATTTTTTCTCTCAAACCTTCTAAAATTTTCTATACCCATATTAATTTGTCTCTTCTTTCCCATTTAGAAATAACTAGCATTAGGACAAAATTGTTTTCTTTTTCCTTAACAAAATACATTTCTATTTCTTACACCTTCTTTTTTCTTGCATACAAAGATGTTTTCCATATTAACTTAGTAGTCTAATTACATATATTAATTAGAATTCTCAACTTTTAAAAACCTTAATTTGTAGTGAAAACTAAGAAGTAAGCAATTATGAACTGTCTTTTACATTAGCATTCTATAGATTGGCAAACTTTAAATACTACTTATAATTTCTAAGAAACGTGATTTCTTAAAGAAAATGTCTCCAAATGTATGTGCCACCAAATATGTTTATTAATAGTCCTAAATATCTTTAATTTCTCTGCAAAATGATGCCTATGTTCAGTAATTAATGTTCCAGTTACCTTATTTTATTTGGGAAGGACATCAATATTTAATAAATTTCCATCATTTAACTTATTTTAGCAAAATTCTAAAGTTTCAAGTTACCAAATATCTAGAGAGACTATTTTCAAGTAGACATTCCTAAAACATAATTATTTCTAAAGAGTTTACCTAAAAGTTCTTATCTCACATTTAATAGACATAAAAAATTTCATCATACCAAGTTATTTTTCTTGCTGACAGATATAAGAACTTATTCTAGTAAATCTAGGTACAATAAAAGTATTATATTTATGTTGATGGCTCTAAAGACATGTCTATATTAATTAAACCAACAAGCTCTAACTTTTATACCAAATATTAATTTAATACTGAATATTTCCCAGTTCACATGAACCTAAAATTCATCTGGGCTAGTTTATTATATATTTCTGAGAATTTATATAAGCACTTAATTTCCTTTAAGTCAATTAAATAGAGCTCATTTACAAATTAGTTTTGGTAATACTCTCCAGAGGTAGAGACCTATCATATCTATAAGGCACACACAGACATGTAGCTTCATCTTAAAAACTTAGTCACAAATCAGTTATTACAATATAAAACTCACTAGTTTTTAAATAACAGTTGGAATAAGTTGTTTACTTGCTGGTATTTTAAAAAGCCTTTCCCCCTTTTATCTCAGTTCCAGGAATTGAAGATGGTCTAGATAAGATAATGGATCCTGAGAGCGCTGCTAGAACATTTACATCTCAAGGCACAGGGAGAGAAATGCAAGGTTCTCCTAGAAGGACTTGTTCCCTTAGAGTCAGAATTCTTTAAAGATGTAGGCTGACATTCTGAAGCCCCTATTTTAGGAAAGACCTTAGGCCAGCTTCCCACCTAATCACCCAGTCCAGACTGCTCCAGTCTCTTTCAGCCAAAGTCCTCCAATATCTTTCAACTGGGTGGGGGTGGGGACAATTAGGGGCAGGTACTTATTATACACCACCAAATAAAACTCAGGATCATCCACCGATTATCAGGAGATCTGAGAACCAGAAAGACCTACTCAAATTCATCTGGAGACGTTGAGGAGGCAGACAGACAGAAGGGCAATGGGTCCTGCTGGTACCAAGGGCTCTGGGTCCTAAGCTCAGGCAAAGGACAGAAGTCTGCTCTGCATCCCTTCATGGTCCTCAAAACTGTCAACTGAAACAAAAATGTACAATGTACCCGTGAGTTTCTGTTTTATTTGGGGACTTAATGAGGACCAGGAGACAAGCCTCTCAGAGAGCTCTGAGGAACTGCTCCAAAGGAGGTGGCCTTGTGGGGAGGGGAGGTCGGCATGTTTGTGATTTTGGAGCCATGCAGTCAAGCAGACGTCTCGGTAGAAGGTTGCTAGTCACAAGGGACAGCTATTTCAGTTAATGATTTTAGTGCTTTTCTAAGGTCGGAAAGATGAAAAAATTTTGGATTCATAAAATTTTCTCTTAAAGATATCTATCTGAAGGCCTGTTCTGCCAGTCTCCACAAAGCATAGAGTGCCTCATTCCTGATCTCTGCTCCAAACTCCTTTCAGGGTGTGTTGAAGGTCAGCGACTGTAGTGGCTACTGACTCAATTCTTGTAGAGCCAGGTGGGGAGCGACATTCTTTAGATGACACAAGAATTAAGCAAAAATGCAAATCATTATACCTCACCATTCATGCTACAGGATGCAATGTCGCAGACCACATCTTACTGAGTGATATCAGGAGAATGTTTCAGGAAGCAGAGTCTGGACTAGACTTGGGTTCAGATCCCAGCTCTGCCACTTACAAAGCTGGGTATCCCTGTGAGTTATGGAGTTCCTCCAAGCCTTGATTTCTTCCTTTGGAAAATAGCACTAAAAATACTTGCTCTATCTCCCTCAGAGACTGTTCTTTATGAGCAAAAGGGCTGTGGGAGAACTTTAAACTTAAATATGCGCTGATACTAGCTAAGGTTTTTGGAGAATATACTGTGTAGCAGCCTCTGTGTCAAGCGCCCACATGAATTTAATCTTCACAGAACCCCTTAGGCAGGTGCTGTTATTAACCCCATTCATGGAAGAGGAAGCTGAGGCTTCCAGAGGTTAAATGAGCCTAGATTCCAGATGAGGGCTTCTGACTTTTGCTCTTAATCATTAAACCATACAAACAAGTATAAGCCTGGCTAGTGTTTCAAACTCTCCTTCTGGTCTAAAAATTCACTAATTTCCTCTCAGGGAGGCACTGGTGCTCCGTTTCTAGGCTTCTCGCAGCTCATGACAGGCTTCCTGGAGAAGCTGACGATGGCCTTGGCATCCTGTGGTCATGGGTCCTGTACTGCCCAGAAATGTGAACCCTGCTCTCTAGCAGCCTCTGAACTCGGAAGAGGCCTAAAGCCTGATGCTGTAAACTGGAGGCCCAAAGACAATATCTGGCCTGCAGAAGTACTTTGTACACAGTGTTTAAAATTTTATTTCTTAATTAATAGCCAAAATTAAAAATCCAGAGAGCTCACGTGAGAACTCAGCTTTTTGTGTTTTGTGAAATAAAATGAGATGTCAGGGCTTCCCTGGTGGCTCAGTGGTTGAGAGTCCGCCTGCCGATGCAGGGGACACGGGTTCGTGCCCCGGTCCGGGAAGATCCCATATGCCGCGGAGCGGCTGGGCCCGTGAGCCATGGCTGCTAAGTCTGCGCGTCCAGAGCCTGTGCTGCGCAACGGGAGAGGCCACAACAGTGAGAGGCCCGTGTACCGCAAAAAAAAAAAAAAAAAAAGATGGCAACACGCGGCCTGTACCACACTTTCACCTTAGCGCATGCCCTCTCCAGCTTGCCCCTGCACCAGCCCTGCCTGGGGGTGCTTCAGTCTCTGAAGAAGGCCTTGGTTGGAGGAGGCCCCTGCCTTAGACCTTCCTCCACCTACTTGAATACAAGCCCCCTCCTGTTGCTGGGCCTTCACACAGGCTGCCCCCTGAACTATTTGCTGAAAATCACCTCTTTCATAAAACCAAGAGGTATGACCATATGTCTTTAATAGGCCTCCTAGCTTTACGATGCCATGCACTTGAATTCAACTAGGTAACAAGAGGCATTCTCCCAAGGAATAAGCATATTTCTGGATACCTGCTTTCATCTTGTTTTCTGCCTTTATACACTTGGAGGGGACACTACTGACCCCACTTCAATCACCACCGAAGGTCCGGGGGAAAAATTCTGAAATGCCTCATGCAAAAATAGGTCATGCCTTATTTATTTGGGAGACAAAGCATTTTATGGCTACTTTTGTTACACTCTCAGACTTGGCTAAAGCCCAGTAGATCAGTGATAAAAATTTTCTAATTTAATTCAGTTCTACCACACTTATTATTAATATACTGAGGCTAACAGGGCATGATTCAACACACCAAGGATGAAAAAAATCCAGAATTGTGCAATCAGGCAGAGACACAGGTAAGTAAGCAACTAATAAAATTGAGCAGAATGATGTAAACGATAAATATATAATCAGACTCTGTCACTCCTCAACTTACAACCCTCCTATGTTTCTTTCAGGAAAAAAAAAATCTAACTCCTTACCCAGATTTACAAAGCCCCAGTGATCTGGCCCTTGCCAACATCTCAGATTTCTTCGACCGCTCTCTCCCTGCCCACAGGGCTCCAGCCACATGGGTTTCCTTCAAATGTATCCTTACTTTAGGACCAGTGCTTCTGCCTAGATCCCCATTCCTTCATCCCATCATTTTCGGATTTCTTCCCTTCATTCTGATCCCTGCTTAAGTGTCACTTTCTCAGACATTCCCCAGGTCCCTCTATCTAAAGTAGCCAACCAGTGACTGTTTCAGTTCTCTACACTTATTACCTTGTTTCCTGTGATATATATTGTGTACATGTGTGTATGTATGTATGTGTGTGTGTGTGTGTGTGTGTGTGTGTGTATGTGTGCGCATGAGTTCCATCTCTCTTCCCTCTTGTACAGTGACATCCAATAGAACTGTCTGTGATGCTGGAGTTATTCTATATGGGTGTCGTGCAAGCACTTGTAATGTGGCCAGTACAACTAAGGAATTAATTTTTTTTCCATTTAACTTGATTTACCTTTAAGTTTAAATAGCCAAACATGGCTACTGTGTTGGACAGCACTCAACACTAGACCATAAACCCCTTCAAGGCAGGCCTCCCCCTTTCATTCTCTGCTCTATCCCTGAAAACTTTTTAGGGACCCAATAGGTATCGACTGAATAAATTATGGAAGCGCAAAGGCACGGGGAGAGACCGTTCACTGACTGAGGGGGTGAGAGGGAGGAATGGGAGGAAATCTCTTTAAAAAGTGACATGTGAGCTTCACAGCTGGAGAATGGGGAAGGGGCAGAGGGTGTTTTAAGTGGAGGAAATGATGAGCAAGTGCCAAGATAGGGACACAGAACCAAGACTCTGAGATGTGAATTAACTGTACAATTCCATAGGATTGGATTTTCTGACAAGCCCATCTCCCACGAGAGCCCCCACTATGTCCTAAAGGCTCCCAAACAGCACAATGGATTTTTTTGTTTTTTAATTTGAGCTACTCAACCTCCATCAATCGCTACTCTTTAGAGTAATTTTGTGACCCTTAGAAGGATACGTCCCAGTTGAGGCACAGGCTCAGGCAGCTTTCCAGCTGCTTACTCCACAGGAAAACGAGCCCCAATGCAGGCACAGTGGGGTGATGGGGTCAGGCTCACCTCTGAGAAGGAATGCTGGGGCTGCTAGGGTGAGAAGCATGAGGACCTGTCAGGAGGCTATTGTAGTATTTCAGGAGAGAGGAGGGGAGAGCAGCTCAAGCTCTGGATGTTTCAAAACAGCAGGATTTCCTGCAGGGTGTGGAGTAGCAGCCTAAAGATGACTGCAAGCGATTTTGGCCTGAGCAACTGGAAAGACAGGAGGTGCCACCAGCTGAGACAGGGGAAGCTGTGTGTAACACAGTTTGGAAGGAAACACTGTGGATTTTGGACATGTTGAGTTTGAGATTTCTCAGACACCCAAGTGGAGACTGTTAAGAGTCCAGGAGAAGGGTCTGGGCTCAAGGTACATATTTGAGAGTCATCGGCATAGAAATGGGATTTTAAAGCCGTGAACCAGAGTTGATGCTCAGGGAATGCCCTCGGCTTAGGGACTAGGTCCTGGGGCCTTCTGCAAAAGGTGGAGGTGGAAGAGGCACCAACACACACACAGAAGCAAACCAAGGAAGCACGAGGAAAAGTAAAAAGTAAATGGGATCCTTGTGCAGCCAAATAAAGCAAGTGCATTAACAAAGAGGCAATGATCACGAATCAAACGCTGCAAAGGCAAAAGGGATGAGATGTGCCTATAGGACAGAGCAACAGGGAAATCATTAATGACCTTGATCAAAGCAGTTTCGGTGAAGAGTAGCTGAATGATTGTTCACTTTCCCTATGTATGTTACATCTCAGGAAAAAGGTTTAATGGAATGTGAAAGTCAAAAGAGAATTAAAGATTGAAGACAGGGAACTCTTTCAAGGCGTTTTGCATCCAAAAAATAATAATAATAAGGAAGGGAAGTTTGGAAGTAGGGTCAAGAGAAAGTTTTCTTAAGATGATAAAAATAACAGCATGTTTGTATTATCTGGAGATGACTCAGGGGAAGAAGAAGTATTGATTTGGGAGAGGTAAAATGTGTGGAGCAATAGAGGGACAGAATTCATAGTCCAATTAGGGAATGCTGCTTTGACATGACCAGGGATAGAACATCGGACTAGGGACTCAAGCATGACCATGTGGAAGCACTGAGCTGCCACTGGATGTAGGGGTCTTGAAAGCAAGACCAGCCCAAGCAGCCCATGCTCTCCAGCTACCTGCAGCTGCCGGCTATGGGGGAAAACCCACATCTGAGGACAGCTATTTTTTAAACCTTCTCCAGTACCTAAATAATCCAATCAATTATCTTCCCCACCTTCAAGCATTTAATGGTTCGCCAAGGCCAAATTCCAAACTCTAAAAGCTGCCCACCTTCCCAAACTGGCCACACCCTTCTATGCCAAGCCTCACAAAACTCCAACCAAGTCAAACTTTTGTACTTGCTAATCTTTGCAAGGTCAAGTTTCTAACACATACAAGAATACTACCAAATCTGCAGAAGTCAGAAGCCAATACTAGGCTCCTCCTTCACACTTTACACATATTTTAAATGTACAAATCACAGACGTCGATGAACAAAACTGCTAATATAGCTGTGCTCCAGACACACATACTCCCATTTCCATGATATTGTATAACACCCATCTAACAGATGAGAGGCTCCGCAAATGGATGCATTGACTCTAAGTCACACAGCTTTCTTTCTTTTTTTTTTTTGGCCCTGCCACGTGGCATGCAGGATCTTAGTTCCCTGACAAGGGATCGACTCCATGTCCCCTGCAGTGGAAGCTCGGAGTGCTAACCACTAGACCGCCAGGGAATTCCCCACACAGCTTTCAAGAGAGCCTCAATAAGTATGTCTTCCTCCAAAGGTACCACTCCATTCTGCTGAGGTTTCCTTTTCCCCTCTGCTCCCCTCAATGATGTTGCCCCGGAAAAGCTTCAACAATTCCGATGTGTAAGTCCATGATTCCATTTAAATGAGAACCTATCTCCCAAGAAACCCAAATCTATTTTATATGAGTTACCCCAATTTCTATTGGCTCAGTCATCATTGTCCTAAGACCCCATATAATACCGAGAAAGTTCAAGCAGCAAAGTTCCAGTTTTCTCTTCAGCATAAGTTTCCAGAGGATTTACTTACCAGTGAGTTAGGAGGTAGTTTTCCAGCTCCTCTGGTGGTCTGTCGCTGATTCCTTCTCTTTTCTCTTTACGGATAAAGATGGAATTCTATTCCTTATCTCTTAGCCACACCTTTACATAAGAATGTTGGGAAGTATCTTTAAAAGTCAAGCTTCTCCAGTCTGTCAGTCTTTTTGCTGGATTTGATCCACTTACTAAATAGATTACCAGGAGATCTTAGTGAGCTGGAATAGTATTTGTTCTCTGCTAGGCTGCTTTTATTTTTTATTGAAGTATATTTGATGTACAATATTATATAAGTTACAGGTGTACAATGCACTGATTCACAATTTTTAAAGGTTATAATCCATTTAGAGTCCTTATAAAATATTGGCTACATTCCCTGTGTTGTACAATATATACTTGTAGCTTATTTTATACCTAACAGTTTATACCTCTTAATATCCTGCCCCTATATTGCCCCTCCCCCTTTCCCTTTCTCCACTGGTAACTACTAGTTTGTTCTCTATATTTGTGAGTCTGTTTCCTTTTCGGTTGCATTGACTAGTCTGTTTTATTTTTTAGATTCCACATATAAGTGATATCATACAGTATTTGTCTTTCTCTGTCTGACCTATTTCACTTAGGATAATACCCTCCAAGTCCATCCATGTTGTTGCAAATGGCAAAATTTTATTACTTTTTATGTCTGAGTAGTATTCCATTGTGTGTGTGTGTGTATATATATATATATATATATATATATATATATATATATATGCACACACACCGTATCTTCTTTATCCATTCATCTGCTGATGGACACTTAGGTTGCTTCCATATCTTGGCAACTGTAAATAATGTTGCTATGAATATGGTGGTGCATGTTATCTTTTTGAATCATTGTTTTTGTTTTTTTTTTCAGATTTATACTAAGGAGTGGAATTGCTGGGTCACATGGTAGTTCTATTTTTAGTTTTTTAGAAACCTCCATACTGTTTTCCACAGAGGCTGCACCAATTTACATTCCCACCAACAGTGTATGAGGGTTCTCTTTTCTCCACATCCTCACCAACATTTTTTGTTATTGTTGCTCTTTTTGACAATAGCCATTCTGATAGGTGTGAGGTGATACCTCATTGTGGTTTTGACTTGCATTTCCCTGATAATAAGCAATGTTGAACATTTTTTCATGTGCCTATTGGGCAACTGCATGTACTCTTTGGAAAAATGTCTATTCAGGTCTTCTGCCCATTTTTTTTCTTTTTTTCTTTTTTTTGCGATACGCAGGCCTCTCACTGTTGTAGCCTCTCCCGTTGCAGAGCACAGGCTCTGGACGCGCAGGCTCAGCGGCCATGGCTCACGGGCCCAGCCGCTCCGTGGCATGTGGGATCTTCCCAAACCGGGACACGAACCCCTGTCCCCTGCGTCGGCAGGCGGACTCTCAACCACTGCGCCACCAGGGAAGCCCTGCCCATTTTTTAATATGGCTGTTTTTCTGATGTTGAGTTGTATGAGTTGTTTATATATTTTGGATATTAACCCCTTATTGGTCATATAATTTGCAAATATTTTCTCCCATTCACTATGTTGTCTTTTTGTTTTGTAATGGTTTCCTTTGCTGTGCAAAAGCTTTTAAGTTTAATTAGTTCCCATTTGTTTATTTTTGCTTTTATTTCTGTTGCCTTAGGAGCAGATGCAAGAAAATATTGCTATGTTTTATGTCAAAGTGTTCTGCCCATGTGTTCCTCTGGGACTTTTATGGTTTCCGGTCTTACATTGAGGTCTTTAACCCACTTTATTTTTGCATGTGGTGTTAAAGAATATTCTAATTTCATTCTTTGACATGTAGCTGTCCAGTTTTCCCAGCATCACTTATCGAAGACTGTCTTTCCTCCATTGTATATTCTTACCTCCTTTGTCATAGATTAATTGACCATAAGTGTGTGGATTTATTTCTGGGCTCTCTATTCTCTTCCATTGATCTATGTGTCTATTTTTGAGCCAGTACCATAGTGTTTTGATTACTGTAGCTTTGTAGTATAGTCTGAAGTCAGGGAGTGTGATTCCTCCACCTCTGTTCTTCTTTCTCAAGACTGTTTTGGCAATTTGGGGTCTTTCATATTTCCATATAAATTTTTAAATTGTTTCTAGTTCTTTGAAAGCTGCCATTGGTATTTTGGTAGGGATTGTATTGAATCTGTAGATTGCATTGGGTAGTATGATCATTTTAACAATATTAATTCTTCCAATCCAAGAACACAGTATAACTTTCCATCTGTGTCATCTTCAGTAGTTTTCCAAGTACAAGTCTTTCACTTCCTTAGGCAGTTTTATTCCTAGGTATTTTTAGTATTTTTGATGTAGGATGTTTTCAAAAGATTCAATACAGGTCTTAATTTGGGGTTGGACTCTAGGCCTGAAAAGTCATATGGACTTTGAGACTGTTTATACATGAAGGGACCTTTAACTACCTGGAGTCAAACCCCTTGAGTTATATGTGAATAAACTGAGAACCAAAGAGAGGAATAGAGAAAAGGACCCTTAGAAGTCACTCAGGGCAGTTGCAGAAGTGAAAGCCAGGTTCTTCTCCCTCAACAAACATTATTTCACCAAATATTTATCGAGCACACCATACTAAGCAATGGAATATTCTAAGTAGACAAAGAAAACCCAGAGTCTCTACCCTTGAAAGTTTAGGAAAACAAGTCACCACCTTCAGTAAGAATGAAGTCATCATAGAAAACAAATTTAGGGTTACCAAAGGGGAAAGTGAGGGGCTAAATTAGGAGTATCGGATTAACAGATACACACTACTATATATAAAATAGATTAGAAACAAGGATTTACTGTACAGCACAGGAAACTATATTCATTATCTTGTAATAACCTATAATGGAAAATAATCTGAAATATACACACACACACATATTATATATATATATATATATATATACTGAATCACTTTGCTGTACACCTGAAACTAACACAATATTGTAAATCAACTATACTTCAATTTAAAAAAAAGAATGGAGTCGAGCTACACTGTGCCCCAATACAATTTATATACCATGATATAAACTGTATATCAGATATTAATACCATGTCCATTGATGCTTGGGGTTTTGAAGTTGTGAGTGACAAGGATGTCAGAAAATGAAATGTGAGCTGAGCTCCTGCTCACACACCTAGAGGGCACTGCCTTGTGTAAAGCAGAACATCTCCCCAAGAACTTATGAGATGATGGGTCCTTTTTCTTCCTTCCCAAAACCAAAACAATGCTTTCTACTTAAAAACATTGACAACAGATTTGTTTTGGGATGAAAACTGTCAGTTTTAGCCAGTGTGCCTTGCTGCAATAACACATGATTGTGAGCCATTTCCTCTACATCCATTTTAGGGAAGATGGGTGGATCAAAAAAACATAATAGCATTGGGCTTTTATCAGACAGGGTTAGGGGAATTTTCTAAAGGACTCAGCAGTCTCCCAAACCAAGACCACTGCATGACTTGGGCACCAGTTGAACTCCTGTGCTAGTAGCAATTATTCAAAATGTATGCTGAGCTCTGTCAAAACCTTTGTCAAGGCACCCTGTTGGTGGTGAGCATTGGGACTTAACACAATGTTGACAGAACCCTCTGCTTGTTAACTATCTATGTTGATAAAGAATGTCGACTTTTTATTGGGACACTCACATGGAACTATTTCCAAGAAATAGTAAGGGAAAAAAACAGTTCTATTTCGTGGGAACCCATTTTTGTAAAACACTGTGACAGAGGGACAGTGTATGTATATGCATATGTACCTGTATGGAAAAGTCACAGCAAAGATGTATGTGGATACCCATCAGACTATTCAGTGTCCTCTGTGGTAGGGAAACATGCTGAGGCAAGGAAGACTTTCAGTTGAAGGCTATATATTTATGTATCATTTGAGCATTTTACAACAAGAATGTACCAATGTACTGCTTATATAATACACGTAAAGGGTTTTGACTAAAGAAAACAAAACTGCAGGTTCTTACAAAAGTGGAAGTCTTTTACATTTGTGTAACATGTTTTTCACAGCCTAATTACAACCATCCTTTTCTTTATCCCAGATAGACAGAAAAGAAAGCAATTTAAGTTGCCTAAAGCAACATTCAGACATCACCAAGCCTCCAGAAAGATGAACGGTTATAAAATAATGCTTTAATAAATATACAAGGGCTTACACTGCAAATCACATGTTTTTCTACAAAGTAGGAAATACTTTGGGTCACTATATGCTTTTTGGAGGTCCGCTGTTGGAATCCATGTCACCTGTATCACTTAATTCATTCACCCAATTAATATTTATTGAGCGTCTGCTATGTGCCAGGCTATCCTTATTCAATGAGAGTCAGCTGGAATTTTACAGAGCTAAATTAAAGAAGTGGTGAAGACAAGGATTAGTATTTTCAGGAAAAAGAAAAAGAAATCACCAAAAACTGCTTTTCTGCATCACTCAGAATCTAGTATGCAGGTCTGGCAAAGCTTATTGCCTTTTATTATAATCATTTGCTTGGCCATCATGCTGTCCTGATGGACTCTGACTTCCTTGAAGGAAAAACAAATCTTTGTAGTATCTGTGGTGCCTGTATTGTGGCTTGAGTCTGTAGTACAGCAGGCATACATTCATTCATTCAATCCATCTACAAATATTTATTTGGCACCCACTACAGGTCAAGCATTGCACTAGGTCCTTAAGATATAAGATAAGTGACAGTTACTTTCCAGTTGAGGGTTGGGGGAGACAAATCACAAAAATGTAAACAATTAGAATTTCAGATTCAAACAAACTACGTAGCGAATAAACTAGAATAGAGATGGGCAGGTTGGCACTTTTGATAGGGTGTTCAGGGAAAGCTCTTAGATGCTATTTAAGATGATATTTCTCAAAGATGAGAAAGGCAGCTCTGCAAACAGTCTGAAAGAAGCATTCTAAACAGAGGGACACAAGTTCACTAAAAAAGGTGCTGGAACCGGAAAGAACTTGGTCTGTTCTAGAAGCAGAAAAGAAACCAGTGTTGATGAAACAAAAAAAAAGGAGGGGTTGGTGAGGTCAGAAGAAAGTTCAGGCCCTGGCGGAGCTGTTGAAAGGTTTTAAATAACAGAGTATTTGAACCTGGTTGATGAGTTTTAAAAAAGAAAAAGAAAATACTTAGGCTGCTGTGTGAGGAGAACAAACTATTAGGAAAGCAAAAGTGGAACTGGATGGATGGAATGGAGGGAGGGGAGTAGGGAGGGAGGAAATAAATGAGTGAATAAATATTAAATGTGACTACAAAGGAATAAGGCCTACGAGAGTCACTTGGCCTAGTTATTTTAGCTTAAACTGATTCTTAAGTCAAATTTCAAAAACCAAAACCAAATTACTTTGAGTGAAAGGAACACTGTTGAAATAAATTGCTTTCTAAAATGACTGCCTTGAGAAAGATAATATGCATTTAGTAATACACTGACTGGTATATTTGTTCAAAAATATACTACTGTTCTGAGGGAGACACAAGAGGGAAGAGATATGGGAACATATGTATATGTATAACTGATTCACTTTGTTATAAAGCAGAAACTAACACACCATTGTAAAGCAATTATACTCCAATAAAGATGTTAAAATTATATATATATATATATATATATACTACTGTACTATTGTCATGATACTTCAAATACAATCACATCTTTTGACACAGCATTTCCATATCCAGAATCATATACATTGGAAGTACACAAATGCACATAGGTTTTTGAATAAAGGATGTTCCTTGCAGCCTTATTTGAAATGGGGGGCGGAAAAAACCCAACTAAACATCTATGCATGCAAAAGTGATTTAATAGGTTATGCACATTTGTTCTACTTAATACTACATAGCTATCTAAGTAAAGGCTGCTGTCCCATTCTGACATGGAGCGATGGTCTTCTATAAGCAGTGGAAGAAATTAGGTTACCGTGTGTGCGTGCGTGTGTGTGTGTGTGTGTGTGTGTGTGTGTGTGTCTGTATATGAGAGAAAAAATAGAGAATGGCCCAGAACTTTGCTAATTCTAGAGCCAATAGCGACATGTGGCTGTTGAGCACTTAAAATGTGACTAGTCAGAATGGAGATGTGCTCTAAATGGAAAACACTCACTGGATTGTGAAGACTTAAAATGAAAAACAACAACAACACTGTATTTCTACTGGACAGTGCTGGCCTAGAAGGACTGTTCCTGGGGAGTAGGACTGGGGAGAAATTTTGATAGAGAGGACACGGAATAGGGACTTTCACCTTGAATTTAAACTCTACTCTATTTTTCAAAAAGCACTTAATTTAAAAATTTAAAAGCCAGTAGTAGGAATCCAAGCAAAATTTGTAGTTTAGTTAATAGTCACGTGCCAATGTTAAGATCTTAGTTTTGACAAATGGTACCATGGTTATATAAGCTGTTAACTGAAAAAACTGCTGAATACAGGAACTCTTTGTACTATCATTGCAATTTTTCGGCAAATCTCAAATTATTTCAAAATAAAAACCTAAAAAAAAAAAGGGAAACAAGCACTCTAACAAGATGTATTTTCTGCTTAGAGATTCTTACTCAGAGTCTCAACGTACTGTAAAGCAATTGGCTCCAAGTTAGCTTGCCCACCCAGAGTTCCTTGTAAACACATTTGCTTGAAATAAGGCAGCTAGGATAACTAAATGTCATATTCCTTAGTTCTCACCTGAAATTCCATCTATTCAGAAAACTCCTTTCTTCCCTGGTGGTTAGAGGCTGTCTGGTTGCTGCTTAGCTACCAGGAATTTTTGTTGGAGTAGGAGGCTTGCTGGAGAGAACAGGAAAGGGATCACCCCTCCGAGGACTTCACTGAGGCCTGGGCAGCTGGCAGCTTTCAAAGCCCCTCACCATTGGCTCCTTGCTTCAGCCCTCAGATTAAGGTCAAGAGATTTTTGCTAAGATCTTGTGGTGAACTTTGGGATAAAGAAATGAATAAAAAATCTACATTATTAGTATGGCAACCTTCACCTATATTTTTACAGTTGTTACTTTTTACTTAAGGGTTTCCAGAATAAAAACTAAATTCTGCATGCAAGTGAACAGGAATGGCAAGTAAAACTGGGTAATAAAATTTAAAACAGATTCAATATAGATATATGGATATAAGGATATTTCAGAACTGACCAAAAGAAGATAACACTGCATTGGAGTGTGAAATATTTCTATTTTACACAAACTAGGTGTAAAATGCATGAAAAAGTACAATTTCAAAATGTAGAAATTACAAAGGACATGTCAACTTATCATGAAGCAGCTTGTTAAGTATAGACTATAAAGCTATAATAAAATATTTTCCAAAGGTGACCCATCCACAAAACAATTATATTAAAATAATGTGGGTATTTAAACAGATGTCCCAGTGCCACCACCACACCTGAATAGCTTAAATAACTTTTTTTTTCTTTAAACATCACTGCTTTCACTGGAAAAAGAGTCACACCATAAGCAGAAGGAGTTTGACTAAGAATTTACAAAAGAAAACTACTACTAATAAAAGAGTGACTTGGAATGACCTTTATAATTAGTCAATACAACTGAAAAAAAAGATAGAGGATCTAGAATCCTGAAACTCATATTGCTCCACTGCATAGGTTTTCCACTGAAAATAGGCCAAAATCTGAGCCCTCCTGAAGCTTGAGAACCCTCCAACCAAGTGTTCCAGCTGCCCCTCTCCTTTTTCCCACTTCCCAACTGAGCCCCAGAAAAGGATGACAAAAATCTTAAAAATTACAGCACGAAGGGCATCTCTACTTACCTCTAGAAAGACTTTCTCAGTAGAAATCTGGACAGAAAATTAATTTGTATTCAGTTTTTTTTTAAATTCAAGCTTAAATGAGAATTAAATTTATATGGGACTAGGCATGAAGGGATGCCCCCAAATAAATTAATGACAGGTTAAACCACTTGGAATTTCTGCCTGGGGAATTCTAACACTAGAAGTGATAGGCAGTTAAAACACGGTAAGACCTTAATTTTTCAGTTTGAAGAGATCAAGGAGCCTCTTCTTGTACTGTGGGTCTCTATGGCAGAGCTCTGGGAGAAAAATCCTAAGCACTTCTAAGAGCAAACCACACATTCAATCTTTTTACATTGTTTTTAATTAAGTGACCACTTGCCATTGCCCAGACCCTCTGGGGTAGCTTGATAGTTTGTTACCCTTTCTGCCATCTTCTGTATTACAAATAATTGATGTAGAGTGGATCCTACCCTGAAAACCAGGGTTCCAATCTCTGCTGGAACACTCTAGACACGTCTAGAGTGCTGGCGCACTCTACTGCCCGCCTTGACCTTGAACTTAACTTATCCAAGTCTTAATTTCTTTCTATGAGGAGGAGGGTGGACAGGAAAACATTGCTACAGTATTTAAATCTATTTTTTTATTACAAAAAATGGATAAAATAATTCAAATTATAGAAGCACATAAAAGCAAAAAGTGAAACTATCTTTTGACTATTTGCCCTTGTGGAATAACCATATTAATTTGGGAATATTCTTCTGGATTATTTAAAGGCAAAAAAAAATTAGCATTAACTACATATACTATTCTAGAACTCTTTTTTCTTTTGACTTAGCAATATAGATTTCTCCTTTGACAAGTAACACAAGGTCTGTGAGAGTCGGGATCTTGTCTGTTTCCTTAACTGCTATATTTCTAGGAACTAAAACAGCGTCTGGCACAAAGCAGTCGACAAAAAATGTTCACTGAAAGAATGACTGACTGAATGAAATCATCCTTCCTGTCAGATCAATCAGAAGTTCTGTGGGGTCAGGGATGTGTCTATTTGGTCTCTCTCTATGATCCCAGCACCAGAGAACCTGGCACAGAGTAAGCACTTAATATTTGTTGAATTAGCAAAACAGCTCAATGATGAAGCCACCTAATTTTTTACTTGTGCCAGTGTGTTGACATACCACAATAACCAATTATTCCCCAACTGATGGAAAACATCTCTCACAAACACCATTGCAATGATCGCCTTTGTATATATATTCTTGTGTAAGGATTTTTGCAGAATAAGAATCCCTTTTGTGGGGGAATCATTAATCTGGTTCATATGTTTTCTGTGGTCCCTTCCCTCTAGAATTTCATAAATTTAAAACGCTTAACTTTTCAGCTTGTTAAATAGCTACTGCCTGGAACTTTGCAAACTGATCTCCCTGTAGAAAGCCAGTGCTTCCCAATACTGCCCAGATGCAGCCCAAACACTGCAACAGACAGGCTGCCTGCATCCTTGGTGACCAACATCTCCTGCATGCAACGCAGTAGCAGCTCAGTCATCACCTGGGGAAGGCAGTTTTCAGGCAGCGACAGGTCCCTATTGTTGATTCATTCAGCAGAAAGGGGAAAAAAGACAATAACACACTTCCAAGGGCCTGAGAAGGAAAGGATGCTGAGAAGAGCAGATGCTGGACAAGAGCAGAAAAGGGAGCTTAGGAGTATTTTCGAGTTCCCCAACAAGTGAAGCTCTGTCTGAGCTCTCCAATGGAAAAGTCTTCCCAGAAATCTACCTTTCTGCTTCTTTAATTTTTTCACTCCAAAGATATTTAGTAAGTTTCTATCCGTATTATGTGTCAGAGCTGTGCCAAGACTGGGGAGGAAGCAAATAGGCAAGATAGACCTACTCTCTACCATCTTGGAACTGAAGCTTAAGGGCCATTGTCTTTCCATCAGGGGATCTGACAGGGACAAATACAGATGGCTGGAGCCCTTTACCTACTTTCCACCAGGAAACAGAATTTGTGTCCCAGTCACTACTTCTTCTTTTGTGAGAAACACAGCTCAAGTTCTTTCCATGAATGGAGAAGTTGGTCAGAGATCTTTCCCTCTGAGTGCACCCCAAGCAAAACCTGTCAACACACACTAAGCATACTTCCTCTTTCTCCAGGAGCACCTGCCACACCACAGGCCTTGCTGGGCAGTCTTCTTAACTTAGGCCAAGGAGAGCTGTGCACTGGCACTTACTGTCACAGAGTCAACATTCAAAGAAGCATCAACCTTGAGACTCAAAGGGAACCTTCAAGACCATCTACTCCTACTCCAATAGTTTCCGAACCTGCCATGGTTCACAGAGCTCTTTGAGAATCGGCGGCCCCTTTAGACTTCCTGTACCAAAAAAGACACGCACGTATCTCAGCACATAATTTCCCCTGTATTTTCAGAAGCTTCACGGACACACCATATAACTGAATATCTGGAATTCCAGAGACCCCATATTAAGAATTCCTACTCTCTATAAAAGCCCATTTGAGCTCTAATGCCCTGATTAGCAGCCTCCGAGTTGGGTGGCGGGAACACAGAGGTAATGTTGTGCCTGTCTAAGTACAATGCTGGTCCCAGTTCAATCCTCGGGTGAGCTACTTATCTTTAGAACATGGAAAAACTCTGCTCGGTGGCCGAGGACAGAACCTCTAAAACCAGTCAGGTGAGCCATCTCATAGTTTTCAAAGAAGATAACCCCAAACCCCAAAAGGAAGTGGTGAATCTGGTGGCGTTGAAAGACAACAGCCCAGGGGTTGTCAGGACTGCTGCCCACTGCTGACGGAGCAGTAATACTTGTATGGATCCTCCATTTCATATACGTTCTCCTCAATGATATAGATGTTTTCCTCTGGATGTGTCCTCTCTCCTGCTGTATTTGCTAACCCCGAGGGAGGGAGGTTGGCCAAAGTGATGAGGCTGTGGAAATAAAGTGATGCAGTTGAGTTAAGCATCCCAGGCAACATGGAATAGAGTTAAAAGAATGGGCTTTGCTGAAAAGATAGCCACCAAGGCAGTATATGATCCTTGATCAGGTCCTGACTAGGCAGGGGAAACATAAAATAGTAATGAAAATAGTCTGGGGAATAACTGCACAAATTCAAATTAATCTGAATTTTCTTAGGTATAAAAATGGCATTGTGTTATCTAAGAGAATGTCCTTATTCTGAGGAAGTGCAGACTGAAGTGTTTAGGTGAAATGTCAAGATGTCTGAAACACCTTTACAAATGGTTCAGAAAAAAAAATATGTATGTAAATAAACAGATAAAGTAAATGTGACAAAATATTAAATGACATGCTTAGGTGAAGGGTTCTGCTGTTCCTTGCACTATTATTTCAATTATTATGTCAGCTTGAACAATTTCAAAAAGTAAAAGAAATGAATGTGTTATGGATCCAATGAGACTTGAGTTCAAATTCTGCCTCTGTTGCTTTCCACCCACGTGATCTTGGGTAAGTTGAATTTGCTGTTTTCATTTATCCATTCAAGAACTATTTAACGTGTTTATACTGTTCTATGCATCAAGAGATGCAACAGTGAACAAAACACAAAAATCCCCTAGAGGCTGTATATTAGTAAACTTAGTGTCTCAGGGTCCTCCTCTATAAAATGGGAATAAGTACTCTATCTCACAGGGCTGCTGTAAGGAACGTTTATTCATTCAATCCTCAAATATCAAATGCCTACTAAGAATTAGGTGTGTGCTAGGAGATACAGTTGTTAATGTGGCAGACAAGTTCCTAATTTTCTATGGAGTTTACATTTATAGGTGGAGATGAACATTAACCAAATAATTTCATAAAGAATGAATTATTGCATGTAAATATTACCTATTGATATTACCACATTTCAAGTTTCAGCTCTAATAAAGAATACTGACACAGAAAATATAAAGCCATTGATAATTAAATATTTTATTTGATCTTATTTGACTTTTTTACTGCAGACTATTTTGTCTTCATAACTATACGATCTAGATTTAGTCTAAAATTATTAGTGGTTTAGAGAGTATGCAGTGGACAGAATCACTTTTTTCTTGAAAGTTTTTAGAACAATACCTATGGTTAGGCCTCATCCCCAAAGATTCTGATTTATTTGCTCTGGGGTTGACAATAGTATGCTTAAGTGCCCTGGATGATTCTAATAGGCAATCAGAGTTAAGAAGAGCTGGGCTGGGTTGTAAAAGCCCTGAGAGTAGATTCTGAGTTTCTTGTTCACGTCTATAAACCAGTGGCCACCCAGAACCCGGATGTAGTAAGTACTCAATCAGCTGAAGGGTCAGTTCACTGAAAAAGCCCTTTAATCAGAAATATATAAGCATTTCCTATCAATGGGAGACAAATTCTCTACCTTAACTTTAGGACTAAAGAAGCTAGAGGGATTAGGGATCAAGAATAAAACCGAGCAGCATGTTAAATTTGCATTTCATAAATCTAGGCCTAAAGCAAAAAGGAAGTAGTAAAAATTTAGATCCCAAAGTCTCAGGGTAGGACTTCTAAGAGCAAAGATCAAAGCCCAAATTAGAGTAGGAATATCCAAGATTCCCACCTTCCACTACTGCACGCATTATTCTTACCTTAAATTTTGTATCTTCTCTTTGCTATCAGAATACCCTAGGTAAAAAGGCGAAGAAAAGTCAATTTAAAATGCTTTCATAAAGTAAATGAGATAAATAAAATGAGCTAACTGGAGGCAAAGATTGTTTAGGGAAGTCTGGTCTACCTATTAGATTGAATTAAATCAAACCACTGATATGCGTCTTGATTTATTACATAAACTATGCTGAAAGTAATGAAGGTGCATTTTTCATATTTAACAAATGTAGGGAGCGCCCACTACGTGTCTGGTAGTATGCTAAGCACCAGGGACACAAAGGTGAACTGTGAGCCCTGACATCATGAAACTTGTCTTCTAGTGAGAGAGGCATTTAAGAAAAAAAAAGTAAGTGGGAAAAATAAAATAATTTCAAATCGTGATGTAATAGAAAGAAAAGTATTGCAGCAAAATGGATGGGCCTAGAGATTATCATACTGAGTGAAGTAAATCAGACAAAGACAAATATTATATGATGTCACACATGTGACATCTAAAAAATAATACAAATGGATTTATTTGTAAAACAGGAACAGACACAGAAAACAAACTTATGGTTACCAAAGGGAAGGGGGGGGTAGGGATAAATTAGGGGTTTGGGAATAACAGATACACACCACTATAAATAAAATAGATAAACAACAGGGATTTACTGTATAGCAAGGGAACTATACTCAATTTTTTTTTTTTTGGTACGCGGGCCTCTCACTGCTGTGGCCTCTCCTGTTGCAGAGCACAGGCTCCGGACGCGCAGGCTCAGCGGCCATGGCTCACGGGCCCAGCCGCTCTACGGCATGTGAGATCTTCCCAGACCGGGGCACGAACCCGTGTCCCCTGCATCAGCAGGTGGACCGTCAACCACTGCGCCACCAGGGAAGCCCTCAATATCTTATAATAACCTATAATGGAAAAGAATCTGAAAATATATATATATATATTTTATATATATATAACTGAAATCACTTTGCTGTATACCTGAAACTAACACAATATTGTAAATCAACTGTATTTCAATTTTTAAAAAAAACAACAATGCACTGGAATAGATAATCAAGAAGGTAATCAGGAAAGAATTCTCAAAAGAAATGATCTTTAAGCTCAGTTCTGAAAGAAGAGAATGAGTCAGCCAAATGAAAAGCCGGGGTGAGCATTCTGGATCGAGTAAAGCCCTGGTAAAGATAGTAGTGAGTGGCTGAAACTGAAAGCATGGCTGGAATAAGAGAGTGGCACAAGGTAAGGTCTAAGAGGGAGGCTGGGCTAGATACTATAGGACCTTGTAAGTCATAATCAGGAGTTTGGATTTTATTCTAAGACATCGGAAATAACTGAAGGCCAGAAATATGATCTGACTGGGTTTTAAGACAATCACTCTGGCTGCTGTGTGGAGAATGAATTAAAAGGAGGTATGAAAAAATGAGGAGGTAAGTAGAGAACTGCCTCAGAGTAAGGTGGTGAAAGAGAGATGCAGAATTACGAATGGATTTTAGATATGATTTGGAGAAAGTGCAGGAAAGTGAAGTTGGATTGTGTATTAGGAGTGATGAAAGAGGGGATTCAAGGATGGCTTCTGGCTCTCTGGCTTAAGCAACCAGATGTATGATAATGAAACACTATGATGAAGAAGATCAGGGAGGGGGAGGTTGGGTTCTAAAAAGGTGGAATATAGACTCTAGAGCTCCTTTCTTGACACAACGTGGGACACATCTAAGTGGAGATAACAACTGGACAGCTGGCCAATCAGTATCAACACCTCTGAGTGCTGGAGAGAGAAATTAAGGATGACATTTAAGTCTATGGGAATATAGGTCGTCATCAGCCAGAGGGCATGGAGAGAGGAAAAGGGCCAGCCCTGGGGAATCACAACATCTAAAGATCATGCTGAAGAAGAGAAAATAACAAAAATGACTGAAAGGTGTGGCTAGTGAAGACACTGGTGTTTCAGAAGCCAAGAGAAGGAAGACTTTTTAGAATGAGTGAGAATCAACTTAGTTATTGCTGAAAGGCGTACTACAATGAAGACAGAGGTATCTACAGGATTTAGCAAAATGGAGGTCACTGGTGAGCTTGACTGAAACTATTTCCATGGCACCTCAGGTGTAGAAGCTAAATTGGGAGGGGGCGTGGTTAAAGAGTGTGGAGGGGTGAGAGGTCGGAACAACTCATCTGAGAAATACGGCTGTAAAGGAGAGCAGAGAAATGGGAGTCACTGGAGAGAAATGTGTGAACTAGGCCATATTTTTATACTAATAAAAATAGCATAAACAGGAATGGAGAGAGAGATGATTCTGGAGAAAGTGATCAAAGGAAGAACGAAGTCTTGGCTGAGGCAAAGTGGTTGAAACAGGCTTTTAATACTTCATCAGTGCAGTGAGAGGCGAGGGAGATTTGAGCATCAATGAAGTATGTGATGCTCATCTCAGACAGTGCACTAGAAACATACAGGATTGCTGGGCATTACTGAGTACCAATTTATGGCTTTGATGTCATGACTTAAAAACCTATCACCTTGGTTGTATGATTTTCTCCAGCAACTTCTAGGGAAAAGACTGCAGATCGAATACAACTTTCCCATCTATTCTTCCATGTAGTCATGTTTTGGGAGTAATCATATGTGTGCACAAAACATGACTTCTCCCACTCCTCATCACCCTGCTTGCATACCCTCTACACAAACCAGAACAGTCCCTAATATCCAGGCCTCGGCAAAACTCAAAAAGCGGGTGTGGTCATTGCTCCTTATCAACCTGTAGACTCCATATTCATGTGGTCAATTTCCAAACTCCACTGCTATCTCTCCATAAAC
This sequence comes from Monodon monoceros, assembly GCF_005190385.1. Taxonomy (NCBI): domain Eukaryota; kingdom Metazoa; phylum Chordata; class Mammalia; order Artiodactyla; family Monodontidae; genus Monodon; species Monodon monoceros. Next base: position 132,647,640 of record NW_021703768.1, read on the forward strand.
CCAGGTAAGTGGGGTGAGTAGCTTCTTCCTCTCAGCAATCCATTTACCATTAATGGCTGAGTAACAAAATGGTGAGCAAGACAGCCCCAGTTTCAAATCCTCTATCAATTAACTGTGTAGCTTTGGGCAAGTTACTTAACCTTTTAGCACACTGGTTCTCCAACTGGTACATGAGAATAATATTAGTACCTTTCTCAACAGGGTAGTTATGAGGATTTAATGCACATAAAGCACTTGGCAGCTTCAAGCCACACAGGATGAGCAACTCATCCCAGTTTTCCCTGGACTGTTCCAGTTTTAGCACTGAAAACCCACACATTAGGAACCTCCTTCAATCCTGGGAAAATTTGGAATGGTTTGTAACCCTACACATAGTTGATGTTTATGTATTAGTAAGAAAAGCTGATAAAATAATAGTGGTATAAGGCCTTGGTCTCTGCACCAAAGAGAAGAGAATATGTCACAGTTATAAAAGTATGTGAGGCTTTCGGGGTGATGGAAGTGTTTGGGCATTGATTGCGGTGATGGTTTCCTGGGTGAAACCATCTATTGAAATTCATCAAGTTGAACACACTTTAAATATACAGTTTATTGCATATAAATCATACTTAATTTTTTTTAATAAAGATAAGTAACTTAGAAATAAAATATGTGTGCTGAGTGTCACAATGGAGGAAAATACAAACGCTGCGACTCTGGGCATGACCCAGTGTTAAAGGAACCTGCTACCCCTCTTTAAAGAACCATGCCTGAGAAATAAATAAGATAGAAAAATGCACAGAAGAAAGTGATTGTCGTTGTTGTGCTTCCTAATAAAACTGGACATGTTCATGAATTAAAAAGGTTTATTTTCTTAACAAAAGATAAAAAAACAGGTACTAGAATCAACCTGCTTGAATTCGAATTCCAGCTTTGCCACTTATTGATTCTGAAACCTTGAGAAAACCTTGAAAGCTTACTGTCTCTAAACGTTACTCTCCTCTGCTATGAGAATAGGAATAACAGTGCTATCTACCTTATATGAGATGGTGACAATAATAAATATAAAACATGCCTGTTACATGGTAAGCACTGAATAAAAATGAGCTATTATTATTGTTGAGGTTTGGAAGGACTAAAGAGTATTTATTCTAATCACCTGTAGGTATAAATATAAACTAATAGTTCTATCTTAGGCTTGTGTTGGTTCCTATATTAACAGTTCCTTATCAGATGGAGAGAGAAGCACCATCAAATGACTTACATTTGAGAATTAAAGCACCAGAGATAAGAACGAGAGCCAGCCCAGCAGAAACCCCTGCTCCGATGTAGAGGCCTATTCTGGTGGTGGTGCCCATGTCTTGTAACTCATTAGCCAGTGTGGATATTTCCTATGGAAACACAAACAGAATTGCAGCAAATGACCAGAAATCCATTGTCTGCCCAGCCAGTCTCATGACTTATGCATGGGACCATCCCTTTCACAGTATCTCAGGAACGCAGGGACCTTGAAATGACTCATGATCTGTCCCCTTCTAGACAAGCCTCAAACCACCCAAAGAAAGGGATTAGCTGAATCTTTGGAGTTAGCAAGGGAATAAGAGGTGCCTGTCTGTGCTGTGGGTGGAGAAGCAGCCTTAGTAAATGGACTCCCCTTTCCTCACATAAAAAGTGGGGCCCTGTTCATTGATGATTCCCTGGTGTTCCCAGGGAGTTTCAGAGTGGTCTAAATTTGGTGTCTTGCCATAAAACCCCAACTTTCACAGAAAGACAGTGATTTAAAAGCTAGGAATTTGCAGCCAGACTGTCTTGGGTTCAAATCCCAGTTCTGTCACCAAAGAGCTGTGTCATCAGGAAGAGCTGTGTAGAGTTATCTGGAAAATTAAGTGATGAAAACCAGAAAATGCTTGGCACAGAGCCTGGTACAGGATAAATCTCAATCAGTGGTAGCTATTATTGCTATTGCTCTAATTAATTAGATATTTTGTTAACTCAGTCACAGCGAACATACTGCTTCTAAAATTTCACTTCATGTTCCTCCTTTAAAAAGAGTAATGGTAAACACTTTTAAAACAACGTCAAGGAATTAAGTCTTCCATTTATTCAACAGACATTTACTGCAGGAGTGCACCGTGCAAGGTCACTTGCAGTAAGCACTGTGGGCACACAGAGGTACTGAAAAGGCAGACCTGGATTGCAAAGAAGACAGGACAAACAAAAAATGCTTGACACTGAGTCAGAGATTGAGGTAAATGAATGCAGACTCCTGGATACGTCCTCAAAGAATTTTCCAGTCACTGCTATCAGGTTGTTCTCTAATGCAGTGGTCCCCAACCTTTCTGGCGTTTCAAGGAAGACAATTTTTCCACAGACGGGGGTTGGGGGGGATGGAGGGGGGATGCTTCAGGCGGTAACACGAGCGATGGGGAGCGATGGGGAGCGGCAGATGAAGCTTTCACCCGCTGCTCACCTCCTGCTGTGCAGCCCAGTTCCTAACAGGCCGCAGACCAGTACCAGTCCACGGCCCGGGGATTGGGGACCTCTGTTTTAGTGGTTTTCCCTTTTACTCTGAGAAGGTGGGAGACACTAAAATGGTGGTCGATTAAAATACTGCTTTATTTTTAGTTAGATACCTAAGTTCTTGGCTTAGAATATTCTTGCCTTGTGTCTTATCATAAATAAATAAATTTAAACAAACAATCTTTGTCATTAGGGTTGCAATGGAAGCAAGGAGAAACATACTCTGGGGTGATGGAGGGTGTCCGAACCCTCCACAGTGGTATACAGCTGTGAAATTTGAGAATAAGGACAAAATGCTAAGGCTTCTTCCTTTTGGTTTTCCAGCACCTACTATGCGACAGGCACTTTACATGCATCACCCCACTCCATCCTTACAACAGGACTTGCAGTTACAACAGTTATCAGCAACATGTTACAGCCAAGGAACCTGAAGCCAAGGGAGATTAAGGCGTTTTCCCCCAAGGAATGAGTGGGCAGGAAGGAAGTCTAAAGCCATACTTTTTTTCCTCTGAGTTGAGCATTAAGGTCAGCTCACACACACAGTTACTCACTGTTTGATTTTTATCATGGAGGGTCTCCAGTGTCTGTGTCTCTGCCACAAAGAAGAAAAATAGCCAGTAGAACAGTTAAGAATGCTTTCTTTTATATGAGTTTTTTTAAATCTTAAAAGCTACCTATAATCCTATTTGAAATTAATTCTACTCCATTATCTTCACAATAATTAACTGAGAGACAAACAAAACTTACTGAACACTTACAAATCAACTTCAGGATGACCACATTTTTTTCGTCCAGATGATGTACCCAACTACTTATGTTCTATGAATTGGAGACTTCTTCCAGGAAAACCTATTTTGAATATGTGGTTTGTTGTGTCCTCAGGGCCCTAAAGAGGTCTTCAAAATTCCAACAACACTGATGACACAGAGGCAGGCATTATAATTAGACTTTTTTTAGATCAAATAACTGTTCTCTAATATTTATTTTGTTCATTTTTTTAATTGAAGTATAGTTGATTTACAATGTTGTGTTAGTTTCAGGTGTACAGCAAAGTGATTCAGAATATATATATATTCTTTTTCAGATTCTTTTCCCTTATAGGTTATTACAAAATATTGAGTATAGTTATACTTATACTATATAATATATATAGCTTATATATTATAGTTATATAGCTATACAGTAGGTCCTTGTTAATTATCTGTTTTACATATAGTAGTGTGTATATGTTAATCCCCAACTCTTAATTTATCCCTCCCTTCTCCTTCCCCTTTGGTAACCATACGTTTGTTTTCTATGTCTATAGGTCTATTTCTGTTTTGTATATAAGTTCGTATGTATCATTTTTTTTAGATTCCACATATAAGTGATATCATATGATATTTGCCTTTCTCTGTCTGGCTTACTTCACTTAGTATGATAATCTCAAAGTCCATCCATGTTGCTGCAAATGGCATTATTTCATCCTTTTTTATGACTGAGTAATATTCCATTGTACAAATGTCCATCAACAGATGAATGGATAAAGAAGATGTGGCATGGTTAGAATTTGAAAGGTAACGAAAGTTAATTTTCTTTAAAAAAAATTTAACATTTACTCATTAAGAGTAAGACAGGGTATTTTGTTCCCTAAAAAATTGAAAATAATAATAACTGTAACTATAATTTGCCATGAACAGGCATTGTACTAAATTCTTCAAGGGAAGTATCTCATTTAGCATTCAAAACAACTATCTTAAAGTAGGGACTATTAGTCCCATTACAGAGATGAAGAAGCTGAGAATTAGGAAGCTAAGTGACTTACCCAAAGTCACACAGCTTAGTGAATAACAGAAATGGCCTTCCAATTTAGGTCCACGTGGCTTTAAGCACACACTCTTAACTGTGCTGCCTCCAACAAGGCTCATCTCGGCACTGTGATGATGAAGCCTCCACACTGCCCAGCTGCCAGCTCACCTTCTTTCCTTTTTATTCATTTAGTTAGTCATCTGCCTATCCATTCGATGAACATGTACTACACCCCCACTCTATGCCAGGCACAGGGGACAGGGACAGAACAGTGAACAAGATGCGCACAGGCCCTGACCTCGTAAACACTGCATTCTAAAAACCAATAAGTTGTCAGCTTTGGGAAGCATGCCAACGTATTTTTCTGTGTGAGTCAGAGGATCTGAAACTTTCTAAATGTCAAGGTCACTTTCTGGAAGCTTAGAAGTCTAAACCTTTTAATGTAGAACTGGTTTACAGACTCTGATTTTAATATTATAAAAGCATATTCTCAGCCTAAAGTTTAAAAAAAAAAAAAAAAGGAAAGGAAAGAGATTATCTTCCACTTACCTTAGCTCCTATTTCCCAAAAGGAATTTAAAAATCACACTGGTGGAACTACTAAGTAAACATGTATCTTAACCACACACAACATTTTCTAGTGTAAATCCAGTTTCTGCTTCCCTATAGTTACTTTTCTTGGCTTAAATGGTAAGACTGTCTAACTTTTTTTTTTTTAATTTCATTTTACAGTGAAAATGATCAATAAAATAGAGCACTGTTGGGTTATCACACCTTATTTTCACATAGGTAGACATCAACCAAGATGGGTGGGACAGTTGGAGAAAGTTACAATGTTTTTCCTTGAGGACCCGAGACTGGGGGGTGGGGGGAGACAACAATGGGGGAGGCACGTGATGATTTTAAAAGTATATAAATTTAATAGTTACCATCTAGCATGTATTATGTGCCAGACATGGTGCTTCACACTTTATGTGCACAATATCTTTTAATCTTCACCACAATACGTAGGTACTGTTATTTTCTCAATTTTTAAAAAAAGAAACTGAGTCTCAGAGAAGTACTTTGTCCAAATCACACAGCTATTAACTGGCAAATCTGAGATTCAAACCAAGTCTACCTCCGAAGCTAAGGATTCATCCATGATCCAGTCCTGCCTTCTTCAGGTGGAAGAGAGATTGCATTTATTCTGTGCTCAAAGTGGGTTTAGGAGCTTCAAAGACCCTTGGGACTCCTACTTGTTAAGGCTCCTCTCCACTTTATAGCGAGCATATTAAATGTACCCACATTACTCAGCCATAAAAAGAAATGAAATTGAGTTATTTGTAGTGAGGTGGATGGACCTAGAGTCTGCCATACAGAGTGAAGTAAGTCAGAAAGAAAAACAAGGAACAAGACAAGGTTGTCCACTCTCACCACTATTATTCAACATAGTTTTGGAAGTTTTAGCCACAGCAATCAGAGAAGAAAAAGAAATAAAAGGAATCCAAATTGGAATAGAAGACGTAAAGCTGTCACTGCAGATGACAGGATACACAGAGAATCCTAAAGATGCTACTAGAAAACTACTAGAGCTAATCAATGAATTTGGTAAAGTAGCAGGATACAAAATTAATGCACAGAAATCTCTTGCATTCCTATACACTAATGATGAAAAATCTGAAAGAGAAATCAAGGAAACACTCTCATTTACTATTTCAACAAAAAGAATAAAATAACTAGGAATAAACCTACCTAAGGAGACAAAAGACCTATATGCAGAAAACTATAAGACACTGATGAAAGCAATTAAAGATGATACAAACAGATGGAGAGAGATACCATGTTCTTGGATTGGAAGAATCAACATTGTGAAAATGACTATACTACCCAAAGCAATCTTCAGATTCAATGCAATCCCTATCAAACTACCAAGGGCATTTTTCACAGAACTAGAACAAAAAATTTCACAATTTGTATGGAAACACAAAAGACCCCAAAAAGCCAAAGCAATCTTGAGAAAGAAAAACAGAGTTGGAGGAATCAGACTCCCTGACTTCAGCCTATACTACAAAGCTACAGTAATCAAGACAGTATGGTACTGGCACAAAAACAGAAATATAGATCAATGGAACAGGACAGAAAGCCCAGAGATAAACCCACACTCATATGGTCACCTTATTTTTGATAAAGGAGACAAGAATATACGATGGAGAAAAGACAGCCTTTTCAATAAGTGGTGCTGGGAAAACTGGACAGCTACATGTAAAAGAATGAAATTAGAACACTCCCTAACACCATACACAAAAATAAGCTCAAAATGGATTAAAGACCTAAATGTGAATGGCCTAAATGTAAGACCAGACACTATAAAACTCTTAGAGGAAAACACAGGCAGAACACTCTATGACATAAATCACAGCAATATCCTTTTTGACCCACCTCCTAGAGAAATGGAAATAAAAACAAAAATAAACAAATGAGGCCTAATAAATCTTAAAAGCTGGGCTTCCCTGGTGGCTCAGTGGTTGAGAGTCCGCCTGCCGATGCAGGGGACACGGGTTCGTGCCTCAGTCCGGGAAGATCCCACATGCCACGGAGTGGCTGGGCCCGTGAGCCATGGCCACTGAGCCTGCGCATCCGGAGCCTGTGCTCCGCAATGGGAGAGGCCATAACAGTGAGAGGCCCGTGTACCGAAAAAAAAACAAAAAAAACTTAAAAGCTTTTTCACAGCAAAGGAAACCATAAACAAGACAAAAAGACAACCCTCAGAATGTGAGAAAATACTTGCAAATGAAGCAACTGACAAAGGATTAATCTCCAAAATTTACAAGTAGCTCATGCAGCTCAATATCAACAAAACAAACAACCCAATCCAAAAATGGGCAGAAGACCTAAATAGACATTTCTCCAAAGAAGATATACAGATTGCCAACAAGCACATAAAAGAATGCTCAACATCACTAATCATTAGAGAAATGCAAATCAAACCTACAATGAGGTATCACCTCACACCAGTCAGAATGACCATCGTCAAAAAATCTACAAACAATAAATGCTGAAGAGGGTGTGGAGAAAAGGGAACCCTCTTGCACTGTTGGTGGGAATGTAAATTGATACAGCCACTATGGAGAACAGTATGGAGGTTCCTTAAAAAACTAAAAATGGAACTACCATTCAACCCAGCAATCCCACGACTGGGCATATATCCTGAGAAAACCATAATTCAAAAAGAGTCACGTACCACAATGTTCTTTGCAGCTCTATTTACAATAGCCAGGACACGGAAGCAACCTAAGTGTCCATCAACAGATGAATGGATAAAGAAGATGTGGCACATATATACAATGGAATATTACTCAGCCATAAAAAGAAATGAAATTGAGTTATTTGAAGTGAGGTGGGTGGACCTAGAGTCTGTCATACTGAGTGAAGTAAGTCAGAAAGAGAAAAACAAATACCGTATGCTAACACATATATAGAACCTAAAGGAAAAAAAAATGGCTCTGAAGAACCTAGGGGCAGGACAGGAATAAAGACACAGACGTAGAGAATGGACTTGAGGACACGGGGAGGGGGAAGGGTAAACTGGGATGAAGTGAGAGAGTGGCATGGACATATATACACTACCAAATGTAAAATAGATAGCTAGTGGGAAGCAGCCACATAGCACAGGGAGATCAGCTTGCTGCTTTGTGTCCACCTAGAGGGATGGGATAGGGAGGGCGGGAGGGAGACACAAGAGGGAGGGAATATGGGGATATATGTATAGGTATAGCTGATTCACTTTGTTATACAGCAGAAACTACCACAACATTGTAAAGCAATTATACTGCAATAAAGATGTTATAAAAAATTAAAAAAAAAAAAAGAATTGCAAAACTGAAAGAAAAGTACCCACATTACACACTAAAGAAAAGGTGTAACTACACACAAGTTGACTTGCATGTAACTAACTGAAATAATATTACATATTATAGTCATGTCATTAAATACTAATTAATTTCAATTTTCCATTTGATTTTCACAGTTTGGAGCCATTGCCTTTCTTTGTTTAAGTATTTTCTCAGGCCTTTGAAAAGCTCAGAGATTGTAGGTGCTCTGCCTATATTCTCAGATGCAAAAGATGGCTCCATTTCTGTTGCCCTAAAGGGAAGGAACAAACAAGTAAAAACTGAAAGGAAGGACACTTCTGGTTATGGTATAGACACTTCTAAAAAAACACGCACTGTGTTGTGAGGAAGCTACCTCTCCATCTCAGAAGGTGTGTAAGCATACAGCAAATGCCAACTTGGGAGTGATGTTGTAAAGAACCTCGAAACACGAGATGGGAAAGTGGGATCCTTCAAGTCTCTTCTAGGTCTACAGTTGTAGGATTCTTTAAAATATAACAATGGCATATGATGAACACATGTATGATTTGGTTAGCCCACTACGTGGGCGATCATCTGTTTCCACCATATTTAATTTCCTCACTAATTTCGTAAGAGATGTTGGCTACCAGTGGCTAAAGAACCACCAAAGATTCAACCTCTAGAGAGCTGATGTTAATATCTATAATAATAATTAATATTTAAGTGCTTTCTCTGGGCCAGGCACTATGCTGAGTGCTTTACATACATGATCACATCAATCTTTACAACAATCTTATGACATAGGCACTGGAATTACCCTCATTGTAGAGGTAAGGAAATTGAGCCTCACAGAGTTTGAGCAACATAACTGAGTTCATGAAACTAATACAAAAAGCTGACATTAGAACCCATCCTGCCTGTCACTGACATACTTAACCACAATCTCATTCTGCCTCTGAATCTTACCGATAATGACAATAACTAACATGTATTGAGTAGGTACCATGATCAGACACTGGGCTAAGCACTTTAGACACGCTTCCTTATTTAAATCTGAGATTTATGAGATTAGGATTTGGAATTTACCTATTATTAACCTCATTTTACAGAATGAAAGACTGAGCTCCAGAGAGTTTAGGGAGACCAGGACTCTGACAGGAAATATTTAAGATTAACCTCCCTGATCAACGTGACCTGAGGTCTGCTCTTTCGACCCTATCTTCTCTTCCAAAGCGGCAGGGAAAAGTCCTTGTTGAATTAGTTGAAGAATTTAGCTGCTCCTTCTGAGGTCAAAATCTGAGGAAGATGATGGACTTTATTCCAATTAGAAGGGATTCTTGAAATCACCTAATCCAGATTACACCAAACATGGACTGGAGTCAGTTCATGAAAACATCACCAGTCCAGGAGTAAATCAGAAAATAATAAGGACAGCGTAATGAGTTTTTCATTAGATTAAACATATTTAATTTAAAACTGTCCTTTTTTTTTAATGCAGGGGTGGCAATAGTAGAAATTTTTCTTTCCTTGTTTGGCAAAATACATAGCTCATCAAAATTCTTTTTTGGGGGTTGGGAATTATACTGGGTGGTGAGATCCAAAAGTCTCTGAACCCATACCTCAGACAGAAGAGGAAGTTGCTTTCCAGAGAGGTGAAAGGCTTTGGCCCAGGTCTGAGGGCTACTCCTGACTAATTTAGAACCCTAACCCAGGGCTCCTTTTTCCCAGCACAAATTTACTTCCACCACCTCCCTCACCTCAAACACTATCTTGGGTGCACAATTTGAGAAAACTCAAACTGTTTTCTCATGTTTTCCCCATATTCAAAATCCTCTTAACTCAGAAACCAACTAAAGGCATCCTCCTAGACCCCATATGTAATTACCTGAGCCAGGTCCCTCGGTGGTGAGCGTCCTTGGAAAGGCTGTAGTGATGTCCCTCCATGGAGTCCCAGCAGGGGTGACCTTGGCTAAAGACAGAAACCAACGTAAGGATGAGGCCTCTCTGAGAGAAGAGAGCTTGTTGCAGGGAATCAAAGGGGCAGCAGAAATAACTGTAAACACAACAAAAGAAGAGAAATACATGCTCAACTTCCAAACCTACCTGAACACACCTTCGTTGAGAGTGTATGACAATCCAAATGTCTGACAGAGGTGTGTTACAGTCATCATTATCACAGTATAATTGTTAATAATGGAACTTACAGCCACAGTAAATGTTTTTCATCAAACACCTCATAAAATCCTTCCAGTGGCCTATAGGGTAGGCAGTATCATATTTTACAGAGGAGGTCACAGAGTTTAAATAACTTGCCCAAGATTACACAGCTGGTAAGAAGCAGTGTCAGATTTGAACTTAGCTCCATCAGCCACTAAGTACATGCTCTATAAATGTTAAAATATGCAAGCACACGTGCCCCCTCTCCCCGACACATGCAGAGTCCAGTGGTTCTCAATCCTGGCTGCACATGGGGGAGAATCATCAGGGGTAGACTTTGTAAAACCCCCGCACTCAGGCTCTACCTCCAGAGGTGGTGATTTTTCTGGTTGTGGGGTGGAGCCCAAGCATCTGTAGGAGTTAAAATGTTCCCCAGGTGATTTTAATGACCGCTCAGGTACTCAGACCTCTGATCTAGGCCTTTCCTCCATTCTCTAGATCCTGGCCATGAGGTTCAAAATAGATGGAGGGAATTAAACATGGCTGGGCATTGCTGGTGAGGCCTGTTAAACTTTAGGTCTTAGGGGCCCAACCTGAGGGCTTTAATTGAGAAGACCAGAGGTGAGACCAATCAGTGTATTTAATATGATCCACAGGCAAATCTCATTCAGAAAGAAAGTATGCAAAGGTCCACTCACCTGGTTTGATGACCAACTCCAGGTTTGATTTTTGGTCATTCATTAGGCCTGGGAATTGGATCCGGCAGCAATAGGTCCCACTGTCAGCTAAAGTCACATTCTTTATGGTCAAGGTCACGTCTCCTTTGTGGAAATTCCTCTTTAGTAGGTATCTGCTGGATGTCCAATAGTTCAAGTTCCTTCCATCAGTGCTGAGTACCAAACTGTGACATTGAAACAAAGGGCAGGGTCCCTTGCCCCAACACACAGGCACGAGATCCTCAGGGGTGGGTGGAGAGTAGGCGCAGGGCAGATCAGCATCCTGACCCACCTCAGACACGTATACTCCTTCCAAAGACCCTGCATAAAGAGGGAAGGAGAGCAATGAGGGAGGCTGCTCCATTTCAAGAAAACTGCAAGCAATGCCTTGCAGAATAAAGAGGAAACCACTACTGCTATCCTGTTTGGAGGACAGTTCACTACAGCAATGATTCTCAGACTTGAGGGGCACTGGAATCTCCAGGAAGCCTTGTTCAAACACAGACAGCTGGGCTCAACCATCAGAGTTTAGAGTTAATCAATCTGATTAAATATTAATCGGAGCTCCTGATTTAATAGTTTGGCGGGGGGAGGGGGGCAAAAATTTGTATTTCTAACAAGCTCCCAGGACATGCTGATATGGCTGGTCTCAAAACCTCCCTTTGAAAACCAGTGCCCCAGGAGAGAACTGTGGCCGGTCCTGTGAACACCGAAGGGCAGTGCTGATGGAAACAGACAATCAGACAATGGGTAATTGTCGGCCAGGAAAAGAGCTCACCCATCTGGGCTAGTTGTCTGTTCACCAACACAGGGCAGTTATCCTAACACAAATCTCTTTTGTTTTTCAAGCACCAGGCACATAATAAATAAAAACCCTTGGCTGAATAAGAAGTTAGTGTATGGCTGTTCTGAGGTTGAAAATTAATTTATATATATATATATATATATATATATATATATATATGTACACACACATATTCAAACAGCATAAAAAGTATATGAAAACTCTACGCCCTCTCCCTGCTCTTTTCCATTTCCCAGCTCCCTTTCCCAGAGTCTATTCATTAAGAAGCATTCATGTATTCCCACTCCCCTGCAACACACACACACACACACACACACACACACACACACACACAGAGAGAGAGAAGTCCAATATACCCATTATTCTGCTCTTTGTTTTCTTCAATTCACCTTATGACTTACAGACATCTCATATCATTATGTTTCATCAGCATCACTGTTTGTATCATGGATATATCATAATTTCTTTACCCACTACCCTACTGGTGGACATTTAGGTTGCTTCCAAACTTTTGCTCTTGCTAGCATTATGATGACCATCCTTGCATCTTCATCCTGCACCATCCAATTCCAAAACTCCAGACTTACTTGTAAGTAGTAGCAGCAAGAGCAGGACACAGTCAAAGGAAAAATGTGAAAACATGGGTTCTGAAGAAGAAAAGGCAAAGAATGGCTCTGTTTAGGTGCCGTTTTAATTCTCCAGCTGAACTGGGTACTTCCTGGAACTGTCTCTCCTCCCCAGTCACAGGAGCAGTGGCCACTCTCCCAACTGCAGGCCCAGCACACCAGATGTCTGACGACCAATCACTCCTCTATTAACACTGTCAAGTCTACGATGACAGCAAAGGAAACCCCGCTTCTCTCCTATGCTAGACCACACACATCCTGTGAGGACTCTGACATTTATTCTGTCCGCATCAACAAAGAGGAAGCAATAATCAGAGGAAGAAAAGGGTTACTTCATCAAGTGTCTCTTGGCAAGTAGAGTGAACCCTCTACTGTCTCCGGTGAAATAATATATAGTCCTCTGTTTGAAGTGGACAGTATTTATTGGAAACACAGGTAGAAATGTATCACTCATGCATTCATTCAGTCAAGTCAGTCAACTGGTGAGTCCTGTGACCAATGTTTATGAAGCACCTACTATGTGTCAGGCACTGGACTAGGAGGTGGGAAATACCACCATGAATGGCCTATTCCTTATACTCATGTTTAGGTGCCCTTTTCGCTCCGGTCATGAGCCTAATTCTTAGCCTTTGCTCTAATACGAATTGGGCTATGTCATATAACCTTGTTAGGTTTGCCTCCTCATTTATAAAGTTTATAAAATGAGAAAATTGTGCTAGGTGATATATGCACAGCTCCCTGCTCTAATATTCTGACTTTGACCTGAACTTCCAAACTCTTCCACTTAGGAAAAATGCGTTCCTTTCTGCAATGCTTCTTTCCCCCTCCTGTGGGGGGAACTGAGGGGACCTCAATGCTCTATTTCCTCTCATATACACAAGATGTCCCCTCTCCTCCCACCCCACAGGCTTTGGGCATTAACTGTCAGAAAGTATTGAGTTCCAGCCACACTCTCCATCACTGAGGTAACATCTCAGACCCAAACAATCTCAGCCCTGGGAGAGTAACTTTTGTCTGGAAACCTTAAAAGCCAATGGTTATTTACAAAAGGGAAGTAAGATCACGATGAAATAGTTTCTGAAAGCCCTGTGGCCTTTCTCTGTCTTCTCTGCCTGAATTTCCTTGTCATTCACTTTATTTATTTTATTTTATTTTTTTCTAGTTGCAGTGAGCGGGGGCTACTCTTCGTTGTGGTGCACGGGCTTCTCGTTGCGGTGGCTTCTCTTGTTGCAGAGCACAGGCTCTAGGTGCACAGGCTTCAGTAGTTGTAGCACGTGGGCTCAGTAGTTGTGGCTCGCGGGCTCTAGAGCGCAGGCTCAGTAGGTGTGGCGCATGGGCTTAGTTGCTCCACGGCATGTGGGATCTTCCCGGACCAGGGTTCGAACCCATGTCGCCTGCATTGGCAGGCGGCTTCTTAACCACTGCACCACCAGGGAAGTCCTTGTAATTCACTTTAAACCTTATTAAATGCAAGTAATATAAATATCCAGCTTGTTCTATGTGTGTACTTCCATAGTGCCACAGAGCTAGCAGTTACTCAAGAGATCATGTTCAATTTCTTCATTGTATATATAAGGGAAACTGAGACCTGAAAAGATTGATTTGCCCAAAGGTACATGATTGGTCATTTCAAATAAGAACATGAGTCCCCTAAGCTCCAGATTTTTTCCATTATAAACCATGTTTCATGAATTTCATATCTGCCCTTAATATGTCTGCCCACATATCTAAAAACAACCAACAAATGCCCATATTCAAGTGTAAGACAGACTTGATTAAACACGGGGTGAGAGGTTAGATTTACTAACAGCATGACTTCAAGCAACACTCTTAAAAGTTTTAGCCATCAGATTTTGTGTTCTGATTTTTGTTTTTTGGTTTTTTTTAATTATTACTCTGTTTTCTGTTCATCTCTAGAATTGCTACTGGGTCCAACTTTATAAAACATTAACAATGTATTAATTCATTGAAGTCTAGACATGAAGGAGCCTAGAAATCTACTCTAACCCCTTTCTTTTATTCTGTGTATAAAGGACTGTTTCTGAACATTGTCATGTTCATTTAACTGTCATTTCTTGTTTTTTTAAAACTGTTTAGGTAATACATCCAAATGGCTAAAGTTTAAAGCAATATAAAAAGCTTACATTAAGAAGCCTCATTCCCACCCCTCCAATCCACTAATTTCCCCAACCCAACCTATAGGATTCTATTGTCATGTCTTTTGTGTATCCTCCCAACGCAAACACAAGAAAATAAAATATATATTCTTATTCCTTCCTTTCTTAAGCAAAAGAGCATACCATACATACATTTTGCACCTTGCATTTTCTATTTACTATTTTATATAAAAATTTTCTGACATATTGGGCTTCCCTGGTGGCGCAGTGGTTGAGAGTCCGCCTGCCGATGCAGGGAACACGGGTTCGTGCCCCGGTTCAGGAGGATCCCGCATGCCGCGGAGTGGCTGGGCCCGTAAGCCATGGCCGCTGAGCCTGGGCGTCCGGAGCCTGTGTTCTGCGGCGGGAGAGGCCGCAACGGTGAGAGGCCCGCGTACCGCAAAAAAAAAAAAAAAATTCTGACATATTAAAAGAAGAGAATAGTACATACTCCCAATACACAAATTTAAAATCATCAGACTTTCATTTTAAAACAAATCCCAGATGTCATGTTATTTCACCCTTACAGACTTCAGTGTGCATCTTGTTTTCAAAAAATTGACACTCTATATATAACCATAATACCATTATTACACAAGACATAATTAATAATGATATTTTAGCAGCACCTGACTCTTCAGTCCATAATCGAATTCCCCTGATTATCTCAAAATTGTCCTTTTATTATAGGTTTAAGTCCAGACCTAAACAGCTCCCTACATTGCATTTGGTTGTTATGACACTTAAGTCTCTTTTGATTGAGGACAGTCTTCCCTCCTTTCCCCCTGCCATTGACTAGTTGTACAAACCAACTGTCCTGGGCACTGTTCCATTTTCTGGGTTTGTCTGTTTCCTTGTGGCATCATTTAAAGTATTCCTCTTTTCTTTGTATTTCCTATAAATAAAGCTTAGCTCTAGAGGTTTGGTTAGATTCAGGTTCCACTTTTTGGCAAGAATACACAGCTGGTGCTATTCCATCACAGTTGTCTGGTTGCCCCACATCTAGAGATGCTAAGATTGATCAGCTTGCAGCTTTCTTTTTCAACTTCACATTCTATTCTGAGCACCTCTCCATTTCAGCTCATATAGAATGTCCTCGTTCTTTATTATGGCTACATAGATCCCATTGGGTGAAAACACTGGGTGAAAATAACAAAGTGATCATTCCCTTGAAAAGAATACTTCATGTCTCAATTTATTTGTAAAGATGATCATAAAAGACCCATCAAGGTCTATGATTCTTTAATTATGTGCAACAGAAGTTTGCTTTTTAAAAGGAGCCCTTGAATGTATTTTTGGTAAAGAAGTCTTTTGTATTGTAATTAATTAGTTTCTAAATTCTGTTTAGAAAGTCATATCATAAATTTTCTTAAGGGACAGTTGAGTGTTGGCTATAATTATGTGGAGGGATAACTACAAAAAAACTATTGCATATGATACTACTATAGAAATTGTTTTGCTTTTCTCCCTTCGTCAGCAGGAAAAGGGAGAGAAAATCTTAGACTCCTTAAAGATAGTCTCCAAACACCAAATGGAAACACTGGAATTATGTGTAATTAGAATTACACATTTATAGATAACTAAGGGGCCACTTGACAAAATTCATAAAATGGAAGTGAGAGAATTTTACTCAGGAGACAGGAAAGCATGGGCGATACAAATGGGATCACCTGGAAAAACTCAGTTCAATTAAAATCTACCCTGTACAATGGGGGAGCCACAGTGGAATGGATATGGGGGAGACAATAACGCCCACTAAAGCTGGAATCCTATATGTACTTAATTTGAATAAAAAATCCTCTCATTTAAATCACAGCATCTCAGTTAGGTTCTATGTATCATTAGTCCCAAAATTTTGCAAAGGTAGACACTGGGGTTGGATATAAAGGGGAAGAAGTTAAGCAACTTTGAGCTCAATCTTGACCTACAGATTACAGCTAGCCATGTGACTTTCGTTAAGAGTGCTTGTAACCTTGTGTACCTGTACAGTACTTGAAAACTTTTTTTATTATTATACAAGTCATAGTCACTGTAGAAAATTCTGAAAAATAAAATAAGAATAAAAATAAATAAATAAAATAAAGGCCAGATCCCACTACCATGAAATACCCACTATCACCAAAACAGGTCTGCTTTCAGATATTTTTCTATAAATCTCTCTATATATACAATGTGCTAATGCCAGTACCTCTGGTGGGTGTATCTCTAGTAAGAAAGTCTTACTCATGGATGATTGTGAGCATCATGAACTCAGTGGGATCCAGGAGAAGGTACAAAACATTTCTTTACACACCCCAAGTCTTTTTATTTTTATTTCACTTTTATTTGTGTGGTCTCAGTGCTCTCATTTGCATCAAGTTGCTTTCAGCATTGCCCTCTGCACTGGGTCCCAGCACTGAGAGGGCTACTTCATCCCTGTGGAAAACTCCAGGTCCTCAGGGTCACTTACAAGATGAATAAATTTCTCCCTTGCTACTGCCCATCTCTCACAGCATGATCTTGGTGTTCTTATGCCAACAAAGACTTCTTCTCTCACCAAAAACCCTATACTTTACTTATGTTGTAGATGACAGAAAACCCAAGTCAAACTAGCTTAAACTACAGATGTATTGACTGACATTATTGAAAAGTCTAGCTTCAGGCAAGACTTGGTTCAGTGGCCCCAGTGAGGACAGCAGGGACCAGGTTTCTGGCTGACCTGGCGTTGGCACCTTCTGCAGATTCCACACAGTGTCCTTCTCCTGTCCCTGCAGAGCACATATCTGCATACCAAGAACATCTCTTGGCCACTCCCACACAAGCACACAGATGCACACCCCCTCAAACACCCACGCTGGGTTACAGACTTATTCCTGAACAATCTGTGTCCATAGGTTCAGAAAGGACTAATTGGGTGAGCCCTGGGTCACATCCCCAATCTCATGCTCTGAAAGTGAGAGAAAGGTGGGTTTCCCCAAAGAAAAAGTATGGTGCATTTTAGAAGGAGAAATGGATGCTGGGCAGCAGAAGCAAATATCCAGTACAGACCCCCTCCCAGAAAGGGAAGGGGTGGGGAGATGGGGAAAGAAAACTTGCCCCTCCGAATATGGATGGTTCTTTTCCTTACAAAAACGACATTTTACTAATACGGTGCTTTTTTTTTTTTTTTTTGCGGTACGCGGGCCTCTCACTGCTGTGGCCTCTCCCGTTGCGGAGCACAGGCTCCGGACGCGCAGGCTCAGCGGCCATGGCTCACGGGCCCAGCCGCCCCGCGGCATGTGGGCTCTTCCTGGACCGGGGCACGAACCCGTGTCCCCCGCATCGGCAGGCGGACTCTCAACCACTGCGCCACCAGGGAAGCTAATATGGTGCTTTTTAACTTACAAGGACGCCCTCTTCACAACCCTGGGAGTGATGCCAAGGAGCTCTCCTGTCTTTAGAGAGTCTTTATATTGAGTAACTCTGGATGAGTGCCAGAGAGATTAAGCTTGAGGCCACACTCAAACCAAGGCCAGAGCCAGCTCAGTGCCGCTCCTGCTCATGTAATCAAACCTTTCAGAGTGGAGGACATGGGAGGGGTGTGAAATAACTTACCCTTGATAACTCATCGAGGCTCCCAGCGACGAAACTGAAAAGGGTGAAAACCATCAAGAAAATTCTGTTGAGCTATGTGTGAGTCACTGTGGGAACTCCTATCGGCGGTATCACCTTGAAAATGGCAGTCCCACCGTCTCCTCCAGGGCGACGCTGGTGGGGGAGCTGTGAGTGGTCACTCATGCCAAGCATGTTCTCCTGTATGGCAGTTCTTTGTGTTTATTAGTTTTTTGCTCCAGGTTCAGATACTGAAGCTAATCATCCTCAGTTTGACGGACGTACTCCTCATCAATCCCAGTGAGGTCCCTCTCTTATTTTATTTCATTTTACTACTGCCCCACTTTGTCCTTGACGCACATTCTCATTTCTCTCGTCTCACGGCTATCTGCTTTACCCGAGAATGTTAAGCAGTTTTCCAAAGTGTTTATTCCAGCTTACATTCTGACAGTGAGAAGAACTCTTACGATGCCCCCCACATCTTTGCCGGTATCAGGACTGTCACACTTTTTAATTTTTTCCTATATGAGTGTATGATGATGTCACAATATGGTTTTAAGGTTAAACTACTGTTTAACGGAAAATGGCACAGATGTACAGAACATTGCATACTTAAATTTATAGTTTACCAATACTTGGAAGGCAAACACTCAAGTAACCAGGACCCAAAACAAAAAATAAAACATGGCCTATCTCCTCAAGTCCCTCTGACCCCCACTCCAAGACCACATGTCCCTTCCTGATCACAAAGCCTTCCCCCTGTCCTACAGGCAATCACTATTCTAAATTTTGCAATAATTGCTTCCTTTTTTTTTAATAGTTTTACCATCTAGGTAATGCATCCTAAAGTTACATATATAATTTTGCTTGTTTTTGAACATCATAGAGTGAAATCAAATTGTCTATAGGCTTTTGTGTTTTGTTTCTTTTACTTAACAGTGTATTTGTGAGATCCATTCATGCTGCTTTGTATCCCTGTGGGTTGTTTCTATTACTGAATAGTTTTCCTGGGACTGGCTATGCCTCAAATTGTTTATTTCCAGGTGAACATTTCTTCTTCTGTTTCAGTTTTCATGAACAATGCCATCCTGGACATTCTCATACATGGATTCAGGTGGACACATATAGGAGTTTCTCTGGAGCATATTTCTGACAGTGCAATTACTGGGTCAGAGGGAGCCTTATTACATAATGCCTGCTTCCAAGACATCTACCAGCAGAGTATAAGTTTCTCTTATTCCACATCCTCCTTAACACTTAGCATTGCCAGACTTTTTTTTTAGCCAAACTGGTAAAGGATATGATGGCCTCTCACTACAGCTTTACTTTGCATTTTCCTCATTGCTAACAAGGTTAATGAGCACCTTTTCTTCTGTTTGTGAACCATTTGGATTTGGGGAAGGGGAGGAGTGCAAATGTTTGAGTCTTTTGCCCATTTTTCTGTTGGGTTTCTCAGTTTTTCTTATTGCTGTATATGAATAATTTATATACTCGGGATACCAGTCCTCTGCTGGTTTAATCTGTCATATTTTCTCCCACTTCGTTGCTTTTCACTTATTTATGGTATGTTTTCTTGAACACAATTTCTTAATTCAAATGTAGTAAAATGTACTAGCCTTTTCTTTGGTGGGTTGTACTTTTTGTATTTTTTTAAAAAGACTTCTCTTACCCAGAGATTATGAAGATATTCACCTACATTAGCTTTAAGGCTTTATAGTTTTTTCTTTCACTGTTGGCCTTTAATTTTCCCATAATTGATTTTTGTATATTTTGTCAATTGAAAATTCCAGCATTTTCCCATTACTTTGTAATGCCATCTCTGTTATATTTCAAAAATCATACAGGCATGGATCTATTTTTTGGCTTTCTAGTCTGTTCCAATAGTATATTTTCCTATCTTTCTTGTCGGTATAATACATCGTTTTAATTATTGCAGCTTTACGAGAAATGGTGATGTCACGCAGGGCAAATCCTCCCCTTAGTTCTTTTATCAAGGGTATCTTGGGACTTCCCTGGTGGTCCAGTGGTTAAGACTCTGCACTTCTACTGCAGGGGTCGTGGGTTTGATCCCTGGTTGGGAAACTAGGATACCATGTGTTAAGTGGCATGGCCAAAACAAGGGTATCTTGGCTCTCTGGGTCCTTTGTACCTCCCAAAGGGAAGGGTATAGGCTGAGTCCATATTTGTGTCTCTCTGTCTCTCCATACTCAAATTGGAAAAATATATTAAAAACTATTTTATGGATGAGGAAATTGAGACTCAAAAATGTAACTTGCTGAACAAGTTACATTTGTTGAACAAGTGAGGGTACTCACTCACCATCCCAGTCCCATAAAAAGAGCTGGGGAATGTTCCCTCTTTTTCTATTCCCTGAGTCTGTATAAGATTTTTTTTTTCCTAACAGTGCTTGGTAGAACTTGTCAGCAAAGCTATTTGAACTTGAAGTTTTCTTTCTGAGAAGATTTTGACAACTTTTTCTTTTTTTAATCATCAGAAAGCTATTCAAGTTTCCTACTCTTAAACCTTGGTAATTTTGTAAGAATTTGTCCAATTTATCTAAATTTTCAAATTTGTTGGTATAAAGTTATTCATAATATTTTATTATTATTTCTGTCTATAAAATCTGTAGTAATATCCCTTTTTCATTTCTGCTATTGATTATTTGTGGCTTCCTTTTTTTTTTTAACCACTCTCCCTTTTAAGTAGTAGTGAGTCAGAACCCCTCAGGCTTATGAACCACTTAAGCCTTTCAGATACCCCCTCAGCCCTTCCAGATCAGATGTTTCTGCACAGATGATTCTGAGTATGTTGCCTGGGGACAAACAAGTTTCAGAAAGAATCAGCATGGGCCTTCTCTTTCATTCCCAACATTAAATGGTACCTACCCTATACTATGGGTCCATAATTATCATAGTTAAGCAAATCGAGTGTCATGGAGGTTAACAGGTCAAACCAAGGCGAAAGTACTAGTAAACATAGGAGCCCAAATTCTACCACGCATTACTCTTTTTCTGTTTCTTTTCTTTTAAATCTGAGTTTTAACAGCCATTTACTAGCCCAAGTGTCCTCGGTGTGTAGCAAGTTACATTTTTGAGTCTCAATTTCCTCATCCATAAAATATTTTTTAATATATTTTTCCAATTTGGGTATGGAGAGACAGAGAGACACAAATATGGACTCAGCCTATACCCAGCAACTTCTGTTATATATAGAATGTATTTCCACATCAGTACTCTCATTCTTAATGGCTCTTAACGATGGTATTCATAGATCTTCAGGTTTGTTGAATGACTGAATAATTGTGAAAATCAATAAAGACCCCAAAGGCATCTTTCCTTATAGTTATGATACAATGCATTCCTAGCCAGCCACATCACCCCACCTGACACCCATCCTTTCAATGTCTTCCCTTACTCCAAACCTAGAGCAGGGGCAGGGAACCAGCAGCTTCACAGAACTTGGTGCTAAGCAGATATGAGAAGCATCTTACTGTCCTCATGTACTCAGAACTAACCAACAGTGCCTGAGGTCTTCCTCAGGTCTTGTCCAGGCAGTCCTGGGAGAAAAGCTCTAACCAAAAATCTCTTATTTGCAACATAGTACTGGTTATTTTGACAAATTTACACCCTATTCTCTCCATCAGAAAAGAGTCTGTAGGCCACAGTCAGACACAAGCAGCAAGTCTCACTTGTTGAATAAAAAGCTCAGTATTACAAGCAGCACCTGTGAGTTTCTCCACCTTAATCTCCTCTGCCACCTGGCTGCAGCTTCTAAACTTGAGGTAAGACTGCCACTTACTGTTAGACTCATCGCATTACAGTTTGAAACCAGTTCCTAAATCTTTGATTCTAAATGCCAAATGCAAAAGACTTAGCGGGGAAGGTACCAATTAACCTTTGAAAGCTTACTAACTACCAGAAATTAGGTTTAGTGCTTTGGAGCCATAATCTCACTTAGGCCCTAGAACAAACCTGTAATTTTTATTTTGTGGTTATTAAGTGGTTTTGTGAAAACACTCCAGGGTTTAGAATCCAATCACCTAGATTAGAACCTCTGGCCGAATTCATTTGGCTGCCTGTTTTTTGTAAAGTCCACAGGCTAAGAATTATTTTAACATGTTTAAATGATTGGGAAAAAAATCAAAATAATAATATTTCATAACATGAAAATTATTTAAATTCAGGTTTCAATGTCCATATCTAAAGCTGGAACACAGCTGTGCTCATTTGTTTACATATTTTCTATGGCTCCCTTTGTACCATATAAGAGAGTACTTATAATGCCTAAAATATTTACTAACTGGCTGTTTACAGAAAAAGTTTGTTGACTCCTGACCTAGATTCTAATCTGGAAACACCACCTGAGCAAACCACAGAACTGACCCCCACTTTCATAAAGTGGGGGTGATATCTACTAAGCGGGAGTTTTAGGAAGTTTAGTGCTATACGCACAGCATCTCCTTAAGATAGCAGCAGAATTCTAACAAAAATGCTTTAAAATGTTCAAAGGGAGCTCATAATCTGTCTACAAATCTCCTTCCTCAGTCCAGTATCATGTAGTGTATAAGAGTATGGATTTTAGGGACTTCCCTGGTGGCACAGTGGTTGAGAGTCCGCCTGCCGATGCAAGGGACACGGGTTCGTGCCCCGGTCTGGGAAGATCCCACATGCCGCAGAGCGGCTGGGCCCGTGAGCCATGGCCGCTGAGCCTGCGCGTCCAGGTTCCACAACGGGAGAGGCCACAACAGTGAGAGGCCCGCATACTGAAAAAAAAAAAAAAGAGTATGGATTTTAGGGTCAAAATATCAGATTCCACTCGACTCCATTTATTACCTATGATTTATTAACTATATGATGCAGTAGAGAGGTGACAGAGTATGAAGGTTGAGTGCTTAGGCTTTGAAACTAGAATGTTTCAATCCAGGCTTTGCCACTCACTAGCTTGGTGACCTTGGGTAAATGACACCTCTCTGAGCCTCTGCTTCCTCATCTGTAACATAGGTGTAAGAATCATAATGATTTCAATGGGTTGTTTTGAGGATAAAAATGGCTTTTTATACATAAAGTGATTAGAACAGTGCCAACAAAGTGCTAGCAGGCTGCCCCAAAATATGCTACAAAGGCATACTGAACTAAGAAATGGCCAATGCAAGAGGGACACTCTGACCCCCACTTTCTGTTTCCCCCAAAGCAAAAAATATACCTCTCCCATGAAAGGTGCACTCCCTGCAGTAAAGGTAAAAGGACACCCTTATTGCCTGGGAGAAGGAATTTCAGCCAAGAAGCCTATAACAAACCTCGTTACTTCTTTAATTTACTACCCCAAGCCCAAATTGTTTAGATTCTTCACTAATTGAGCACCCAAAACCTAAGTTTCTTTGTCCTGTCAATTCCTCAGAAATTCAGTGTTTGTCTAAAGAGTATATATGCTTTGGCTACTTCTTAGGTCCCATTTCTATGAGACCTCCCTGTATAAGAATTAAAATGTCTCTTCTGTTAATTTGTCTTGCGTCAATTTTAGTATTAGTCCAACCACAAGAACTCGAGAGGGGTGGAGGGGGAAATTTCTCTCTCTCCAACACTTCCCGTCAGATTTAGGATATAACAAACTCCTTCCCTTGGCCTTCTAAGTCCTGTAACCTGACCTCCATCTGCTTCTCTAGCTCCAGCCTCCTCCCTCCCTATGCTGTGGCCATAATAGCCTTTTCCCCCAAATCATGCCAACTTTTAGTTGTCTCATGAGACACTTGCACTTGCTGTTTCCTGTGACCTCAGGACCCAGGACACGTCTTTTCTCTCAAATACAACACAGCACAGTTGAAATGGCCTTCCAACACCCTTAACAACTGTGAACATAGAAACATAACTTGAAAAGAAAAGATAATGTGGACAAGGCATTTTGAGCAGGAAATAGGAATATAATTGGAAGCAAGAGTCTTCTGTTATAATGGCTGAATGGTTAAAGCAAGAACTTATACCTTCAAAAATTAACCTATTTGTTTTCCTGTTTATCTTTCTTCCATTTTCCTTCCCACTCCTCATACCCCCAGCAACTAAACCAGTATCAGGAATAGAGAGGAACACAACATCCACTAAATGAATGCAAGGAATAAATGAATTTAAAGGGAGGGGTGGACCTCCTCCTCCCCAACACTGACATGCTGGGGTCTGTCAGATTCTTACAGAATCTGCCCCCAGCTGAATGGCCCAGTTGGAATCAGGTGTGCCACCCCTAACTCCTCCCTCCGAACTGGTTAATTAGCCTTTCACCTTTTTTTTTTTTTTCCATTTTTGAGAGACAACTCCCAGAGAGTGGTATAGAAAGACCTAACACTTGGGAATCGTTAGCAGCCATGTTCTGCACCCGTACCATCAAAGAATTTGGTTTGTAGAGAATGAAGCTAACAGAAAAGCCAGAAAGGAGAGACAGAGGGTTCTGGATCAGGTTTGAGTCCCAGTTGCCCTAGAGACCCTCCCAGTCCTTCATGGTTTGGATGTTTAACTTATGTAACACAGTATCAACAAATTCATCTTTTGCTTAAACTAGTTCAATAGAGAGTACTGACTAATGTAATCCTCCTTTATCCTACTGCACAGTAGAGTCATCTACAGATTTCTTAAAACCAATACCAGGGCCCCAGCCCAGAACAATGAAACCAGAATCCTGGTGGTCTGGGGCCCAGGCATTGGTAATCTCAAGAGTTGCCCAGGTTATTCTTCCAGATATTTCACTTTGAGGAATCAATCTATCAGGAATATTCATTATGACCAGGTGTGCAGAGATGTATTTTCATCCTCACAGACTGAATCTCTATATAAACTTTGAAATTTGTAACAACTATCAGACCACTAGTGCTCCTTCAACCCATTATAATACCAGGAGTTCACGTCAGAATTCTTTAGAGTTTATGCCAGGTCCCACCCACAGACCTACAAGATCGGGTTCTCCCAAGATCAGAATTTAAGATTCCACGTGAAATTTTAATCTCTTAATCCTTCTCTCCAACAAACACACATTATATACAAATGATGTCGTGACTCTCTTAAGGATGTGATAATGTGATTCAATTAGTTTTTTCCATGCAACGAATTGTAAGGCAGCCAAAAATTGGTTTTGTACCTCTTAGCCCAGAACCCTCCTCAAGGTTGTAAAAATATTGAGGTCTCCTTTACAAAGGAGATTCCTTTGGAGAGTCGCTCAAGTGTTGAGCAATGTCTACCTTGCCCCGCCACCGGGAGATGAGGGGGTTCCCCTCCCCCTTTAATTTAAGCTTGAGAGAGCCTGGACAGTGTCTCCTGAAGTCTCTGGAGTCCAAAAATCTATACCAAACACATATCAGGAAAAAACAAATGAGACTTGCCAACTAAGTGCCTAATAGAGGGGTTATCTACTTGGAAACAGCCTACACTCCCCAGATTTTTAAAGAAAAGGATGCATGAATGTTTCACATATAGAACTGGCCTGTGGCCACTTTAAACTGGACTTTGCCAGCTTATCTGGCAAAAGGTCTTACCATTATCAGTGATTCTTAATCTTGAGCCTGCATGGGAATCACCTGAGGGCTCTTTAAACCACAGTTTGTTGAGCCCCACCCCTAGAGTTCGATTTAAGATGTCTGGGGTGCACCTGAGAATTTGCATTTCTAACCAGTCCCCAAGTGATACCAATGCTGCTGGTCCAGGACTACGCCTTGAGAACCACTGGCCTTTATTAAGAGAAAGGCTGGCAGCCACCCTCAGATACAAGGCACACTCTCCATCAAGATTTTGCCGAAGAGAGGCTGGAGAACAGAAAAGAGAAGGTGCAGAAATGAAATCTCAGTGCTCAAAACAGGTTGACTTCTTATTCACGTGGTGAAGTCACATCAGTGGGGGTGGGGATGGGGACTGGGAGAGGGTGGAGTTAATGAAAGGAGGGCCTAGTCTTCACGCTTTCAAGGACCCGAAATGATTGAACTTTTGCCATCTTCAAGTGGCTTCCAAAGTTTTCCTGGGTGTGACCATCAAACCAGCAGATAAGAAGAGAAATTTTTATGGGGCAGGCCTGGATTTTTACACCACATTCCACTGGTAAGAACTCAGTTACATGGCCTCACAGAGATGCAAGAGGAATGGGGGGAACATAGTCCCTAGCAGGGCAGCGTATCTCAGGCGTGCAAGAATCTCTGGCGGACATCCAGCAGTCTCTGCCACCAAAGCCCCTTCCCAGGGCAGGCTTCCAGCCTTAAGCAAGTCTGAGTTTAGGAAATGTATAGGTAATTACAGACATTTTAATTCTTAAAATGAATGTGACTAAAAGTGATCAAAGGACTTCTTAGTGACTGTAAAAAAGCTCTGGGACCCATCCAGGATAGGGACAAGAGGCTGAGACAGAGTGTTGCAGGAGCAGCCCAGAGGAAAAATAAACTGCTGTTTTATAACTCTCCAGGGTTCCTCTAACATGTTACACTATTCTTTTTTAGAGATTAACCAAATTTTTAAGTGAAATAAATCTAAGGATTTCATAATTTCATATTTATAAAGTTTGATATCCTTTATTATCTATCATTCTTAAAGCAAATGACAAATCTACTTTTCAGGGATGAAAACCTACTATTACTGAGGATATCTTCAAAGTTTACTGCAACTCCGAAAACAGGGATGTTCCACACAATAGAGGCAAACACTGCTTTTATTAAGGTGATTACTCTTAATGTAGGCGTACTCATTTACCTAGGCTTGCCATAAAGTGAAATGACATGAACTGCCTGTGACGCCTAACAATTGAGAAAGTTGGAGAGTCAAGCTGCTTGCAAGACTTCTAGTGCTCTCTCTTTTGAGGCTCTCTAACAGTGAATTCACTAATATATATGCTATTTACTGAAACGAAAAAAAAAAAGAAGAAAAAGAAACATCCTTCACGGTCTTTCATTCATTTCGTCAATTAGGACACACAAAGCAGCGTCTTTCTCTATAATCTGATCTCTCCTATGACCTGAATTTTCTCTTTGCTGTTCATCCTGTCCAGCACAGTTGTTGCTATCATCAGCATCCATTGGTTCAGTTTTTACTCTCAGCCCTGCTTCCGAATGGGGCAAATCATCAGGCAAAGAAGCCAAGCAATTCTGAATCATCTCAATGACTCGTTCCAGATGCTTCTGAAATCTCTCAGCTGTCTCAAGGCGTTGACGTTTCTGCACCTCCATCATGACTCTCAAGGTCTCTCTTGCTTGGTGGGGTCGGTATTCATTTATGAGATGATGCACATGTACAAAAAGCAGCTTAAGATCTTCTAGCTTCTCTTCTCGTTTTATACTCCCAGGGCTCCTTATCAAGATATCTAAGAGGTCTAAGAAATTAATAAGGATAGACATATTGAGTTTTCTCAGTTCTTTCTTGTGATCAAACTGCATAGGATGAAGCCGTTCGATACCCTGACTTTCTAAAGGGCGGATGATAAGATCATCACACTGGAACTGGTTGCCGAACATCATATAACTGTCCTTTATTGGAGGTGGAGGCTTGGGAGCGAGGCCTTCCTGAATATTTTCATCTGTATACTCCTTGATGTACTGCATCGGAGGGGGTGGGAGGGCGCTTACTTGCTGTGGCTCACCCATTGTGGAAGATCAAGAACCTACAGAAATGGACCATCAGACAAAA
Source organism: Monodon monoceros (assembly GCF_005190385.1). NCBI lineage: Eukaryota > Metazoa > Chordata > Mammalia > Artiodactyla > Monodontidae > Monodon > Monodon monoceros. The sequence goes on from NW_021703768.1 coordinate 132,675,430, forward strand.
AATAAGAAAAAAAAAAATCACACACACACACAGAAATAGACCAAAGATTGAGAGTGGAGCTACAAAACAAGCCTGTCACATTCAGCGACTAATGACAGAACGTTTTACTTTTTCTCCCCTGGCAGTTTGGCACCCAGGACAAAATGATCTCCCCAGTCTCTAAAACTAACATTTACAACAGGGAAAGGCTGCATCCTTTTCTAATTAGCAATATATACTCAATCATCGTATTTTTCCTGCTCTACTTAATACTTTCATTGGCACAAAAAATATACTGTAGTACACACTTGACCCCTGAGCAACACAGGTCTGAACTTTCACGGGTCCACTTACACGTGGATTTTTTTCAATAGTAAATACTAGAGTACTACAAGATCCATGGTTGGTTGAATCCTCAGATGCAGAACCGCAAATATGAAGGAACTGCAGATACGAAAGGTCAATTCTAAGTTATACTCAGATTTTCAACTGCACAGAGGGTGGGTGCCCCTAACCTCCCGGTTGTTCAAGGATCAACTGTATTTTCATCTATAAACTAAATCATCTGGATTCCACACCCCTCACCAGTTATGCCTCACTTCTCTACCCTCCCTACAGCCAAACTACACATGCTGTCTTCCCATCTCACGTTACAATCACTCGTTTTATATTATAGATTGATCTCCAACAGCAAACACTTATAACTAAGGAACACTCTGACAAAATTAAAATTACTATATTCCAGACAAACTCACATCATCTGAGCTTCTGTGATCCAATTCCATTCCCTTTTTTCCTACAATATACTCTACAATTTTTTATAGACTCATTAACTTTTCTACATCTACTACAGAAATTTCAAATTCAACTATACCTTCAATAGCCACAATAACCTCCATCTACTCCATTTGAAGCTTAGGTATATCATAAAATGAGAATATCCCGAGTGCTCACTTAGATGGATCTTACCAGATTTTCAAGATATAACATAACACCATCCAACATGAGAGATAGCAAGCAATATACTGGAGGCAGTTTTATACTTGGAATTTGTGAGGTAATAAGGACAGCTGTGGGGCAGCCCTGAGTTTCCACCAAAACTGGCTGCTGCTGAGAATCAGTCTGTCAGTGGCCATGGGCATGATGAGTTACTCTAACTGTATCAACCCACACTTCACTGCTTTACTAGCCTTCTGCATATTCATTTTTATCACTATCCGATCTGGCGTCAACCTCCTACCTCCACAAAAACTGCTCATCACGGCCATCAACAATCACCACATGACCAAATCCAATGGACATTTTTCTAAGCTGATCTTAATCTCTCAGCAGCATTTTCTTCCTTTTCAACACACTCCCCTTCTCCCTCAGCTTCTGTGATGCTACATTTACGTCTTCCTCCTACCACACTGGCCGCTGCCTCTCAGTCTCCTTTACTGCCCCTCCTTCTCTAGCCAAATTTTAATGCTGGCATGCCTCAGAGACTCACAAACTCAAAACCCAAAGGGAAAAGGCAGGCAACATAAAGAGTGAAGGAGAACTGAGCATCTCCAAGCCAGACCTCAAAGCCTCCAGCCACTAGCATTCATGTGTGAATGAAGATTCATTGTTCCTTGGTCTTGAGTTTTCAAGTAAGGGCAAAAAAAATCCAGATTTTTATGTGAAATTTCTCAATTTTTAAAAATACTGGCAATTAATTGCAGAAATTGTCAAATACCGTGAGGTCAAAAAATATTTATCTCCAACAATCTTTGTGGTCTGCTGGCCACTAGTTTTAGGCCTCTGTTTTATGTTCTCCCTGGGATGATCTCAGTCAATTCCATAGCTTTTAATACCATTTCTATCCGTGGTTCTCAACCAGGTGTCATTTTGCCAACCAGAAGATATATGCAAGGTCTGGAGACACCTTTAGTTGCCACAACCAGGGAGGGGGTGCTACTGGCTTCTAATGAGTAAAGGCTGGGAATGCTATAAACATACAATGCACAGCAACAAAGAATTATCCAGCCCAAAATGTCAATAGATTGTGCCAAAGTGGAGAAACCCTGGTCTATATTTATGACTCTTGACTTTTTTTTTTAATTTAAGTATACTTGATGTACAATATTGTGTTAGTTTCAGGTGTACAGCAAAGTGATTCAGTTATTTTTTTCAGATTATACTCCATTATAGGTTATTACAAGATATTGAATATAATTCCCTGTGCTATACAGTAAATCCTTGCTGCTTACCTATTTTATGTATAGTAGCTTGTCCGTTAATCCCATACTCCTAATTTGCCCCTCTCTCTCTCCCTCTCCCCTTTGGCAACCATAAGTTTGTTTTCCGTCTGTGAGTCTGTTTTGTACATAGATTCGTTTGTATTATTTTTAGATTCCACATATAAGTGATATAGTATTTGTCTTTTTTTCTTGACTCTTGACTTTTTATCTCCAGTCCAGACTGCGTCTGGGCTGCTCCTGGATGTCTCACAGGGCATTCAAACTTAAAAAAAAAAAGAAAAAAAGAAAGTTCTTTTGAGTCCATCTACCATAAATACACACACCCTAAACCTGTTCTTCTCATAGCTTCTACTCTTTCCTGTTTCGGTAAAATGTCCCCATTATCCACCTAGTATTTCAAGCCAGAAACCTAAAGGTTATCTTAATCCTCCTTTTTTACCAATCTCCTCTCCTCACCATCACTGCCAAATTTATCAAGTCCCAAAACTTCGCTATCTCACTATCTCAAGTTCATCAGTTCTGATCAAGACACCATTCTCTCTTACCTGGAATACAATGGCTTCCCAGGGATCTTTTTGATTTCACTACAGTTCTTCTATATAATAGCCAGCCTAATTCTCATACCGCATTCCTTCTCCCTTATATCCTAGCATATTGTCTTCTAGTATTTGTTGGTAGCTCCATTCATTTCAAGAAGGCTTCAAATCAATGGGAATTTGGAAGTAGGTATAAACATCTTTAATGTTTATTTACTCTTTCAAATATTTACTGTTTGTCTAATATATGACAATGATGATTATAATGACAGATAACACTTGAGTACATAGTATGTGCCAGACACTGTGCTAAATACTTTTCTCATGGTTGCGAGAAATCTGAGAAAAGAAGGGTGCTCTTTCCATTTCAGAGATGAGATCACCGTGGCTCACAAAAGTTGATCCACTTGCGTAAAGTCACAGAGTAAAGGAAGGAGCCAGAGCCTAAAGATCTCAAACACTACATCATACTATCTTTGAAGGATAAACATGGCCTCCATCCTTGCGTTGCTTACAATCTATAAAGGAAAACAGACAAATAGCTAACTACATGTTTTAAGGTTACTACAAAAGACCAAGAGATCTGACTACCAAAGATAAATCTAAAAATTCCATATAGGAAAATATATCATAAGCAAAATTAAAAGACAATCCCATTTTTCTGGGAGAAGAATGCCTGCAAGCTAACAAGGGCAAATATTAGAAACTTAATTTTGATTTTTAAAAAACATTTTCTGATTCCATCCCCACAAGATAAAGCACTATGACTTCAGCAGTTGCCTGTCGTATTCACAACTCTACCTCCAGCGCCTTAAACAATGCCTAGAAGGTGCTAAATCCTCAATAAAGATCCACTGAAAGAGGTTTTTTTTAACCCTATATATTTTTAAAAAATAATAGAAAAATAGGCAAAAGATGATGAGAAAAATGCAAATGCTCAATAAAGGCAGGAAAATATTCAGACACACTGTTAAAAGCAAATTTTAAAAAGGATTCTTTTCATCTAACAGAGTATCAAGATTTCACATACTACATCATCTGACAAATGTTAGAACACCTTCTATGTGGCAGGCCCTGGATTCCAGCACAGGTCACACTCTCCTTCCTCTCAGTTTCTTCAGAGTGGCCATCCCAATTTTAGAAGCAGGCTCTTAGCTCCTCTGGCCCTGCAGGGAAGCCTACTGCGGTGGACAGCATCCATTCCCCTCAGCTCTCACAGAAGACACCATGACAGCCACCATATAACACTCTCAGGTGGCAGGCCAGTACCGCCAAGAGAATATGGGGAATCCTCAGACACAACTGACAGGAAAGGAAACGAATATATTTATTTGGAATTTAACCTGACAGTATCAAAACTTTTAATGCTGATATTCTTTGACACAACAATTCTTTTTTTTAAATTTTTACTTTATACTGGAGTATAGTTGATCAACAATGTTGTGTGACTCAACAATTCTATTTCTAGAAATTTATCCTACAAAAATATTGGTACAAGTACACAAAAGTGTGTTTAAGGATGTTTAACGCAGCATTGTTTGAAAAGAGCAGGAAAAGCTGGAAACAGCCCATAACTTCATCAATATGAGGGCTGGATAAAATGTCTATATATACACACAACACAGCCATTAAGAAAAAAGGGGTGAAAGTGCATGGGATGGAGGGTTATAAATACTGTGTACCATTTCATTTATTTACAACACACTTACGAGTTGCAAATAGTTATAATCAACTCTTTAAAACTTCCAAAAACATCAATTCAGACTTACAGAAAAGCTATATGAATAGTATAAAGAATATTCCATATTCTTCACTCAGATTCTCCAAATGTTAACATTTTCCCTCATTTGCCTTATTGGTCTCTCATCTCTGTACCCGCAAATACTTCAGTGGGTATCCCCCCAAATAAGAATGTTCTCTTACAACCACATAATTACCAAAATCAGAGAATTAGCAATGATCTGGTACTTCAAAATAAATTTCAGACAGCCCAGGTTTCACCCCACTCAAGCCTTTTTAGATTGGAAGCCCAGTTTTGTGCCTCCCAGCACCATGTGTAATCCTCTACTTTAGCTGCCAATCCCCAAAGGGCAAGTAAGTGACAGGTACCATTGTTTCACATCCTCTCTTAATCTTCAAACCAATTCTATGAGTTAAGTAGTATTTTCAATTTCATTTTAGAGATGAGGATCCCAAGTCTGTCTCACCAAGGGGAAGTGTCTGCAACCAGATCAAAAGGCTAGTAAATGGCACAGCAGGAATTCTTAACCTTGGTTCCTGTACACAGTACAAGTTCCCTTAAATCAGTAAACTATGAAGCATCTAACAGTACAAAAGGAAACTGACGTATTACAGAAATCCTGTTTATCTCCCTATCACTTCTCTAGACTAAACTTGTCAAAGGCGATGGAGGTTTTTAGTAAAACAAGCTGGTTGTTTAGTAAAATCATAGCTGGTTATCAGACTCAAGATCCACCTTCTAGTGTTTGTTCCGTTCTGCGGTATTTCACCAAAAAAAGAAAGGTATTCTAGGGTCCCATCCCCAGACTTTTGACTCGTTTTGTCTACTGTGAATGGGGCCGCTGGTATGTTGTTTTTAAAACCTCTCCAGATGATCTAATGATTAGGCTTGGCATCTACCTCCTTCCCCGCCTCCCATTAATTCTTCTGATTTCAGGACTGCTCCCTGAGGAGGAAGAGCAAGGCTGGTTATCCCGTAAGGCTGGAGAGGCCAAAGGACTCGCCGAGGCCACCCACCTTAGCAAACCAGCCGCGAGAGACTAGAACTGAGGTCTGCCAACCTCCGGCCAGGCTCGGCCTCCCCACTCGAAGGAAGCCCAGAGCCCGCCGCAAGGAAGGCACCTTCCGCCGAGCGGTTCACCCCGGGGCTCAGCGAGCGGCGGGGAGGCCGCGCTCCCCGAGGGACGCGGGAAAGGAAAGCGGGCGAGCGTACGCCGCACCAGGCCTCCCCCATTCCCAGCCCGCCCGGAGGAAGTCGCGGGGTCCGGAAGAAGAAATGCACACTGAACGGAGCACCAAACCGTCGCCGCCCACTCACCTCAGCCCCGGGTTTACACTGGTAGCTGCCTTCTCCACCGCCGCCGAGACCCAACTTCCAACCTCCTCTTCCAGGAAGAAGCCTCTGACGCTGTCCCTTGATTGGCTGAAATAGCTGTCCTTTAACCGAGGCTCTAGGCCCGCCTCTGACCGATGGCTTGCTATTGCGCCTGCGCACGGCACCCCCCCCCCCCCCACCAACCCCCCCACCCCCTCACCGACCGCGAGCAGCCTGCCGCCTTCTGGCACTTTGGCTGCGGCTGCGGCTTTTGCAGCCACGGAGGATTTCTGTACTTTGTATCAATAAAAGCAGCAGCTGGTAGCTCGTTCCTTTCTTTTTCTTTTTTTTTTTTTAACGCTTAAAATTGAGGCATCCATACGTCTTACGTAAACGTTAGACAATACAGTAAGCAGATATTTTTAGAAATGATATCTACTGTAGCCCCACTGTCAAAAATAACATTAAAAAATATGAGGTTGGACTCTATACGCTGTTTAAGTATTTTGTAATCTGGAAATACTTGTGAACATGATTGAGAATCAATAATATATTCTTAATTTGCATTTTTTTTTTACCATCTATTCACTTTTATTTTCATTTACGAATTCAGATTCTATTTCCAGGCAACAAATTACAAGTGTAAAAAAAAAAAAGTACACTTAATTCTTTTGGAGGTTATTTTCGTAAGAAATGTTACACATTTCTAAATTTATGGGAATCTTCCAAGAGCATGTTGCGCTTACAGAAATAAGGTTGTTATTCTGATAAACGTTCTCAACTTTAACTCTTTAAGATTATTTGATTTTTTTTTAAACTAATTACGGAGAGTTCCCAAACATACAGGAAAGTAGAGAGAATAGTGTATTCATCACCCAACTTCAACAATTGTCTACCGATAGACATTATTTCAGTTCATCAAGCATTTCTAAAAAGTAAGGACTCGTTTTGTTTGTTCGTGGAACCAGAGAACCATTGTCTCATTTTAAAATAAATTAATAAGTATTTAATATCATCAAAATCAAGTCAGTATTTGTATACCAATTATCTGAGGATCCGATAACGTCCATCCCTTTGTAACTGGATGATGTATCATTTAATTATCCTTTAATCTATAGTTTCCTTCCTCCACCTCAATCCCCACCCCCCACCATCAGTTTATTTGTTGAAGAAATCTGTTCACTCTTGAGCATACCCCAGTCAGGCTTTTCTCCCTTCACTGAGACCAACGTGACCTACACTGTGACCTCCAGGGGGCATTCTTAGTACTCATCTTATTCTACTCTCAGCAGCATTTGGCACATTTGATCTTCTGAATTGCCCCAGGAGTCAGTTATCAGTTCTTAGTGGGATGTCATCCAGGTGATAATACCCAGATGCTATCCATGGCCTGGAAACACCCTGTCCTTTGCATTCAGACCCTCTTATCCCACATCTTTATTCAATTGCAAAGGCTCAAATCTAAAGGTTCACCTTTACTCTTCTTTCTCTCGTACTCCATTCAAAACTACCATACCGGCCTTTTGTATTACTTCTATTTGGGAATAAGTAAAAGTCCTAAATATAATTAATTTTCACCATCTCCACTGCCTCAGTCCTAGTCCATGCCACCATAATCTCCCCTGGATTTATGAAATAGGCTAGTTTCCTTGCTTCCACTTTTGTCCTTCCTTAGCCTATTTACCACACTGTCTTAAAATATAAGACAGATCTGAACAACCCAATCAAAAAAGGGGTGGAAGACCTAAATAGACATTTCTCCAAAGAAGACATACAGATGGCCAAGAAGCACTTGAAAAGATGCTCAACATCACTAATTATTAGAGAAATGCAAATCAAAACTACAGTGCAGTATAACCTCACACTGGTCAGAATGGCCATCATCAAAAAAATCTACAAACAGTATATGCTGGAGAGGGTGTGGAGAAAAGGGAACCCTCTTACACTGTTGGTGGGAAGGCAAATTGATAAAGCCACTATGGAGAACACTATGGAGGTTCCTTAAAAAACTAAAAATAGAATCACCATATGACCCAGCAATCCCACTCCTGGGCATATACCCTGAGAAAACCGTAATTCAAAAACACACATACACCCCAATGTTCATTGCAGCACTATTTACAATAGCCAGGACATGGAAGCAACCTAAATGTCCACTGACAGATGAATGGATAAACAAGATGTGGTACATATATAGAATGCAATATTACTCAGGGTCATTTGTAGAGACGTGGATGGACCTAGAGACTGTCATAGAGAGTGAAGTAAGTCAGAAAGAGAAGAACAAATATTGTATAATAACGCATATATGTGGAATCTAGAAAAATGGTACAGATGAACCTATTCGCAAAGCGGAAGTAGAGACACAGACGTAGAGAACAAAAGTATGGACACCATGGAGGGAAAGGTGGGGTGGGATGAATTGGGATCAACATAACACACTACTATGTGTAAAATAGATAACTAATGAGAACCTACAGCACAGGGAACTCTACTCAATGCTCTGTGGTGACCTAAATGGGAAGGAAATCCAAAAAAAAGGTGATACATGTATACATATAGCTGATTCACTTCACTGTACAGCAGAAACTTACACAACACTGTAAAGCAACTATACCCCAATTAAAAAAAAAATCTAACCACTCTATTCAAAGTTCTCCAAGGTTTTCCATCACATTTATAATAAAATCTAATGTCCTCACCATGGCCTATATAAGGCACTACAAAATCTAGTCCTTAGCTGCTTCTCCAATAATAATATTTCCTACCACTTTTTTCCCTGCTCAGTCTTCTCCGGCTACAGGATTTCTTTCCCTCGAAATTTTCAAGCCTACTGCTGCCTTAGACCCATTGCATTTGCCTGGAACTCTGTTTCCACAGATATTCACATGCCTCACCTCCTCACTTCATACAGGTCTCTGGTCAAATGTGACCTGGTCAGAGAGGTGTTCTGTGGTCACTCTATATAAAGTGGCATGCCCCAGTCATTCTCTTGGGGAATGTCCCCAATCCCCTTACTATGCATTATCCTGCCTTCACAGAACGTGTTATCATCTGATATCATATTATGTAGTTGATTTATTTTCATTGTCTTTCTTCCCCATTAAAATACAAGATTCATGAGAAGAGGGCCTTTGTTTCATTCACTGCTACATCCTCAGCACCTAGAACAGTACCTGAAATTGGCAAGTACTCCATGTACATCTATTGAATAAGTAACAAAATGAATACTGAATAATCATCATTTTCAAATGAATTCACAGTGTGACATTGATGGATAAACCAGGGTATATTTAGCCAAAACCATTGTGCGAAATTATCTTCTTCCCAACTTTGCTATTGTGAATGCATTGGATGAGCATCCTGGTTCCTGGTGCACGTGTATATGTTTGTAATTTTCTCCTTGATACAAATTTCTAGAAATGGAATTTTGGACCCAAATTTTCAGTGTTTTAGTTAGTGGCAGGATCAAGGCTAGAATTTGGGACTCTTGACTCTCAGTCTAGTGTTCTTTACAATAAACTACAAATGAATAATGGTATGAAAGTCACATCATGGGAGGGACTAGTGAAAATATGGTGTATAATAAACATTTGTTTAGGTGGCTATACTTCCGGAATCTGAATAGGAAGTTTATTCCTTAAAGATGCCTTCCCTAGGGACTTCTCTGGCAGTCCAGTGGTTAAGACTCCACGCTTCCACTGCAGGGAGCACAGGTTCGATCCCTGGTTGAGGAACTAAGATCCTACATCCCATGTGCTGCGTGGCGTGGCCAAAAAAAAAAAGATGTCTTCTCTAGTTTAACAAGGACTACATCCATTCAACAAATCTTTATTGCATCTGCTGTGCCAAAGACTGCCCTAGATGGTAAAAATGACAGACAAAAGCCTTGCCTTCTAATGGAGAGACACAGACAACAACATGCAAGCAAATAAGAATTTCAAATAGTGATAAGGGCTATCGGGAGAAAAATAATACACAATAATGCGGTAGTTAGGTGGGTTGGCAGGTAGCTTCTTTCTAGAAGGTGATCAAGGTAGCCTCTTCTAGGAGCTGTCTTTGGAGCTAAGACATGAGTGATGAGAAGGAGTCGACTGTGCAAATATCTTGGAGACAGCTAGTGCAAAGAGTCTGAGGCTGCCATGATCCTCCTGAGTTAGAGAGACAGGAAGGGAGCCTGTGTGCTCCACAACTAACGAGCAAAGGGAGAGTGGGAGGAGATGAGGGGGCAGTAACAGGCAGGAGTACATGATAACTAGCATCTTGCCTGTTTTAGGAGCTTGGCACATTATAGAGAACATCATTTTTATCACTTGATCCTAAGTGGCAAGCAGAAATAATCACACTTTTTCTCCACCTTGTCGATTTTTTTAAGGTTAGGTTTATTGAGGTATAGGTTACGTACAGTAAAATTAACTTCAAGTGAACAGTTCAATGAGTTTTGATTAATATATACTGTCATCTAACCACCACCACCAGAATTAAGATATAGAATATTTGCCTCACCCCAAGCAATTCCTTTTGTGCCCCCTTAGTATTCAATCCCCGCCCTCACCCCTACCCCTTGGTAACCACTGATCTGATTTCTGTTTACATAGTTTTGCCTTTTCCAGAATGTCATATAAATGGAATCGTGCAGTATGTAGACTTTTGTGTCTGGCTTCTTTCACTTAGCATAAAAGTTTTGAGGTCCATCAGCATTGTTGTGTGTATTAATAGTTTGTTCCTTTTTACACTGAAGGAGGATTCCATTGTATGGATGCACCATAATTCATTTATTTATTCACCAGTTGATGGACATTTCAGCTGTTTCCAGTCCTATAAACATTCAGATACATATCCTTTATGGACATAAGATTTTCATTTTTTTTTCGAGTTACTGCAAAGGGATTGCAAGTCCTTATAATAGGTATATGTTTCACTACATAAGAAAGTGTCAAGCAGTTTTCTAAAGAGGCTATATCATTTTTCATTTCTACCAGCAAACTGTAAGAGTTGCAGTTGCTCTGTACCCTCCTCTGCAATTTTCCTTTTTGCGATTCTAATGGCTATGTAGTGGTTTTAATTTGCATTTCTCTAGTGTTGAGTATCTTTTTTGTACTTATTTGCCATACATATCTTTTCTTGGTGAACTCTCTGTTCAAAGTTTTTGCCCATTTTTTAATTGGCTTGTTTGTTTTTTTTACTGTTGAGTTGTAAGAGCACACACACACACACACACACACACACACACACACACACACACACGACAAAAGTCCCTTATCAGATATGTGTTTTGTTATTTATATTTATTTTCTTGCAAGCTGTGGCTAATCTTTTCATTTTCTTATCAGTGTCTTTCAAAGAGCAGAGCTTTTTAGTTTTGATGAAGTCCTAGTTATAAATTGTTTTTTTTTTATGGGTCATGCTTTTTGTGTCCTATCCAAGGTCACAAAGATTTTTTCCCTTGTGTTTTCTTCTAGAAGATTTTGTTTAGCATGCAAAAGTCCAAATGTTCCAGCACATTTACCCTATTGATTTTTTGGGTCTTACTATGTTTGTCATTGGTAGACAGCTTCATAAATAATAATCTCTGAACTCTTATTAGTAAATTACATTGTGTCTCTGCTTGTTAAAAAGCCCAGACAGAAAAACAATGGAAGCTAGCTAATTAAATTGTTCATCTCCAGCCTCTGCTTATTCCTGTCAAAAGACTTATCAGCTCGTCTATATTGTTTGAACAATGCACTTTGAGTGAGAATCATCTCTAATGCACTGTTCTCTCTGCTGTGTAGTTTTAATTCCTAATCACTGTTTTCACTGTTGCTGTTGTCTCATGGGTACTAATGACCTTATCACTAATAATAATCTCAACAACCCAGACCTGTGTGCAGCAGATGGGCCAGGAGGATGTCTGTAGTTTGCTTTGCCTGCTACACCTTTCTGTAGCAGCAGGCGGCAGCAGTAACCCTGGCATTGGGGAACTAACCCCAGTTTACACTTAGTTTTATAACAGAAAGATGCGTTCCCCGCATATGAGTCCCACTGAGAAACAATGTCAGTTATCTCTTGCAGGCTGAAGAACTTTAAAAGGATGTAGAATCCTGCAAAAAAAAAGGCAGGTAAGCCCTTTTAATTTATTTGTTGTACCTCCCAATGAAATAAAATGTATTTTTAAGGCAGGACAAAAAAAATTAAACAGAAAATTTTCTCTCTGTGTTTGTTTGGGGCTTCTCCCTCCCTAATGTGCAGTATGCATCTGCATTACACACTGACCAGATCTCCTCAAAGATGCGGGTGCCTGCTCAGCCATAAACATCAAATTTTTTCTTTCTTCTGATGCTAGCAATGTAACTTCTTAAAAGAATAGTGTTCTTGGGCTTCCCTGGTGGCGCAGTGGTTGGGAGTCCGCCTGCCGGTGCAGGGGACATGGGTTCGTGCCCCGGTCCGGGAGGATCCCACATGCCGCGGAGTGGCTGTGCCCGTGAGCCATGGCCGCTTAACCTGCGCCTCCGGAGCCTGTGCTCCGCAACGGGAGAGGCCACAACAGTGAGAGGCCCGCGTACCAAAAAAAAAAAAAAGAAGAATAGTGTTCTTTCCCAGCTCTGTAGGGGGTCATGGTGACTTGCTGTTCACTTTGTATGTGTTTACCTGGACCATGTATCCCTGATGAATTTTATGTAAAATATCTGTATGTCATTTTGATGTATGATCCTTTGTCTCAAAAATGTATATGACTGCCTTCGACCTCTAACAGGTGGAACGGTTCTCAGAACTTTCTGAGAATCTGCTTCCCCGGGTTACAATCCTCAGTATGGCTCAAATTAAATTCCCTTTTTTTCTTCTTAACTTCGTAGTTAATTGAATTTTCGTCGACACTATTACTGTCATTAAAGTCTACATTTACATTATATAGCTGTGCCACTATCATATGTGTTTTTGAATCATCACAAAATCTTTCCATTTTATCGACTGCTTGATTTATTTTCTAAACACTCCCCAAAAGATCTGGGCTGTATCCAACCTTTTAAATTCCATCTCAAACGTGACCTTCTTCAAAAAGTTTCTCCAAGTTCACCCAAATAAAAAGTACCTCCATACCCACTCGTAGCCTCTTTTCTACACTTCCAGCACTTCTCTGCCTTATGTTGTAATTACACACCTGCTTTATTTCTGTGGCTATAGCTAGCTTCCTAACTTATCTCTGCATCAGCTCTGACAATTCCTAGCATTGCCTCACACATAGCCAGTGCTGAATATATTTTTGCTGAAAGATGGGTATTGATGGGGAGTTCTCCGGTGGCCTAGTGGTTGGAATTCCAGGCTTTCACTGCCGTGGCCCGGGTTCAACTCCTTGGTCAGGGAACTGAGATCCCCGCAAGCCACGCAGTGTGGCAAAAAAAAAAAACAAAAACAAAAAAAAAACATGTGGAAAGATGGGTATTGAACACAATCAAAAGAAATGAGAAAAATTTCAAGTTTCCTGAATGGCAGTTGTGTACAAATATGAGCTGCTTGCTTTCAGAATCACTTCAGGGCTGGGACCAAGGTAAGGTGTGTGAGGCACTTGCCTCAGATGCAAAATTAAGGAGGGGGAGAAAACCTCAGTAAGCAAGATAAATAAATGCAATATTTAAAAAACAACAATTAAGGCAAAAAGTCCATGATGGACAAAATATTACAATTTTAAATAAAGACAGGATCAGCAGTTCACATACCACCATTTAAAAAGGAGAGGTCCTTCCATGGAACTCTGTCATTCGAAGATTGGAATTATTTTCCTGAAGGCATGGGTGGCAACACACACTTAGGTTTTTAGAGCGTAATGATGCATTCATTTTCTAATAAATGCCATGACTCATCATTTTTATTGCTCATCTACTAAATGCCAACTACCATCCTAGGGGTTGCAGATACACTGGTCCAACCCATTGCAAGCCCACATGCTGCTTCTCTGCAGTTATCTGAGAAAGTCTTTACCCACTTGGTTCCACCTGCTTCGGGTCCAGAATGAACTTCTCTTAGAACATGGGGCCTCCAAAGGACAGAAACAGATTTCATGTGTTCAAGTTCCTATGGGCTTCTTTACCCCATGCAGACGCCAGTCTTTGTGACTTGCACAGAATTTAGCTCTCTTCCTTCTGAATCTGCTTTCCTTTGTCTCCTTATTATCGTCCTCCAACTGACACCTGAGTCAGAGGAGGTGACCCCAGCACATTACACTAACATGGTATCACAGACTGTATTCTCCAATAAGCAGATTTTGAGACAGAGTTTTGTGAGGAGGGTGTTTATTAAGGAGTACTCCTAGGATCACCTCTGGAAGGGAAGGGACAGAAGTAGGAGTGCACAGAGGGAGAAGCTGAGCTCTTGAACTGGAGCAACCCTTCAGAGAGGGTCTGTGTTGGGCTACGATGGCCTGACCTTCACACTCCACATCAATCAGTTCTTGCCGTGCCCCTCGGGTGAGGAACCCAGGCAATTTCCAAACTCACTGCCAGCTGAAGGCTTTCTGTGGGAAGCACCCCCAGCAGCTGAGGCCACAAGTCCTTTGTTGAAGAAATGTCCACCCCACGTGGATATTTCAAATGGAACGGTGTCTTTCAAAACATACCCTCCAATCTCCTCGTTATATAGATCCTGTGGCCAAAGATAGGAAGTAACATAAAGTCACATATTAACAACCCCCTAGCCAAATACTTCTTTTCACAGAAACCACAGTACCCTCCACAAAGGGCACATTTGATCAGGCCACTCCCCTATTTAAAACATATCATGGCTTTGCATCACTCCAAGGTCAGAAATCAAAATCCTTTAAATGGACCTCAAAGCCTTGCATGGCCTGGCCCCTGCTGTGTTCCCCAGCATCACATCACGCTTGCTCTGCCAGCCGTGACACTGCCTTCAATATTTTGAGGCAACTTGCTTCTTCCCACCATAGCACATCTTTCTTGCGTCTGAAAGACTCCAGTCGATCACAACAATCCTGTGAATGACCTTATTTTGCTGCAGGGAAAAAACCCCTTTCTAGTATGTATGTGTGTTGCCAGACTTGAAGTTTGGGACACTGGTTAGTTTGTAATCAACCATCCATTGCCTAATTGCACTTGCAGCTGCAGAATCGCTACCATGGTGATGAATATTGCTGTCAAAAATATTGGCCTTTATCTGATAGGGTGTACTGACTTGATACCCAAATTGATGTCTCCCTCCAGAGGAAGATGCCCGTTGCTTTGAAATATGTAGGTATCTGTGCATGCGTCTCTTGATGAACTGTCAAGATAGAAAAGGAAATCCAGAGAAAGTGCCAGGCAGGGCACGTTGCGGTGGGCAAGTCCCCACCTCCACTTTACTTCAGTGGAGGTGTAAATTGTGTAAACTGTGGGTCTGCTCAGCTAACGCCCTGCATAGTGGACTAACTAGGTTCACGTTAAAGAAGTCCTTTGGGGTGAGGAAATGAGAATGCGTAATACAGGATAAGAAAGACAAAAGGTAAAGCCAAGGGTACAGAATCGTACGATTAAGCTGTTTTAACTAGGCTGATTCAGCCTCCGGCATAGTGAAAATTCGGGGCTCTGAGTCAAAGGCTTTGGAAAGAGCTCCCCTTTATCTCTCTCCTCCACCCCATAACTCCTCACATTTCCAGAAGACTTCCCCCAAATCCCTCTCAGGTCTTAGAGAACATGGCTCTTTCTCTCATCTTACCAAGACCCACTGCTTCAAGAGTTAACTCCAAGGACACATTGATCCCCACCATCTATTGGTCTTTGTGTATCGGAAATCACAAGATGGGATTTTCCAGCCACCCACCAGATCAACTGAGAAGGGCTTCCTCTCATCCTCCCAAGCTACCACTCCTCCCAGAATCCGTATCTTATTTCTCACCTCCTCCACCTCTACCACTTACATTTGCTCTGCAGAGAAAGTCCCTAAGTTTTACTGGAAACCCGACTTCCGTCCTGGTAGACCCTGTTGTCACAGAAGAGAATGAGCAAAGAATTGCAAGGCTAGCAGATGACTCCCTGGCTCATACAAACACACATGGTTCTCAGAGGCATTCTTCTCAAATCCAACTGTTGTTAACTGTTATCAACAGTTACTCTAATCCAACTGTTATCTTCTGTTGTTAACAATTTAATGATTTTCATGGACTCATGGAATTTATTTACAACTCTTTTTAAATTGGAAAGACTTTTTTAAAAAGGACATTTAAAAATGCATAATCTCATTATGAAATGAGATTTCATAATCTCATTTATGATTTTTTAATTTTTAGAATCGCTTTCCACATGCATACATAATTTACATAGTTCATTAGTACAGAGCATTTTGGATTATTCTATTATTTCTTAACAATATATCTAAACCTTTCTTGTGTTCCTGGATAGTGAGTATTTATGTCACTTAGTTTCTTTATCTTATATTTATTGAAAGATATCTTTCAGACTTTGTCATCCATCTCTTGTGCGTATATTGAAAGGAAAACAAAAGTGAAACAAATTGGTTAAGATATTTCTAAGGCAGTGACGGCCACTTGGCTGACAGCAATAGAAAAATCATCCTGATGTCAGAGATGTTAAAATAAAATGGAAACAATAATACATTCCCATGGACATACCCCTTTGCATAATAGAAAAATTCCCACTCTTTTGAAGCTTTTCCTCCCAGACCATCCTTCCCTTCCTTTTACCCTACAGAAATCCACTATTGTGAATTTTGTGTTTAGCATGTCCTTGTTTTTTTCTACACTTTTAGCAAATGTGTGCCCCTACTCACATTGTTTGATCTTGTTTTTGAACTTTTCTACAAATGGAACTATATTGCATGTATTTTTCTGACTTGCTTTTCTTATTCGACATTACGGGAGACTCCCCCATGCTACCCTGTACAGCTGCTATTCATCTTCCCTGCTGTATCATATGCACAGTAGGCATATGCCACAATTGATCATTTCTCCTATTTGGTGAACATGTGGACTGTTTCCAGGGTTTTGCTATTACAGTTTTACTACAAACATCCTCCTAGTTGTCTCCTGGCAAGCATTTGTGAGAGTTTATCCAGAGTACATACCCAGGAGGAAGAAGAATTTTAAGATTAAAATCAGGTGGGCAAAACTTTTCTGCCAAGTGCCAGAAAATAAATATTTTAGACTTTGCAGGCCATGTGGTTTCTGATACAGCTACTCAAATCTGTCATTTTCATGTGAAAGCAGCCTTAGACAATATTTAAATAAATGACTGTAGCTATGCCCAATAAAACTTTATTCATAAAGCCAGGCAGTTGGCAAGATTTGACCCTCAGGCTGTCAGTCCTGATCAAGATGATAAACTTCACTATTCTGATTGCCTACAAATGCTGAGGCACCCCTTCTTTTCTTCCCTGATTATCCCTAGAGGAGACATGAGTCCTGTCTTCACTTAGTCTATGGACTGGACTGAATGACCATGTTCAGGGACCTTCAGGGAGAAAAGGAAGGGCTTGGGGATAGGCTGGTGGTGATGCTTCCCAGCCCGTAGTCTGTGACTTGCAGCCATAGTCTTGGGGAAAACAAAGGCAGGAAGGGGTTGAGGCAAGGCAGGGCACTAATGCTGGCTCTGCTGGGCGTGGGTGGGAGGTGGGGGTCCTGCTGGACTGGAGGTTGGGGTCTCAGGCCGAAGCACAATTCACATCACAGAAGTCACTGTGAAGTCACTACCAGGCGAGGGGACACAGAAAACAGAAGATAGCATTTCTTTTGGAGTTGTATGGTTTCCTTTATTAAAGAAAGCAGGAATTGCCTCTCTAGGGATCCTTCCCTGAAGCTGGGTCTCCATGGAAAGCTTCCTGCCCTGGCTTCTATTTAAATGGATTTGGTTTCAATAACGATGGTCTCCATCGGCTCTGATGTCATGGTTCCACAGATCTCCAGATCCTGGCCAACTGGGGCTTTCTCCACCTTGGCCTCTATGTTGCGCTCCTCTACCGTCTTAGCCACGAAGTCTACCTCTCTGTCTTGTGTGACCATTGTTTGTGAACCAGGAATGACTCTGAAGCTCCTGAAAAACGAATAGATCTTACTGGATTTCTTACTTAGAGTCCCTGAACTGGTGGCGGACCGGCTCTTGGCAGAGGACCTGTGGCTGCCACTCCTGTGAGAGCTGTGTCTTCTGCTCCTGGTGCCACTGTGCCCTTTTTCTTTTTTGTCAACTTTTGAGTTTCCATGGCCGGATAAGGACCAGGAGGAGGATGATTTCTGGGTCTTGTCCCCTCCTGTCCTGCGGTGACTTTCACCTGTCCTGCGGTGATGGGAACTTTTCCTAGATGAAGACTTGTCCTTCTTTTCCCTTCTTTCCTTTTTCTCCTTCCAGGCTTCATCCCTGGGGCGGGAGACCTTCTGGCTTCCATCCCGTTCAGACATGTAGTCTTCGCTCTGCAAGGTGGAGACCAGGGGGGCTGCGACCTGCCCTTCAGCTCTTCCAGCAGCAGGCTTGTTGGTCGTGGCTGCACCTGCAAACACCACACTCATGCTGCTCTCTGGACTACCTGCCCCTGTGGAGGATGTGCTGGCAGCACCCGCCAAGACCAGGTTCGTGTCCTCCAAGGATGTGCTGGCAGCACCTGCAATGGCCTTGCCGGATCCGCTTTCTCCTGGATCCCTGATGGTGGCTCCCGCCAGGGCCATGCTCACCTGGCTGGTGCCTGTGCTCTTGGCTGCCGCCAAGCTCACAGCGCCTCCTGCAGGGCCTGCTCCCACCCCTGAGACTGCCACTCCTCCGCCAGGTCTTGATGCTGTCTCTGCTGCGACCTGGCCCGTGGTCATCTCTGCAGCTGATCCTTCGGCACTTTTCACAGCTGCAGTTGAGCCATGGGGGGCATGATGGATTCCCTCTCCCCCAACATAAGCACAAGACGTGGCTCCAGACACGTCACGAAGCTTGTGAAGCCCGGCCTCATCCTGATCCCTTTCTCTGTGGAGCTCTGTGGTCTGAGCCAAGAGGAGGAGAAACAGATAAGATAGAGATGACAGAAAGTGAGATCAGAACTGTCCGCTCCTCTCTCATCCTGGAGCTGAGCAACTCAAGGGCTTATACTCAGAATAACCTTTGAAATCACCAAATCTAAGCTCCCATTGGATGCAAGATCCCATCTACTGCACCCCTGTCAAACGGCCACTCCATTTTGCTTGAACAATCCCAGGGCCAGGGAAAGCACTGATACAATTCTCCATGATATACACTTTAATTTTATACCCTTGTGCTTCTCTCTCTGCAGGACAATTCCTAGAAGCGGGGTTCCTGGGTCAAGGGATGCACACCTACATTTTGGTGACTACACGGGTTGGGCTGATTTTAATCAGCGTGTCAGAGTCACGGGGAGACAGAATGAAGGAAGGACTTCCTAACTGTGAATGATTTCCACAACTGATGAGACTCTCTGGGCTGGGGTAAGTGTTCAGTAAGAGACCGGACAATCAGGATGCTGTAGAAGGGATTACAGCCCTGGGGATGAGACCAGTGCAGCTGATATGATACCTAAGGTCTCTCTGAAATTCGGCCTTGTGGGACAGTGTGGAGAAGCACTCAGAACCTCTCCAGTGTGGTGAATGGCTCATTTGTCCCTGACCCTTTTCAACAATGGAAGGTATTTCCCAGGTGAGTCTCAGAGAGCACCAAATGGAAGGTATTTCCCAGGTGAGCCTCAGAGAGCACCAAAGGCTATGAAGGACCAGCTTTGCCCTGCTCTCCCAAAGCACCCTGCCCTGTGTTCTTGAGTCTCTGTAGGTGCTTACCACTAGGATTTTGGCATCCTGAATAGTCGCTGAATCTCCAGTTTGGAGCGTCGGGGTACTGCTGCAACTCTCTACCGGTGGTCTCAGGAGATAGACAAGCTTCACCCAATAGAAAAAGAGGTCTTCTCGAGCATCGGAAGAGGGGCACAGCTGCAGATAAAAAGTACGGCCGGTGGCAAGCTTCAGGCGCAGCCGCTGCTTCTCGCAGTCGTGGATGGAGATCTTGACAAACTTCAAGGGAAGCAGCCTGGTAAGCTCTAGGGTCTTCACGGGCTCGCGACCTTTTCCCTTGGTGATCTGGGCGTATCTGACATGCTCTTCACAGGCTTTTGTTGGCCGGGCCAGCAGCATGACGTCAGGTAGTGGGAGGAGGGGGCTGGTGGATGCGATGCCCACAGTCACCATTTGGACGTGGTTGTGTAGGTCAATCACCTCTCCTTTCTTGCTGATCTGGATAAAGTCGCTCTCAAACATGGGAGCATACTTGAAAATGTCATACTCTCCTCCCTTGTACAGTTGTCGTTGCAGGTCCCCCATGGAGGTACTGAACACGCCTACTGAACGGTAGCTGTTGGCCGTGTAATGAGGTAACAAATGCTCACTGCTCATGGTTCTATTCGTTCGAGACAGCGGCCACCAGCCACACATCGAGTCTCGGAGAGACAGGGAACGAAGGCAACTGGCCACCTCCCTGCAGGGCTCTGCCTAAGTCTCTTGGCCCGACCTCATTTATTCTGCACAGTCCTTTGTGACCCATCACCATCACACACCCCTTTGTTGAGCCTCCAAGCCCCCACCCACTCGGGGCAGGCTCACCAGACTCCCCCCTAAACCAACCACCACGTCCATAGGGAACAGGCTGACCCTGCCAGGGTATAGGTGTGTGTAGGCTGGATAGTCTTTCTAATCAAAATGTTGAGAAAACCATCCTGCTTTTGTAAATATCTGGGTGGTTTCCAGTCTTGTTGTTGTTACAAATCTCCCTGCAGGGATCATCTTCATACTTCTGCTGAACGATGCCCTGGGGATAAAATCCTGGAAGTGGCCTGTGTACTTGCTAAGGGCAGGCATCCTATTGGGATTGCTGTTCTCTGTGCCCTCAGCGTATATAGCACAGTGCTGGCAGGAACTTAGAAAGAGTGCTACCCGTCAGAGTCCCATTGGTACTGTCATTTCCAGGGTATGGAGAATTTTCTCACCCATTTTCTCATTTCAAGGAGACTAACTTATATATATATATTTACAGTTTTAGAAACTGTTTTTATTGTGAAATATAACACACATTCATGAAAGTGCACAAACCATAAATATATAGATTAATGAGTAACAAGAAAGTGAACGCCCTTGTAGCTGCTACCCAGAGCAAGAAATAGAACCCTGCCAGCCCCTCTTCTGCATGCTCCCTCCCCACAAAGGTAACCCAACCTTGGCTTCTATTTTTTCTCTTCTCCTTCTTATTTTTAATTTAAGTATAGTTGATTTACAATGTTGTGTTAATTTCTTCTGTTAATTTCTGATTCCGTTTTATGTATATATATATTCTTTGTCATATTCTTTTCCATTATGGTTTATCACAGGATGTTGAATATAGTTCCCTGTGTTGTATGGTAGGGCTTTGTGGTTTATCCATCCCATATATAATAATTTGCATCTGCTAACCCCAAACTCCCAATCCATCCCTCCCCTACCACCCCCTTGGCAACCACAAGTCTGTTCTCTATGTCTGTGAGTCTCTTTCCGTTTCGTAGATAAGTTCATTTGTGTCATATTTTAGATTCCACAAATGTGATATCATACGGTATTTATCTTTCTCTTTCTGATGTACTTCACTTAGTATGATAATCTCTAGGTCCATCCATGTTGCTGCAAATGGCATTATTCCATTCTTTTTATGGCTGAGTAGTGTTCCATTTTATATACGTACCACATCTTTTATCTATATCCCTTCATCTGTTGAGGGACATTTAGGTTGTTTCCATGTCTTAGCTATTGTGAATAGTGCTGCTATGACATAGGGGTGCATGTGTCTTTTTGAATTATAGTTTTGTTCAGATGTATGCCCAGGAGAGGAGTGGGATTGCTGGATCATATGGTAATTCTATTTTCAGTTTTTTGAGGAACCTCCACACTGTTTTCCACAGTGGCTGTACCGATTTAATTTCCAACAGTGTAGGAGGGTTCCCTTTTCTCCATACCCTCTCCAGCATTTGTTATTTGTAAACTTTTTAATGATGGCCATTCTGACTGGTGTGAGGTGATACCTCATTGCAGTTTTGATTTGCGTTTCTCTAATAATTAGCGATGTTGAGCATCTTTTCACTTGCCTATTGGCCATCTGTATGTCTTCTTTGGAGTAATATCTATTTAGTTCTTATGCCCATCTTTTGATTGGGATGTTTTCTATTGTTGAGTTGTATGAGCCATTTGTATATTTTGGAAATTAAGCTCTTCTCAGTTGTATCATTTGCAAATATGTTCTCCTATTCCACAGGTTGTCTTTTTGTTTTGTTTATGGTTTTCTTTGCCATGCAAAAGCTTATAAGTTTGATCAGGTCCCATTTGTTTATTTTTGCTTTTATTTCTATTGCCTTGGGAGACTGACCTAAGAAAACATTGGTATGATTTAAGTCAGAGAATGTTTTGCCTATGTTCTCTTCTAGGAGTTTTATGGTGTCATGTCTTACATTTAAGTCTTCAAGCCATTTTGAGTTCATTTTTGTATATGGTGAGAGGGTGTGTTCTAACTTCACTAATTTACATGCGGCTGTCCAACTTTCCCAACACCACTTGCTGAACAGACTGTCTTTTTGCCATTGTATATTCTTGTAAAGGAAGCTAGTTTTTAAAACCATAATTTTATGGTGAGGAACTGAGGCTCAGGATTATCTTGCTCAGGGGCAGAACGTAGAGCTGGATGGATTCTATCCCCAGTCTTGCACTTCAGGTCAGGCTTTTTCTCTGTCTCAAGCTGCATGGCGCACCATCGTACTCTCATTCTGCACCAAATATAGAATCATTCATGGTTAGCAAGATACGTGGGGACCCCAGGAAATCACTAAAGTCTTGAATCACCATAGGATTTCCCATATTGGTCTGCCTGCTTCTTCACTCTTGATGTCTACCTGATAAACCATTGATGTTCTGTTTCTTTGAAAAGCTCTTCAGAGAAATTACGGCAAAGATGCCTTTCTGGAGTTTTTGTACTTTGCATAAGGTGATGAATCCAAATTCCCCCTCCCCCAGTTAGAAGACTACTTTTGAGGTAAAAATACATCTCCCAAACTCAATGATTACTATGTGAAGGTATTGAAATAAACTTCACCCCCCAAATGTTCTTTTTTATATCCCTAGTGCCTACTGCAGTACCTGGCAAATTGCAGCTTTTCAGTAAATATGAACTTGCTTATACCCACTGAGATTCATTCTTCCATTTGTTTAGTCAACAAAATTTATTGAGCAGGCACTATTTTCAGGACCAGCTAGAAAATGGAAAATGCAGAGATAAAGGTCCCTACTTCTGAAGAGCTAAAATTTTTTTTCTGAAGATGTTAAATGATTTCTCCAAAAAAAGAACAAAGTGGCTTATATTCTATTGTAAGGAGATAATCACTAAAAGTTAGCACTATTGGGTTTTTGAACAAGAAGTTTTTATATACTCAATCATCTCTTCTTCTCGTAAGTCCATTTCTGATGAATGATTAATGAGAGAAATCATAATTATATTATAAATAACTTACTCTAAGTCAGGCATGGTGCTAAACACTTTACATTCTTTTAAAAATGTAATTCCCAAACAATGCTATAAAACGTAGGTACAACTACTATTCCCATTTTATAGGGGAGAAAATCAAGGCTCAGGGAAGTTAGGCAAATTTATCAATGTCAAAAGGTACCAAAAGCATATATAAGTCCCCAAATATGGCAATGGTTAAACTATACTACACTGGGTCACACAAGTAGAACACAAATATACAAGTACTATGCAGCATAAATTCATTAATTCTTTTAATTAATATTATTAGGTACCTACTTTGTGCCAGGCCCTGTTCTAGGTGCTAGGAATGCAGCAGTGGACAAAAGAAACAAATATCCTCACTTTCATGGAGCTTATATGTAGATAATACATGAGTAAAATATATGGTATGTCCGATGCTGTGGAGAAAGATAAAGTAGGCAAATGGGATGGGAGTGTGTGCATGAGAGAAGGAGCTGGAGGTGGTGGTCAAGGAAGGCTCAGTGAGAAGCGACTTTTAAGCAAAGACCTCAAGGAGGTCAGGGAGGAAGCCATGCAGATGTCTGGCGAGTAGCCTCTTGTCAGAGGGAATAGCAAGAGGTGGGAGTCCTGAGGTGGGAGTGTGCCTGATGTGTTAGAGGAACACCAAGGGGGCCACAGTGACAAGAGTGGAGTGAGGGAGAGAGATTGGAGTTGAGGCCAAGAAGCAACTGTGGTGATGGTAGGGAAGCAGATCATGTGTGAAGGACCTTGTAGGACGTTGTGAGGTGTTTAGCTCTGCTCTAAATGGGAGATGATCTGACCTACATATATGGAGAATCATTCTGGCCACCATGTTGCAAAGAGATCATAGAGGTGTAATAGGGATGGAAACGGAGACTGCGTAGCTCCTGCAAGAGATGAAGATGTGTGTGGAAGCAGTGGAAGTAGTGAAAAGTGATCAGCCACCAGACATGTTTTGACTGAGGCAACTATTATGTATACTGAGGTTGAACAATTTTCAATAAATATCAGTAAGTAAAAAAAACAAGTTGCAAAGAGCGTATAAGGCATGCCATATATTTTTTAATAAAAATTTTAAAAATGTGTGTTTGTGTGTGTATGTGAAAATATGCACACGAAACCAGTACCAGGAGCAAACTTACTGGCTGAAGGAAATGGTGGGATGGAGACTTAGCTTCCCAGGGCATTCTCTTCTATACATTTCAGATTTTATTCTATCGCATATACTACTTGCACAAAAATAAATAATACTTTAAATTTGAGAATTTGAGAACCCAAATACAAAATATCATTCCAAATTCATTTTCTGACTTTTCTTAAAGACTTTCTGAAAATTTATTCTCTCTTTCCAAAGTTTAAAAGTCTGATGTATCCCCTATCAAAAAAATGGAGATCAGTAAGTCAAGACATATTTATTGATTGCCAGCTATGTGCCCACCATTGAGCTAAGAGCATTCAGATTGTCAAATATAAGTTTCAAAAACTTTAAAATATGACTCTCACACAAATATACAATGAAAACATGTCACAGATTTCATTACCTCATCAATGAGGGAATCAGCATGATGGTAAAGCTGGTTCAAAGGAGAATTAAAGGTATAGGCCTTGGCATTGGAGAAGGAATATTGGACTAACACTGCCAGGTTAGATACAAAACTGGTTAAATGTCTACAGGACAATAAAAACATAAGCTTTGGGGCTGCCTTTTTTACTAAACAGAAATCATTTGCATCTCTTCTGAATGAAAATCTATAAGTTATTAGAGAACTTCACTGAGTCTGAGACTTTAATCAATAATAGTCTTCTTGGGGTGCTGAAAATGTTCCAAAGTTATATTGTGATAGTTTCACAACTGTGAATATATGAAAAAGCACTGAACTGTACACTTTCAATGGATGAATGTTTTGATATGTGAAATGTATCTCAATAAAGCTATTAAAAATAATAGACAGCAATACTTCAGTCTTGATTTATTAATCCAATTCCATTGTCTTACTTCCTTCTCTTAGATAATCACATAATCACATAATCACATAATCCTCTTAGATAATCACATAATCTCTTAGATAAACAATGCTTTAATATGACATTGAAAGTACATGCTGGACTTCCCTGGTGGCACAATGGTTAAGAATCCGCCTGCCAGTGCAGGGGACACAGGTTTGAGCCCTGGTCCGGGAAGATCCCACATGCCACAGAGCAACTAAGCCCGTGCGCCACAACTACTGAGCCTGCGCTCTAGAGCCCACGAGCTGTAACTACTGAGCCCACGTGCCACAGCTACTGAAGCCCTCGTGCCTAGACCCCATGCTCCGCAGCAAGAGAAGCCACCGCAATGAGAAGTCCGAGCACTGCTGCGAAGAGTAGCCCCTCCTCGCCGCAACTAGAGAAAGCCTTCACGCAGCAACGAAGACCCAGCACAGCCAAAAATAAATAAATAAATTTATAAAAAAAAAAAAAAAAGAAAGAAAGTACATGTTACCTGCTTTATATTTTTTTTCTATTTACAAGTTTTTGGTAATTCTTCTTAACAAGGACTATAGTGAAGCATGTATAAACCACCACCCTAATTTCGGAAACTACAATACAGGAGAACACCCTGAAGAGACAGAGAGCAATACAGGAGGACAATTAAATACATGCTAGAGTAATAGTGAATGAGTTGAATGAATGGACCTGATAGCACTTATCTCAATATTTAAAACCAACAATGTTTTGTGAGAAGAGAAACTGCCAGAATTCTAAGGAGAGTTTCCTGTACATTTTTAACTGGCCTAAGATTAAAGAGATGTGAAGCGTGAAAACACAAAATACTGTATATGATGTACTGAGTATAGGTAGACATGCAAGATTATAGATGGCTGAAGTCCACCTGTTTATCATGGGAAGAGGTTTCAAGTCAATAACTTTTGTTCCGCACCTATCACTTTGTAAAGCAAGGCAAGCAGACAGCTATATATAGCCTTTTCAAAGAGCATGCCACCTGAGAGGGCCTAGTGAGCTAGGCAGGATGTGAGGGTGGGGAGATTTCCATACTGTACACAGCATATATCTGCTGGGTAAATCCCCTGGCCTAAAATACAATCCACAGTCCTTATATGTCAACACTGTTAAACCGAGGTGGCGTGGGATGAAGTGTGGTGAGCCTTGGGCACCTAGGACTTCAGGAAGCCAACCTGATTTCTGCCTTACCTTCTGGTTGTCAGAAAAAGACCACAGTCACCTAGACTCTTTCCCTAAGTTCCATTATGCAAATCAGTTTGCTTCTGCCTTAGGTTTCAAAAGAAAATGAGCTGGTAGAGATGAAAGAAGCCAGACAGGAGATCTAAAGAATTTTATTTCTCAACATTATGGTCCAACAAGTGTCACCTCTCTTCCCCACCTACTCGCTTTCTGCTCCCTTCTAGTTTCTGTCCTCAGACATGTTTAGCCCCACTCAGAGCCAAAATTCTTATGACAATTTCCCTCTCTTGGGTTCCAATTTTGCTGCGTTTATAAGCCATGAGACATCCCATCTCGGTCTAAATATTTATTTCTTTGATGTTATATTGAAGAAGCTTACAATTAAATACACATACAAATAATAAAATAGTTAACATTTAAGATAAAAATAAAGATTAGAAACTGTAGAGGTGGGAGATGGTAAATGATCCAGGAGCTGGGATAAGATGATTATTGCAATTATATTGCAATGAATAAATATTAAATTTAATTCTGAAAAAATATTGGAAAAAAGTAAAATAACTGTTAACATTGATTATCTCTGAGGGGTGAGACTAAAAGTGATTATTATTTTTGTCTATTTGATGGTTGGCTCTTTCCAGCAAGATATATTTCACTTCTGTAACCAGAAATACATATATATGTATGTATGTGTATATATATATATACACATATATATATATGGTTCAAAAATTAGGTCTAAGCTCTAAGGTCTAACTGGCCACCTCAGTTATCACTATCTTGTAGTAATCAAACCAATTATTTCTGACAAAGGACATACTTTTATTTTAAATTGGAAAGTAAAAAATTCCCCCACAATATGGTCTTTTAATTACATAAATTAAAAAGCAAAACAACTCTCTACCTTTCCAGTTCCTTGCTGGAAGTTTGATATAGAAACTTTCTGACATTGCCCTGCACATATACATACATATTAATACAAACACAAAATACTTTTATGTAAAAATGGGATTATGCCATACATATTTGTCTGCACCTTTTCTATCTTAACAATAGATCTTGTACTTTTTTGGAGTGATACATTATAGAAATTCTTCATTCATTTGCGTTATCTCAGTGTTCCACTGAATGGATTCACCATAGATTAATCAGTTTCTCACTGATGCACGTATAGGTTGTTTCCATTACAAACACTGCAATGAACATTTAGTACAAATACCTCTATGTGCTCATGTTACTTTTTTTTCTCTAGGATTAATAGTTTTAGAAGGAATAAGGTTTTTTTTTTAATTTTTCAGAAGATAGAAGCTATATAATTACCAAAATATTCTGGGTATCACTCTTAAACAGATCCATATAAACCTGATCAAGTTTGGATGAGAACCACAAGGATAATGAAGGTCCTGGAAGCCACATCCTAAGGATGCAGTTGAAGGATCTCTTCATCCTGGACACAGGAGGGCTCTGGAGTTATGTAAGAAGCATCTCCACTTATCTAAATGGCTATTCCCTGGATCAGAGAAGAGGATTGGACTTGCAGGGCCTCAAATGCTAGAACAATGAAGATGGGCTTCAGGGCAGAGTAAAGGTGAGATGATTTATTGATGAGCTGACATCCGTTCTACTTCCTCTAGTGGCAACACTCTTGGTGTTCCTTTAGAGGAAAACCTCTCTCTACTCTCAGCCCATGTGGCTGGATAGGGTCGACTGCATCCCATCCCCAAATCCAGGAAAGGGTGCAGACCTAGAAATAGACAACAGAATATTCTATCACCTTGGCTGTAATGACTGAGTTACATATTAGCAACTGACCCAGGCCAGGGCAATGATTCATAGTTCTGCGACTTCTGCTGGAACTATTAGGAAAAAGAATCCAGTTCCACTGGCAAAATGTCAGCCTTTTGCTGCCACAGAGGAAAGCCTTCCTAAGCGTGAAGCTGACACAAAACTAAGAAATGAAAATCAAAATTTCTGATGTCACTAAGTAGCTGGATCCAGTAGTGCCAGGCTGAATTGTTTTTTTCTTTGTGAGAGGATGTTAAACTAACTTTTCCAACTCAGTTTCAGTTGAGGCCTCAAAGACCTAAAATAATACAATTTAAGGAATCAAGTGACTTTCTGTCCTAAAGTAAAATACCTTATCATCTGTGCTTGACACAATAGGAAGCAAAACAAGTTCTGCCAGTAATAGTCTTTGCCCACCTCCAGCTCTTAGAAAACAAAAGCTTGAAAAACCAAGGGAGAGTTTTTGGTGCACTGTGCATTTCCTCTTACAACCCACTCAGGGGGAAAGGGGGCAGGTGTTTGCATCCACTAGAAGCTAAGTGACAGGAACTTTAAAGGACTACTCACTAGCTTGACCTAAGTCTCATAGGGTTTATGAGGACTGTTGTCTAAATCCCATTTGGAGAAAGGCAAAGGTTAAATCTCGTGGAAGAGCTCCTTGTTTGGTGTCAGAGGGAGAAGAGGCTGCACTTGGGGCAAATGGTACATACATCCATCAATGGATACCTGAGTCTTCTCTAGAGCCATGGGAGAAAATAAGTGGCATGCAGTTCATTTTCAAGGAACATTTACCCAAGAGGACAACAAAGATGGGCAAAGGGATCCCAACAGAGTTGCAGGGGAGGCACGCTGGAGGAGGACCAGCAGAAGCCCAAGAGCTGAAGGTTGGGCTCACTCGGAGTCAGACTGGCATCTCCAATATCAAGAGAACTGCTGTCAGAGCCCTCTGAAAATAATGGCAACAACACACATGACAAAACTTTCCCACGAAAGAAAAAGCAACAATTGTGTATCCACCACATTCAGAGGGCATCAACCTAAGATTACAACTGTGACCTCATTGAATTCAGTGCCTGTTTCCCTTCTTGCCCCAAGCCTGAGCCGGAAGGAGTGCGTCAGAAGCAAGGCTAGTGTATGGGGAAGGAGGAGGAGTTAGGATATAGTAGAAAAGGCAACATGCTTCAAAGCCTGTACCAGACCGCTGCTCAGGTTGAGGAAAAGCATTAAATTCAATATGTGTTTGGAGGTTTTGTTATTAGACTGACTTGGACAGGCCTTTTTCTTAACTTTTATTATGAAAAATTTCAAACATATAGCAATGTAAGGAGAATAAAGAACCACCAACCCATCCATCACCCAGCTTCAACTGTCAACTCAGCCAAACATTTGTCATCTCTTGCCCTGCCTATTTCTCCCCCTCCACTGGATTATAACAAAGCAAATCTCATATATTTTGTTATTTTATCAATAATTATTTCTGCATGTTTCTGTATACAATACTCTTTTATAATAACAACAGTGCCATTATCATGCCTTAAAAATTAAAAAATTTAGTCATCAAATATGCAGTGTTCTGATTTCCCAGCTGTCTCATAATGTCTTTATATAATTGATTTGTTTGAATATAAATCCAAACAAAATCAGCACATGCTTGATATGGCTCTTAAAGTCTCTTTCTCCCTCTGACTTACTTGTTACAGACATGGGGTCAGTTGTCTTTTGCGATTTGGGTACAGATCCGAGGAGTCCATGGTGGATTTGTTCCAGGACCCCCCAAATACAAAATGCTCTAGTCCCTTATAGAAAATGGCATAGTATTTGTATATAACTTACACATATCCTCCTGTAAACTTTCAAACATCTCTAGATTTCTTATAATACCCAATACAATATAAAAGCTATATAAATAGTTGTAAATATACTGTAAATGCTATGTAAATAGTTTCTGGTGCACAGTAAATTCAAGTTTTGCTTTTTGGAACTTTCTGGAATTTTTTTAACCCACAGTTGGTTGAATCCACAGATGCAGAACCTGCAGATACAGAGGGTCCACTGTATTCTGAACTTGTCTCCATGCTGTCGTTTGTCATGTTCCTTTATCTCTTGTATTTCCTGCAAGCTTGAATTTAGATCTAGAGGTTGGATGAGATTGTTTGATTTTTTTCTTTTTTTTTTCTTTTGGCAAGGCTTCTGTGTACTTCCTATTGCATCACTTCAGGAAATACATAATGTCTGATTGTCTCTCTTTTCCTGCTGTTAAGATTGATCAATGTGTTACAATGCTATCAGTCTAATAAATAAATTATAGATTTTCCTACTGGCTCTTCACGTAATGATTATAGCAACCATTGATGAGCATTGCCTAAAACCATTATGCATTATTAGGATTGCAAAATGGTGATATTCTATCACTCCTTAATTTATTCATTGGAATTCTTCTGTAAAGAAGGACTTTCCTTCATTAAATATTTGATTACTAAACTGAGATACGGCTCTTCAGGAAAAATAGGAAATATATTTTATTCTTTCCCTTTGTTTTGCAGTTTACAGAATAATAAATTTGTTTTCCAGCATCCTCCAAAAGTTATCAATAGGTATTTTTTGTTTTTCTTTGGGTTTTTTTTAGAATGTTGTTTCAATGTTTTATTTATTATTTTTGGCTGCACTGGGTCTTCATTGCTGTGCATGGGCCTTCTCTAGTTGCAGTGAGCGGGGGCTACTTTTCGTTGTGGTGCACAGGCTTCTCATTGCGGTGGCTTCTCTTGTTGCGGAGCACAGGCTCTAGATGTGCAGGCTCGGTAGTTGCGGCACGCAGGCCCTAGAGCGTGTGGGCTTCAGTAGTTGCGGCGTGTGGGCTCAGTAGTTGCAGTGTGTGGGCTCTAGGGTGCATGGGCTTCAATAGTTGTGGCACACAGGCTCAGTAGTTGTGGCTCACGGGCTTAGTTGCTCCACGGCATGTGGGATCTTCCTGGACCAGGGATTGAATCTGTGTCCCCTGCATTGGCAGGCAGATTCTTAACCACTGTGCCACCAGGGAATTCCCAATAGGACTTTAAAACAAAACAAAGGGCTTATTTTTACACATGTTGTCCTAAGAGTGATGGGGAGAATATTGGGTCTCTTAAGGTTATGTTTAGGTGAGGACAAAAACCAATCCCAGCGAGTGGGTTTGAAGGTGCTATGAAAGAGAGAGAATAAAATTACTTATAATTACACTCCATGGAGATTTGGCAAAGGAAAGGCTCCTATTACAACAGCTACTGATGACATTTTGCTTTCCCACATGAGAATACTTTGTGAAGTCTGTAGATCTTTCAACCTGAACAAACCAGGTATAAATCTACCCTTCTCAAAGGACTTTACAGTCTAGTTTGAAAATGCACTGTATTAGTTAAAATTAGGTTTACTGTTTGTGACAGAACCTCAAAATAACAGGGGCTTAGAAAATAAAATTTTATTTCTTTTTACATTAAAGAAAAAGTGCTCCCAGGCTGCAAGGAGGATCCAAGGTCATCAGGACCCCAGAACCTTTCTATTTTATGCTCCACTGACCTCAACATGCAACTTCTATTTCAAGGTGTAAGATAGCTGCTCTAGCTCCAACTTTCACATTCACATTTTAGTTAGCAGGAAGGAGGAAAAAGAGAATGAAAAGGGTATGATGACTGCCATTAAGGACATTTCCTTGAAGTTGTGCTCATAACTTCTGCCCTGTTCAATTAGCTAGAATACAGTTAACATGACTGAAAAATGTAATCTTTATTCTGGCTGGCCAGATGCCCAGATAACCTTCAGGGAGTCTGTTACCTGGGAAGAAGGGGAGAATAGATACTTGGAGAAAATAGCAATCCCTGTCTCAAGTCCATATTCAGGAGAGAAAAGAAATACTACCTCTTTTGAGCAGTGTATTTCCACACACATATCTTAAAATCTCAGAATGGAGGTGGGGAAATCATTTAAAGTATTCCCTCCCCAACAATCTTGAGTGTCTTGATTATGCTGGGGCATCCAATATATGAGACAAAATTAAGCTGTAGTCTGGTAACTCACATGAAAAAAATAAATTCTAGATCATTGCACTCCTATACAGCAATAATGATTGTTCTGTTTCCTTATTTATCCCTGTCTGGCATATGCCATCTCTCCTTACACTGAGATTTCTTGGTTATTTACTTCATGCTAGAAGTCGGACTCACGATACTTTATACCTTAATTCTAAGGCCAGATACATGACTAGCATCCACCACTCACAGAGCTTATGGGATTGTCTTCAGAAGGACCCTCACAGAGACCAAGGATCAGCGAGGGAAAGTAGCTCACTCAAAGAAACAGCTTAGTAAGTGACAGAGCTGGGATTCCAATGTAATTTTGTCTGTCTTCAGAGCTCATGTATAATTTATTATGCCATTCTGAAGGATTTACTTATTTTCTGCTCTTCCACTATGTTTTGCGATGGAAAAGCAATCATTTCTCTGTAGCACAGACAAACTACTATGGGCTTTTATTTAAATTTAACAAAATAATAAACTTTAATATATTTCTCTTAAGTGTTTTATGCCCATTGTCTCTTATAATTGTCCAACCCAGTTTGGTGATTACTCATTCAACACATTTTTCTAAATATCCTTTTAATGTGCCAGGCACCGTGATGGTTGCTGAGTATGTAATGGTGAGCAAAACCACACATACTCCTCCTTACTATTACGGAGCTTCCAGACTAGTGGGGGAGACAAACATTAATCCAAAAATCACCCTTCCAAAAATACAATGACAATTGTCATAAGGGGTATGTCATAAGGTGCCCTCTACATATATAATTGGCGGATGTGACTTAGTAAAGCCAGGAAGGCTTCCCTGAGGAAGTGACATGGCTGAGACTAGCAGTATAATTTAGAGTTAAAGCAGGCAAAGCGGGGAGAGAAGATGTTTTCAGGCAAAGGGAGCAGCTGTTCAAAGCAGCAGGAGAAGCACGCATGAGGGCTAAAGTGAAAATGTGTGAGCAGAGAGGTGTGAGATGAGACTGGCAAGGAAGCCGGAGAGTAGCCCCACATGTAGGGACACCATTATTCCCCTTCACAGGTAAAAAAGCTGAGGCTCAGAGCTCTTGAGTAATTTGCTTATAGTCTCACAGTTAGTTAGCTGGTGGAGCCAGAAGTCAACCTGTGGTAGGTAAAGATGTCCTCGTCCTAATCACTAGAACCTGTGCGTGTGTTCGCTTACATGACAAAGGGGAATTAAGGTAGAATATGGAATTAAGGTTGCTAATAAACAGATCTTAAAATAGGGAGATTATTTTAGATTATCCAGGCAAGCCCAGTGTAATCTTAAGGAATCTTAAACATGGAAGAGGGAGGCAGAAGAAGAGGTTACAGTTGTATGAGATGAGAGAATTTGACCTGCTGTTGTAGGCTTTGAAGATGGAGGAAGAGGGCTGAGAGTCAAGGCGTGCGGGTAGTCCTAGAAGCTGGAAAGGGCAAGGAAACAGATTCTACCCTAGAGATCCAGAAAGGATCACAACCCTGCTGACATCTTGATTTTAGCCCAGTGAGACCCATTTTGCATTTCTGAACTACAGAACTGTAAGATAATAAATTCGTGAGGCATCTAAACTTGGGATAATTTGTTACAGCAGCCAACAGAAAACTAACACACAAACTATTGTCCATTGACCCCAAAGTCCACGTTTCTATCCTTTGTGCTACATGCCTTAACTGTTAGACGGGCTAAAGCAGGAACTATGAAGATTAAACTCTAATCCGTCATATCATTTTGAGTCTGAGGTTCTTCAAATATCATTTCTAAACCGTACAGCAAAGGGTATGTATAATTTTTACTTATGCTTCATAGTTTTCTGAATTTTGAAAGGATGTGGTTGTGGGCTTTGACATCAGAAGGGAAGCTCTGCAATGTTGACTGAATGTTGGTAGAGAGATAACATTGGAGGCAAGTTGCCTTTGAACAACTCTCTGAAGATCAACTGCCTCTCCAACTCATTCCTTGCCCTGAAGCTGTTTCCTCTGGTTGTGCTGAAGGGTGATGCCCAAGGTGCATCACTTTTCAAGGACTGGATCATGAACAACTTTATCCTCCTGGAAGAACAACTCATCAAGAAATCCCAACAAAAGAGAAGAACTTCTCCTTCGAACTTTAAAGTTCGATTCTTTGTTTTAACCAAAACCAGCCTGGCATACTTTGAGGACCGTCATGGGGTATGTGAGCACTTTGTTTTGTCCTTTTTAAAACAGTATTTTATAGTTAGACTGGGCTGACTCATGAAGATATACAGAGAATAAAATAAGAACACAGAAAACACAGATGTACTTGTTATAACAACCTAAAAAGTACAGTAAGAGCAATGGGAAGAGAGCATGGAGAAAAGTCAAGAGATGGGTTAACTGTATTAGGTGATTTCAGTTCTAAAAACTGTAAAAGAGTAAGTTTATTATTCATTAGCTTATCTTTCCCCTGAAAGGTTAAGTTTGACTTTTAAATTATAATATTTTATGTGGCAAATGGAAGGGTTAAGTGATGTGTCCCATGTCAACATTTTTATGGATTCAGTTTTAATTGTCTCAATGGTCATCACTCACCTGACATAGGGAACAATGGTCCTTGGGCATTTAATTGCCTAGAATTTGCAAAGCCCAGTGGTAAACCTCTTCATCCCTAGGAGAACTTCCCAGGAGACTATCACGCACAAAACGTTATGCAGTATAGGACAGTAGTTCTTATCTAGAAGATTACAGCTGCTTAGCTAAGTCAGTATTTATATATCTAAAGATAGTCTTCTATTCCATAACATCAATAATAATAAGTGCAACGCGAATAATCATAACAATGTAGTTTGGTACAAAAAGCACTGGAAGAGGGGTCAGGAGACCAAACTCCACTTCTCTCTAGGTGAGTTAGCCTGGGCAAACGTCTCTACCTTCTGCATCAGGTTCATTCTTTATAAAATGAAAGGACTGGAAATACCACCTACAACATTCCTTTCTTCTTTCCTTGTTTCTATGAAGTAGCACTTGCACAGCCCTTTTCAGCGATTTTTCAAAGCATGTTTGCCTCCTTACTATATCATTATATTATTTTTCCATCATCAAGGAGGTAGGGGAAATAACGTTGGTGCTTGATGGTCCCTTAGAGACAAAGGCACTCTGATTCTTGGCTGGGGTCCCACTTAGTAGGTGTAGGCATGAGTTTGGGGTCTTTTGAGAGCCAGGCTTTGAAGTGTTCAATGAGATGGAGACTTGAAGGAGGCCAGGCCGGGTATGGAGCCTATGGATTCCTAGACTTCTAAGTTGCAGGTGGAGTAATACTGCCTCTTTTTTAGAGGTGAAAAGACATGCTCTTCTTAAGCAGATGCTTACTGATAATAATCAGTCAATCAATTGGGAATAATATGGAATTACTTATGCGCAAGGCCCCTGTGGTAGATATTTAAGAAATATTTGTTGACTAACTTAATGGAGGGCCAATAGCCAAGTTTTCAACTTGGAGAATTCATCATTTAGAGTTGATTAATCACATGGTATCAGTCAATTTTTTTTCTATTGTGAATGGGACATTAGAAGTTCTGGTTTCATATTTGAAGAGTAGTCACTTATGTTTAAATATTTTTTTCAAAGCCCATTTTACAGCTTTCACTAATTTTCTTTCCTGACTCATCACTTGACATAGCATCATCCCATGTACGTAGTACTGATCATTTCTGAGTGTAACTGCTTGTTTTGAACTGTTTGGTTGTGAATTCTGTACAATATTATTTGCAGATTGACATACAACCAAATGGTCTTGATTCAGAATTTTGTTGGTGATAATCTGCATGTAGACAATGTTGTAAAATAACTCAGCTTCTTCATTCAAGTATTATGAAAATTCTAGGACAATTAATTCATTCTGGGGAGCCCTGAGCTATAGTTTCTAACATTTCCACGTGGGATACAGCAGATATATAACGCGCAGACATCAAATTTCTTATTTTCTAATGTCTATGCTTTATATTCATAAATAACATTTTAAAAAGCATTTCTTTAAATATCACAGAAATTTATTGATTAGAAAATTTTCCAAGGTCACTGAGAAAGGCAAGATATGTCAGGTATTATTGTTTATGTTCTATGTACATTCCATTGCTTAGGGCCATCGATTTGCACACAAGAGTACATTGTTCATTGTCCATAAATAAGAATAACACTTGTGGGAAGAAAGCTTTTTTAAATTTATTTTTAAATTAAAGCTTCAGTCTTGCCATCTGTAAAATGGGTGTGATAATAGTATTCACTTCATGGGAAAATGGTGAATATTTAGAGAGAATATATTTAGATTGACCTATTAGAAATTACCATGTGATAGATCAAGAAAAGATCAAATGTTGGCAATTTCATATACGTAGTTCAACTTAATATATAAAGCACTTAACATAAGTCCTGTCACCTAGTAAGCACCTAGTAAAAATTAGCTATTATTTGTATCATCATTATATCTGTGAAGGAGCTGGCAGGGTGGCATAACATAATCATTTTCAAATGAAGGGAAACATTCAAGGATTCGTCAAAGTGTGGCTAACATCAGGGTTCTGGATTCCCTCTATTCTGTGACTAAATATAACTGTGTGGGTAGAGACATACATGCATCATGAGATGCGTGATGTTGGGCCAACATTTCCCCTCTCAGGGTCTCAGCTTCTTTTTCTCTTTTCTCATTTGTAAAATTATGTTCATTGCAGCTCTAAAGTTCTGTGGATTTATGATATCATATAAAAATAATCCTTTACATATTCAGGAACAAATACTGTAGTTCTGCAAAATAAGTCTGCTTTTTTCTAATTTCAAATTTCCATGCCCATTGTCATTATAATACATACTGACTGAGCCTTTTATTTTAACATGGATTTAGACCTGATGTCAGAGCCTGTTCAAAGTATTGAGATGTGCAAGTGTTTTCCTTGGGGCCGGGAAGCTGCTTTGTCATGCTGGAGCAGTGGGCCAGAGAGAAGCATGGAGCTGCCAGGTGGTGACTGGCCACCAGGCGTGATTTCAGACACTCCCCGTGCCTGCCAATTTCTTAGCAAAGTGATCCCTGTTGCCAGACATTCTTTAACAAAGGACAAGGAAAGATGAGGGCCCAGTGGTATGCTGGTAAATGTCTAACAGTCATTGTAGTGGTAATGGCAGTAGAGAATATGGGAGAGCCTTTGTTTGTGGTGTTTGCCAATTTCTGTACAGTAAATACTCCCATCATGACCAATGTCAAACTACCAATGTAAAGTCTACTGGCTCACAGAACTCCTGAAAATGTAGCAATCAGCTCTTATGTGGGCCAACATAAGCAGGCTCCAGCACACCACTGGCGGGGGCAGGCTTAAATAAAAATAAACTCTGGAGAGGTAGTGACCTACTGAACAACGTGCTTAGTTGTACAGGACTGATATCAGATCCTTTTTAGGGGTAAAAGAGAGAAATGGGGGGGCGGGGGCCTCAGGCACTTTGAGTAAGCATGAGATGGGAGGGGCAGCACAGCACAGATGGGAGACAAGTGTCACAGAATGGTGAGGCCAGAATAGTCTGCTACAGCTGGATTCAAATGCTGCTTCTATCACTTTCTAGTTGTGGGATCTCAGGCAAGACATTTAACCTCTTTAAGCCTCTGTTTCCTATTTGTAAAGTAAGGACCCCAACACTACTCAATGCTGAGTATTTCATGAGAAAAGTATGCTATAAGCTTGGTACTAATAGGACCATCTTGATCTTCTGAAAGGCCCTAAGGAGAAATGGAAAGGTTTCCCTATTTTAATGACTCTTTGCACCTTAGGAAACAAGTTTTCCATGGTCACCATAGCATGGGAGCCATTACCACTTACACAGGACAGGAGAAACAGTCAAGATCACCATTCTAGTCATTTTCTGGATAGGGCCACCACTCCTCATGGACACTTCCCTTTAGCCAAAGTCTGATCTAGCAGCAGAAACATCTCTTATAATATGCATGCTTCCTAAATTAAAGATGGCAGGTGGGAAGAGGATCCCCTTTCCTTGTTTTTGGCAACATTATTGCATAGTGGTCAAAAACACAGCTTCTGGTGTCAACGGATTTGGGTCAAAGAGCAGCTCTACCACTTAAGAGCTGTGTGGCTTTGCAAAGGTTGCTGAAGGCTGTGTGACCCTCTATAAAGCTATTTACATGTTTTAAAATGATCAAACATTCCTTCTTTATTTTTTTAATGAAATGAATGTCACCATTATTCTAATAATTATAGTAACTAATATTTACCGAGTACTTACTATGTGTCAGTCACTGTGCTAAATGAATTATTTCATCTAATCCTTACACCTACCCTGTAAGTTAGGAACTATCATTACCCCAATTTACAGAGCATGTAACTGAGGCAAAGAGAATTTAAATAACTCCCTTATGTCTCCAGAGCCAACACAGCCTCCCTGTCAAACAGTTCTTATTACTATTAACAGTTGCTGCTCATAGGCAATGGGCGATTCCACTGGGTTATTACAAAGTACGTAATGCCTTCTGGCTCTAGAGCCCTCCATGTAAAGGGCAGTCCTGAAAATCAGCAACCATGCCACATAGGTCTTCTGCAATGAAATGTGTTAGGAGTTCTATCATTTCCACATATACTCCAGGACAAATCTTTGTCTCCATTCACTTCTGGGAGCCTCCACCATGTGTCCAAATTTTAGCACTGAAAGTTCCTCTAGGATCTGTCCATTTCTCTCCATTTCCTAGAGTCACCTTCCTCGTGGAAGCTGCCAGCATCTCTCACCTGGGATTGCTACCACTTCATAATGGTCTCCCTGCACCCACTCCGCCGCCCCCCCACCACTCCATTCCCCACACAGTAGCCAGTGTGAGCTTTTCACATGGTGACTGTGATCATGTCCTGATGACCCTCATCAGAAGCTGGCATGTCCCTTCAGTGGTTCTCCCTTTACCCTGAGCGTGGACGCCAAAATCTATCCCACGGTCTCCTCCATTTCAGCTCATGCTCCTTTTCCTCCCATCTCACTGAGCTCCAAACACATAAGATTTTCTTCAACTTTAAGACCCCCCATTTTGAAGGTCACTTGCTTGGGGAAGACTTCCTTCATTTCCCTAGCCTAGGTCATCTCCTCTTGTTACGCTCTGATACAGTGGCACATACGCTTCTGCAAAGTGCATGCCAAATTTGTAATTACCTAGTTATTAATGTGATTATTGCACTGATGTCATTCCCCTCCATTAGACTGTAAGCTTTACAAGGGCTGGTGCCCAGTTTGCTAAAGACGGCATCATCAGGGTCTACCACAGTGCCTGGTACATATTACTCACTCATTATTTGCGAAAGAAAGAAAAGAAGGGAAGGAGGAATGTGTAGTTGGAGAGGTTAGAGTTACACACAGGGACCCCTAACAGAACAAGGCTCAACACCAAAAGAGTTCAGAACAAAGCAAGTGATAAAGGACTTCAAACAGGAGATTCCTGGGTGCAGGAGTAAGTAATTAGGACTCCCTGGAGGCAGCAGATCATGGCTAGCCGTGAGAATTCAGGAGGTTGGAGTCTTAAGATTTAGGTCAGAGACACACGTAGAAACCAGCAGGTAGGCCATTCCTTCCCCCCTCCCAACTCTTTTTAAAAGAACCAAGCAACTCTGTTCTCTTTTACCCTCCACCCTGTCTTACCCTTCCTTCCTTCCCTTTTACAGCTAAACCCTTGGTAGATAGCATTCTCAGAGCTACCCGAGCATTTTTGCTTGAGACTTTCACCACTCGTGATCTCTCTCCACTTCATTCCTACGTGACTGAGTTGCCTTCCAGCTCAGCTCCCACTGACACTCAAGGCTTCCTACAATCGACTATCCATACAACACCTAGAATAGACTTTTAAAATGAGAAATCAGATATTATGCCCTACTGTAAAGCCCTCCGTGACTGTTTAGAGTATTTAAGTTAATCCTCAACTATGGCCTACAAGACTCTTCACCCATGGTCCCTACCTGCCTTGCAGATTCATTTATTCTGATCCCTTCATCCATCATATCTGACTTCTTTCTGAACCTTGAACACTCCAAGCCATGCCCCCCGCTAGGGCCTCTGTACAGGAGCAGGACTAGGGTGAGATACACTTAAGGGGCCGCTCACTTTTAGGTCCTGCAGGGGCAGGGTCTTTGCATTAGCTGTTCCCACTGTCTGCAACAACCCAGACTTTTGTAGGTTGGTTCTTTATTGTTTCCCTTCTCTTCAAGTACTTTCCCAGAATCCTGTTTGTTTTTCTCTTCTTTCAAAGTCCATAGGCACTTCAGTAATCAGTATCTGCACTTATTTACTGGGTTTATTGATGTGCTTCCCTGTCCATTTTCTGTCTTACGTCCACCGGAAGGTCACTTCCATGAGCGACTGACTGCCTCGCTCATCCCTGTAACCTCTAGTACGGTGCTGGGCACGTCGTAGGTGGTCAGTAAATATCCAGGGAATGAATGAAGGTCACATAACTCAAATTGAATTCAGAAGAGTACCTGGGAGCTAAAAATGTGGGCCTTGCCTAACCAGGCAAAGAAAAGTAAGACTCCAAAGCAAAGTACTTTGCAGTTCAGGCCACTCAAAGCCAAGAATGTGCGGTTTTGATGTCTGCATTAATGGCGTTTCTTTGTGAATTGATTTTTGCTTGTCTGATGTGATGTTGATGTTTTATGGAGATAGCCATTGGATAGAAAAGTCTTGTTTTAGAGGCAAATACTCCCAAGTTAAAATTAG
This sequence comes from Monodon monoceros, assembly GCF_005190385.1. NCBI lineage: Eukaryota > Metazoa > Chordata > Mammalia > Artiodactyla > Monodontidae > Monodon > Monodon monoceros. The sequence goes on from NW_021703768.1 coordinate 132,716,416, forward strand.
ATTCAATTCCTACTGCTCAGGGTCTAGTACATCCATTAATCAGTTTCTGTGGTAAAAATAGGCCACAGGGTAAGACCATAAATGTGAGGGCTTAGTTCCTGACTCAGTCTGGAAGAAAGGTTTCACTGGAAAGCACAAGAGCTCAGTTTCTTAAACCATGAGGTTCATGTAATATATGATATCTTTATCTCAAACTCAGAAATGGACCCTATGGAAAACGAGTTTAAAGCTCTTCTCACATTTTCAAGGCCCAAATAGTAGTCCTCATCCCCCCATTTCCCTAACTAACTAGTAGTAAATTCTTCCACTCATCAATGAGTTTTTAGGCCTACAGAAAATAGTATATCTTCCAGGACCTAATTTTCATTGAGAGGTTCGTCTGGGTTTGCCTTCACAAGACCCAGGAGCCTCGCTTAAAGTGATCCAGAGGAGGGAATGGAAGGTCTGACGTGGTTTCCCATGCACAGAAAATTCAGTTCCTTGAAATTCAGTGAAAGTTGTCAGTATTTTAATGGAATAAGAACCTGATCCAAACTCTTATGTCGCCATATAATTCCCACTAACCTAGAGTTATTTATAAGTAGACTTCTCATTATATTTTCCTTTTTTTGATATTCAAAAGTCACAGAATTATACCTGCATATTATAAAAAATTCAAATACAAGACTTTTCTCTCTAAAATGACATGTATTTGTGCCAAAGCTTTATTACTATTATTATTATTAACCTAACACTGGATCAGGGAACTGTTTCTATTCTGGTATATATAGATTTACCCATTTGTTCAGCAAAATTTCCTGAGCACCTACTATGTGCAGGGTGTCATGTTAGAGACTAGGAATACAGTGGTAAGTAATAGAGACAAGGTGTCTGACCTCATGCTTACATACTAGTGGGGGAAACAGACAACAAGCAAGTATATAAATATATAGAGCAGATACAGACTGCTGTAGGTTCTATGGAAAAACTAAGCAGTTGCTGGGGCTGAGTGGGAAGAGTGGTCAGAGAAGAAATTTCTATCCAGGGTAAAACTTGAAGGATGAGAAAGACGGTCAAGTTAAGAAATGGAGGAGAGCATTCCAGGCAAAAGGAACTGCCAATACAGCATCCCTCTTCCGGGGATACTTGGTCTAGACTCATCCTACTCCACGTTTTGGTGGAAAAGCACCTGGTGTACCAACACTGAGGACCTCAGGCTCACACTGAGCTCGAGTGGCCTTTAACAGCAAAGACTGAAAACAAGTTAGAATCCAGTTAAATCCACAATTAATCTCCAGAGACAGAGCAGTGAACCTTCACACCTCCATACTGTTAAAAAAATTAATGAAACAATTACACCCAATTGTTCTCCAAAACCCTTTGGTCTAAAAACATCAATTTACTGGCTCTGTGAGAATGATCTTTACTCTCATGCAGACATAAATTTTGTGTAGTTATAATCATAATGCATGACAATTTTATATTTTTCCATTTATTCTTTTTCCATTATTCTTTTGTAGATACATTTCCATTCATGGCCTCCAAAGTAATCATTTTCTCAAATATATGATTTTTTAAATAATCGAGTGGTTCATGTCAGAGATGTACTTATCTGTTTTCTGTACCGAACACATCGACGAACTTATCTATCATGTATTGTTTGACATTCAGGTTGTTTTCAGGTGTAGTGAAAATGCTGAAAAATAACAGTATACCTAATATAGAACTTTCTGCTTTTTAAAATCGGCTCTTTAGGATAGAGTTATGTGGGATAACTGTGTCACGGGATAGCATTTTCTGATCTCTACCGTTTGTTGCTACATAATCTTCCAAAGAGATTGAAGCAATGCATGGGGCCACCAATAGTTACCAGAATCATTGGAGAAGATTATGTTTCTAAGAAGAAACTAATAAGAAAACAAAAGAATCCCATTGTTGTGGTGATCTTCAAATATCTAATACTATTTTGATAGGTTTTAAATGGTATAGTGAGAGAAAGGTCAAAAATATAATATTTTATACATGGGCAAGATAATTTGATTTAAAATCAGTCTTATGTGTATGTAGATGAACCCACCCTATATAGTAGGATTGAAAGGGTGCCAAAAAGCCCCCTACTCTGCAAAATATTCGTCTCCCTAGATGATCACCTTAGGGGGTCTGAAAGGTTCACGTGAATGAGCTCTTTGGGTTAGATCATCAAGACTCTTTATCAAGAAGCAAATGAAATACAGAAAGGTATGACAAAAGCCATTTTTGACTGCTCTGTAGAGGTTAGCTCTAACTTTAGATAGGGCCTCAGGGACTGAAAGTCTCAAGCAGACTGTAATTCTGTAATTCTAGAAAAGTGAGATAAGGTGAGAAAGCAACAGCACAGCAGCTTAACAGAATGGGGACCTGGTACTGATTAATCTGGGTGACCTTGGTCAAGTCCTTCTTCTGTCTGGGATTTGGTTTTCTTGTTCATACTATCAAGGGATTGGACTAGATCAAAGTTTTCCAACTTTTTAAAGCCTGGAGCCCCCTTTTAGTATAAAATTACACGTGTCATTCCCATTCCCATATGTGAAACAGAAGAAGAAGTGTTCTAGTTGAAGAGAGAACAAGGAGGCTGCCCAGAACCCTACACTCTTGGCCTTACCCTTGACCTGCAATAATCACGAAGGTGCTTCCAATTCTATGACCTCGGTCTCCCCAGGCTGTAAATTGAATAGTAGAAATGAAAAGATAACAGCTAGTTTAGAAAGTCATTTCACCTTGAAACCTCATCTCTAACATAAAAAGATGGATTGAATGATCTCTAAAGACCCCACCAGCTCAAAAGAAGTGGAAACTATGTGATTGCATCTCACTGCCAATGATATCAGGAATTCACAAATAGACATGGAGATTAGTTAAATATGGAAATCTTTCCAGGAAGTAATACAGCTAAGAGAAGGTTAATAACTGTATGGCTGATAAAAAACCATGTTATCAAAATCCACGCATGAACCCAAGAATGCACCCTAAAAAGAAGGCATTTCAAATGTAACCAACATAAAATTTAGAATAATATGAGCCAATACCTAATGAGTCCTTGCTGCGTTTCAGGGCACCAGATTAAGAGCTTTACATGTATCGTATCAAAAATATTCACAATAACCACATGCAGTAGGTCCTATTGTTATCCCCATTGTATTGATGAGAAAAACAGAGGCTTGGAAAGGCTAAGTGTCTTTTCTCAGGTCAGACATCTGGGACAAATATTAAAGTTGGAATTAAGTATTCTACAATGGATATTTTCAGATCTAGGCCTTGTTTGGGTCTGAGAAGTCTTATAATAGAAGCCATGGTGACTGAGAAGGGAGAGTTGGGGCAAGGACTCATTGGTGAGTTTCCAACACTGTCTAATGAAGTCCTGAGTGGGGACCAGTAGGAATGCTCCTGTTAGCTCAGCGGGCCTACCTGAATGACAACACAACAACAAGAGCAGCCTGCAACAAAAACCACAAGGAGAGGACTGAACACGTTCCTATGGATTTTTCTCATTTATCCTCACAATTCTTTGAAGAAGATAAAAGTCAAATTCTGTTTTAGAGATGAAGCAATCGAGACACAGGGAAGTTAAGCAATTTGCCCAAGGTCACAATAGCAACTGTAAGTACAAAAGCAACAACTTACCTTAGGATTAGGGATTCCTTGTAGTTTGATCCCACACTGCTTCCTTGCCTGAAAGCAACCAGCATAATCAACTTATCAGCTCTTCCAATGATCCTTTATGCATATATATATAAATACAAATAAACTTTCTTCTTTCCCTCCTTTTTATACAATGGTAGCATATGCTACATACACTTCCTAACTTTTCTTTTGGTTGATTAGCAATACTTCTTGAAGATCAATCCATACTGATATGCGAGGGGCTTCTTTATTCTTTTTTTTGGGGGGGGTGTTGCATAATATGTTGTTGTATAGATAAAAAAACTATTTTGATGGACATTTAGTCTGTTTCCAATTTTTTTGTCATTACAAACAATGAGGAATGAATAACCTTATAGGTATCTCACTTTCTATATGTATGAATATGTCTTAACCAGGGGCAATATTGCCCACCATTGGCAATGTCTGGAAATTTTTGGTTGTCATAACTGGGGAAGGGGGTGCTATTGGCTTTGGTGGGTAGAGCCAGGGTGTTAAGTACCCTACAATGCACAGGACAAACTCACAACAAAGAATTATTCAGCCCACAATGTTAATAGTGCCAAGGCTGGGAAGCTGTGGTCTATAGAAAACATTTCTAGAAGTGGGATTGCTGTGTCAAAGGATATTTACATCTGTTATTTTGCTGAACATGACCTAATTATTCTTCACGGAAGTTATACCAATCAACATTCTCCAGGGCCACGTGTAAAATTCTTGTTTTCTCAAAACCTCACCAACAGTATTATCATATGTTTTGATCTTTGCAAGTCTGATAGACTTAAAAAATGGTATATCAGTAAAATTTATTTACACGTCTATTATTATAGTCACTGAGCATCTTTTCATATGTTTAAGAGCAGTTTAGATCCCTTTTGCCCATCTTTCTACAATGTTGTTAGTATCTACCTTAATAATTTGTAGGAGCTCTTTATCTATTAGCTAAAACCTTTGGGCAGGCTAGTTTTAACTTACCTCTACGTTGTCAAGAAATTGTTATCCACTTGCCAATCATTCTAGATGTCTTTTTCAAATCATTTCTGTTAAGAGTTTTGTCATGGAGTCCACAAATATTACTTTTTGCTGCACACTTGGTCCTACCTGCTGTTCCCTCAATCAACCAAGTAACAAATAATCAATTGAACATCATCTCTGTGCAAGGAGTTATTTCCTGAAATCTAATGAAGTTGTTATCCATTTATATACTTTGGCTGCTGAATCGCCAGTGCTCGAAAGGTAGATTCAAAAATACATTCTTTCAAACTCATTCGAAATCTAATATGCCCTATATTGGAAAGAAGGAGGGCTTTGAAAGTGCATTCAAAGACCAGAGATGCTGAGAGAGAAAATGTGCAGGACACCTTCAGGGTCTACTCTGTACCACTTAGTTCTTGCTCTTAATTTCCACATTAAGTCCTTTTCTCTCTACCCACTTTTGTAAGCAAATTTAAACGAACAATGCTTTTTCAAGGCTAAGATCACTAATATCATTGCTAAGAAGAATTAGGCTGGAATTATTCCTGAATTGTTGCATCACCTCTAAGACAAATACACCACATAAAAGCACACAGAGCTGTTTATTAATCTATAAAGAAAATGACTAGCACTCAAGGAGAGCAGGAGAGGAAATGTCATGAACTTGAACCTCCATGGATACAGAAAAGCAGGCGGCAGGTGCTGCCTGGCTGCCACTGACTGCTAAAGGGGTCACAAGGTTATAAAAGCAAAGAGCTGCGTCATTTTGCACACCCAGCATTTGATGTGTACCACTTGGCCTTCTCCCATAGTCATCTGTCAAACCCGTACTACAGTGTGGTGTTTTTAAAATGCGTGACTGCTTTAAAATAGTATTTTTATTTTTCTGCTTAGTAAATTTACATGCTCACAGCAAAAACTTCAAATATTATAATAATATATAACTTACCCTGCAAAAGTCTTCCATAGTGTCACCCACAAGGGAGAACCAGTATAGCAGTGTTACTTCCTGTAGTATTTCTTTGATTATTGAACATATTAATATATATTTATTATCTCTTTTCCCAAAAATGAGATGATGCTCCACCTATTGTTCTAAACCTACTTTTTACATTTTATATATATATATATTTTTTTTTCCCCTCCATATAGACCAGCTTTACTCTTTGTTGATGGCTACAGAGTGGTCACAAGACAGATGAACCATAACTAATCTGACCGTTTGTCTATTGGTGGGTATTTAGGTTTCTCTAGACTTTTCAGTGTAATAAATAATGCCACAAGGATTTTCCTACTTCTTTATATTTTAAACAAATATTTCCATAGGATAAACCCTATAAGGGAAATGTATTTATTTATTTTAGTTAACTGCTTTTAAGTACAATAAAAGAAATACACGTTCATGGTAAAATAGTGAAACAGTATAGAAGGATATGAGGTGAAAAGAAAGTCTCTCTACTTCCTACTCCCAAACCCCAGAACTACTCCCAGGAGTATCTGCTCTTAATAGCTTCTTGAGAGAAAACACATTCATAATTTTAATAGAGGATCCCAAATTGAGTCTGGAAACTGTATGAGAGTATAGTCCTGTTTCTTTTCTTTTCTTTCTTTCTTTCTTCTTGTTTTTTTTTGTTTGTTTGTTTGTTTTTGTGGGGAGGTGGGGAGAGGGTGAGTAAAATCCTTTTATTTTCAGGTAGTCAGGGTGCTACTACTAATGAGATGGTGGACTTTAAGGGAAGCTTGAGTGTTTTCCCCACAGCACAACCAGCCTCATCGTAAACCAAGGTGTGAAAAGCTGAGGTGAGGAAAGCCAGTTTACTCTGGTTTGGCCATGACGAAAAGGTCTTGTGGAAAGAAAAGGAGGCAGGTGTGGGATGGATCATAGTTTCCTGGCTTTAAGTCAGTCTAGGTGCCTCGAAACCTGCTACCTTAGCTCCAGATCTTCCCAGAACTTGAAAGTTTAGTGGGGGTAGGTCCAGGTGAACATGGACTGGGAGAGGGAAGAACCAGCAACAGCTAATTACAAATTACACTGGTGTTCTAGAAGACACTGCTGTTTCCATTGAGATCACATCTCTATCAGGTACCAAGTAGCTCAGGTCATTATAACCCTGAGTTGCAGCTGTCAGCAGCATCCCTACTCCCCAAGAACTAAATGATTCAGAAGACCTAAGAGAACTAAGCCCAGAGAACTGAGACAACTTGCCCAATAATACTTGTTCTCATAGGGATTCCAACCATGACTTTTCCAAGTTCCGAATTTCTGCTTGTCTCCCCTTCAGCATGAGGGTTCCCTTTGCCATAAAAGACAGAAAGCTGCATTGGGAGACTGGGAGGGAACTCGTGGGTTACCTCCAGCATGTTTTGCAGAGGGGATGGGACTAGAATCCAGGAAAGCTCCTAAAACCAATCTTAGAACTGATAGTCGGAATTCTGGTAGGGGTGGGCGAAAGCAGCCCCCAAGTCAGTCACTGAAGTTTCACCTCACATGACATCAGTTTTCATTTCGATTTCATCATTGTGCCGTTTCAGATTGGTACAATGGCTGGCTGTACCACACGCCAGAAGAAGCAATGAACAAAATATTCAAAATGCCTGGTTAAAATCATCAAAAGTATTTCCTAATCTTAAAGAAACTGATAAAAGCAGCATGTGGCTCCTTTTACAGTGTGATCCGAGAAAGCCTTTTTTTATTATTTTATTATTTTTGGCTGTGTTGGGTCTTTGTTGCTGTGCGCGGGCTTCTCATTGCGGTGGCTTCTCTTGTTGTGGAGCACGGGCTCTAGGCACGTGGGCTTCAGTAGTTGTGGATCTCGGGCTCTAGAGTGCAGGCTCAGTAGTTGTGGCGCACAGGCTTAGTTGCTCCGCGGCATGTGGGATCTTACCAGACCAGGGCTCGGACCCGTGTTCCCTGCATTGGCAGGCGGATTCTTAACCACTGCGCCACTAGGGAAGTCCCCGAGAAAGTCTTAAACGCATCGCTCCCCTTTGAAAAATACTGCTTCCCTTTGAAAAACACTCTCCCAGTTGATGCTTGAAATTTGATTATCAAATCTCCCTCTAGGTTTAAGTCTCTAATACCTGTCCTAATCCAAACTCCTGTGAAACATATCAAGCCTTAAGCTCTCAGGAAGTTAAATCTTAGGTGAATGACTATTTGGGTGAAGTTTTGACGGGTGAGGGGGAAGGGAAGCAGAGAGCTAAAGTCCCTACATTTGCTAAAATGAGAGCAAATGTGACACAGATGGGAAGACCAGGCAACAGGCCCCTTTCAAGGTTTTGCCCTGGTTTTACAAATAATTGGCAAAGTAAACAAATAACTCCGGAATGTCAAAATCACCAGCATCACCAGTTAAATATTAATGTCGTCCTCCCAAATGGTGGTTCTCAGTTACATATTTACCTGAAAGAAAACCCCAAAGAAAATGTGGACACATAAAGACAAGTGAGTGAGGTCTTGATCTTTGGGCAGCATTTGGAGAAGGAAAGGAAAGGAAGTAACATTTGGGTGGGTGGTTTATCATTTGAATGATTTTCTTTTGCTAGTAGGTTTATGTAGATCTTTTAAATCCTCTAAGTTAACCCACTGATTCAGGGACAGTTATTATTTCCACTTAAAAAAACAACAACAAGGCAACAGAGAAGTTGAGACATTTGCCTGAGGTTGCACAGCTGGTCAGACAGACATGGGTTTGCCTGATATGAAAGTTCCGTTTCTCTCTCACTCAGCCTCACTGGAGGAGAAGGCTGAAGTTCTACTGTTTTTCAGAAGGGTGGAGATGTCCTCTTTCATGGGTAACTGACACACAGCTTCTTACTGATGTATCTGCTGGACTAGCTGAGCAACCAAGGCACCAATGTTATAGGAGCGAAGAGGGAGCTCTGGGCTACCGCTTTGAAATCCAACATAAGCATTTCACAACCAAATGAGACAGAAACAAATCTCCACTGGGTCACGGCTTACAGAAATTGGTCATGCAATTGATTATTCAGCGTTGGGTTTGGGGAATGAAAGTCTCCTACCTTAAGTCAGGGCAGGTGCAAAGCCATGAAGCAGTCATTAAGCACTCAGGCTCTGGAGTCACAGAGTTGAGCTTGTATGCTCACTTATAAAGAGACTTGGTCCCTCTGAAACTCAATGTCCTCACCTGCAAAATGGGGGAATAATACTCTGTAGGACTGTGATTAAATGAGATGGCCTGTTGAGTGCCTGAAGTATAGAAAATGCTCCCAAATGTTATGGTCTTTTTGATTTTTCCTGCCTTCTTTAAAAGTCACAATCCAAAATTCTATTTCATAGGATACATTAACATAAAAAGAAAGGCGATATAAAAGCCACTTGCACAAGCTTACCTTGTACAAATATGTGGGCATCAGCATCTTTTTAGATTGTGTTTGACATATATCAAATGACCAGGGTGAAGCTTTGCCATATGAGGACAGCTTTGAATGTGGCCAAGAAAAGAGACAAGGCCAAGTGAAGTTCTGTGATCTTCACCTCAAGGGGTGCAGATGGAATAACGAGGAAGAATGAGGACCTGCTTTACTTGGTGTCTCTCTTTCTCTGGTGGCTTTCATGTGGCTTCCCTGGAAGGTTTTACGCTGGCATTTTTCAGAAATAGCGCAGTTGTTTGGGATGATTACAGGCAGTCACCATCTCCCAGAGACAAAGCTGTGTTTAGCTCACTGACCGACTGTCCCCCCCTGCCCAGCTAGGGGAAGGCACAGCTGACCCTGCTATTTACCACGTAGCAGATCTTTGGAGATCTGAGGAGAACTGGCCTTAGGATGTCAGAGAGACTGACCAAGCAGGACGCATTGTGAGGGGGGAACCTGATCACTCCTCTGGGGCTGAGAGTGAACTTTGATGATAGAATGTGAAATCCATTTCCCCCGAAGGCTCACCTGACAGTCTCTTAAAATCCATGTTGGAACTCAACGAATATTAAGAAGTCAGAGAAGATCATCTGAGTTTAGAGAAATCTTCCCTGGAAATCTTGAAGCCACACTGCCTAATAAGGTAGCCACCAGTCATGTGTGGCTACTGATCACTTGCAATGTGGAGAATCCAGATTGAGACATCTTGTAAAATACACAAAGTCTTAGCCCTTAAACATAATAGCTCTCAATTTTTTATGTTGATAACATGTGGAAATGATAATATTTAGAAATACTGGGTTAAACAAAATACTGTGCTCTTAAAATTAATTGTACTTGTTTCTTTTTGCTATTTTTAGTGTGGCTACTAGAAAATTTTAAATTCCATATATGGCTCACATTATGTTTCTGTGGGTTAGCACTGCTTTAGAACTTCACATAGAATTTGTATCCCTAGTCACAACTCCAGTTACTGTTTACGTCCACCTGATGCCCTGATTATGATGATCCCAGGCTATTAACAACTGATACTTATCCAGAATGTTTCTACCCCAGGGCTTTTGCTCTTGCTGTTTACTCTACCTCAGGGCTCACTCTCCCAGGCCTTCTCTTATCTGGCTCCTTTATTGACTTTCTGATCTCTTCTCAAATGCCCTGTCTCCAGTGAGGGCTGCCCTGACCACCAGTTGACCACATCAACCTGTCCTATTCTCCTCAGAGCACTTGTATATATTGTCTGCCTTCCCAACTAGACTAGAGCTCCATGAGAAGGTCTACCATGTTCATCTCTCTATTTCCTGCACTCAGAGCACCACCTGGCTCAGGGCTGGCCCTCAATAAATATTCCTGAATGGCTAAACGCATTAGCCTTAAGTCTGATTGAGACTATTTAAGCTGCCTTCCAACTCGGCACCCTTCGTTTATATCATCCTAACTGGGCACCCATGGTGGACCAGCCACTGTGATAGGCTTGGGGGATATGGTAACAGATGTCCTGGTCTTTACCCTCAGGAATGCAGGAGTTTCAGTGACAAAAATGTCTGCAAACAGAGTGGTCCTGTTACTGCCATGAGCCTTCTGTTGCATTTTACCATGTATGCTACTAAGGAAATAACCCAACAGAGGATGAAAACCAAGATAACCTCAAAGCTCAGACTCCCTGTTTATCACCTGTAACTGCAGATGGTTTTTGAGAAGACAGCTCTTTTGTGCTCTTCTGCTTTTGAAAACAGATTACCCATTCCAAAGACTATGATTATGGGCAGGATCAGGACACGTATTTCTAGCTATGAAACACTCTAAATGAGAAGAGAGTTTGGGTCCAAAGGGCACATGTTTTCAGAGGTTTTTAAGGGAAGACTGACCTCTTAATACATCCTGAGATTACAAAAGCACACTGGAGACCACTATGTAGAAGAGATGCTCATTTTCGTATTATATATCCTATAAATATGTGTGGGAAAGATAAATACATTCCAAATGGTTAACCTTGGCTAGCTCAGAGTTGTGGAGAAGGATAGGATACTGAAATACTAGAACTATTTTCTCAACATACCTCCATATTGTTTTATTTGTTACAATGAACATGGATAGATTTTGTACTTTCAAAAATGAATAAATTTGTTTTCAGAAAGAAAATTTAAAAAAAGGAAATGCCACAAAACTTCCCTGTATTCAATAAAGAGTACTTCTCACATCTTGAATTTTTTTCATCTCAATTCTGTGCCTCAGCTACTAAAGCAAAGGCTAGCCATTAGGCTGAGTATCAAAAAGTGGTGAGTAAAGCCTGAGCTCATTTCTGGAGAATTTGATGATGTCATACTTCCCAAATACTCACCAAGTGCCCTCATATATCACAACTCTCTTGCCATAGTTAGGACTTCTTTAACCTCTTTCACTAGGAGGGTACCCTTTATTGAGGGCACATATCATAAGCCAGGTCATTTGTTTACATACTCCCATCTTATTCTGCAATCAACACTTAAAGGGTAGGCATTATTATCCTCACTTCTCAGACGTGGAAACTGAAGTTCAGGGAGGTAGATGAATGACCCAAGGTCACAGAGCTGGTTAGAAGCAGAGCCCAACTTTGTCCCTAGCCCTTTCCAACCTTGTGCCTGATTCACCACCATCTGTGCTACCTCTTTCTTAAGGATAAGCTAAGATGAATTGTTTTGCAACTGGTTCCATAACTGAATTAAACTCTATTCTCAATGGAAGCCTAATTCCAGGCACCTGTGAAAGGCTCCTGCTCTCCAAAAGCTTTTCCCTAACTAGCCTTCTATGGACCCTTATCGTCTACCAACCTAACATGCCCTGGGATCCAAGGACAAGGACCCTTAGAAATGGGTAACATGTGACATGGTTATAAATCACAAAGACCATCATGTGAATTAGTTATCAAGGAATACATCTAGCAGCTTCCAAGGAAATGAGACATGGAGCCAGTAAAATTTAATGGGGGTGTGGAGAAGGGATAGTTACAGAGCAGAGTCAGGAATGTCCTACAGGGGTGCCATTGTGAGATCATGGATAACTAAGGGACACAGAGGAGGCAGATATAGAAAAGAAAGGTGCCACTAAAGGTATTTGTCACCAACCAGGTCAGGCCTGAGCTCACTTACTATGCTAATAAGGCCATGAACAGGTACAAAGCAGAAAAAAACTGGCACACGTGTGGTTTCCCACAGATTGCACTACCCATCCCAGCTGTAAGTTCTGCAAATGCTGCTGTTTGTCACAAGGTAACTGGGATATAAGGCACAGTGGCTCAATGAACAGAGAAGTCAGTTACTCCATCAAAAAGATGATTCAAATAACATGGTCTCCCAGAAGTCTGCTCAGAGTGTTCTTCTCAGGCACTGAGGGCTAAGAAGCTTCTGGATATTTGGAGGGTTGGTTTACAGTGGATCTTATCTAGTAATGTATTTCTAGAAGCAGCCTGGACAAAAATATTGTCTTCCTTCTTCCTTAAATGGAACGTGCTTTTTCTCCCCACAGAAAAAGCGCACTTTGAAGGGCTCCATTGAACTTTCCCGAATCAAATGTGTCGAGATTGTGAAAAGTGACATTATCATCCCATGCCACTATAAATATCCATTTCAGGTAAGTGCATCAGGAAAAGGGGCTAGTTCCCCATTCCTTGGACAATGGTTAAAATGCTCAGTCATTGTACAAGAAGGTGGGACAGAGATGACTCTGGTCAAGGGTTAGAACTTAGACCAAGCCCAGAAGAAATTGCTGTTTTCTTTCAACCGATGATGCATTCATTCATTCAACAAAGATTAACCACAAAATCTTGAAAAAGTTGTCATTCATTTCCCTTTCCCTCGTGTCTTCCCCACCTCAAGGAAAGTCCTAAGTACTCTGCTCCTGGGGGGAGGAAAAAAGCTATCCAGGGCCCCAAGCCTAATAGTCCATAAGGGTGGTTGACTCATGACTTGGGACAACAGGTTACAATACTTGGTTATAAATTGCTTGGAGGTCCTGGAGTAAAAAGACTCAGATTTTATAATCTGAGAACTATATGGAGTTGTGCTGTCCGATACAGTAGCCAGGAGCCACATGCACATGTTTACATTTAAATGTAAATTAATTTAAATTACACAATGTTAATCAGCTCCTGAGTCACACTAAGCCACATTCAACGAATAAACTTTTCACACCTTCAATAGCCACACGTGGCTAGTGGCTAATTTATTGGACAGCAGAGATTTTAGAACATTTCCATCACTGCAGCAAGCTCTATTGGACAGAGCTGGTGGAGAGTATATCTAGTCTTTAGGTCATGACATCATCTAAATCTCGTTACCACTCTTGACATTTATGGTTCTGAAAGAGTGGATATCTTCTTGCACATCCTAGGGTACCGTTCATGTTTACCAATCTGAGGAGTTAATATTCCACTTTTTAATGTGGCATAAAAAAGGACTTTTTTCCTACTAGAAATATGACCTCCACAAGTTGGAATTTTTAGTACCAAAAGTAAAAGGAATGACACATATTTTTCCCGTCATTAAAATTCCAATTACAAATGAGTGCATGGAAAAAAAAAAAAAAGCCTGGTGAAATTCAAAGATGTGTAGTACATTAATAGTATTTGCTCAATGTCAATTTCCTGGTTTTAAAAACATACTATGTTATGTAAGATGTTATCATTGGAGAAAAGTGGGTGAAAAGTATACAGGAACTCTGTACTATCTTTGGAAATTCTTGGGTGTCTTATTTCAAATTAAGAAGTTTTAAAAAATCTCGATTATATATTGATCATCTAATATCTTACTCTTTCATATGCCAGATTTTTTTTAATCACTGAAAAATTAATATGAGAAGTAAACGTCCTGTCTAGGTAAGTGGAGAACTCTTTTCTCCAGTGATTTGAATTTAGTGATGGCATACTGGTGACATGTATTCGAAGATGAGCTGTGGAGTTTCACCCTGTATCTGCACAGCATCCAAACTCCTGGATAAAAAGGACACTAGTCCCTAAATTACCCAAATGTTTGCCTTTTGATGACAACTTGAGACCCCACTCTTGGCCCAGTAAGCCAGGTGGGCCTGCTGTCAGTCATACATCTCTGGCTGCACTGTTCACCTTGAACTCTGTGTGTGTTTCCAGGTTGTGCATGACAACTACCTCCTGTATGTGTTTGCTCCAGATCGCGAGAGCCGGCAGCGCTGGGTGCTGGCCCTTAAAGAAGGTAATTAACCTCCTGTGCGACTGAATCCCTGAGATGCCTAGATCCTCTAGAAGGCTTGAGTTCCATGATAGACTAAAGGGTGGCTGATGGTCAAACATTTCTCCCTTTTGGTGCTGGTGGAGGGTCCCACGTTTTCAACTTGGGTAACAACCAGTATAGTACAGGGTCAGGCAAATCCTCTCTGCCACCTGCTTTTGTAAAGGTCTGAGATAAGGATGTTTTTAAATTTTTTTTAATGGTTCTATTTAAAAGGGTTATGTAAATACCTCCGTAATATATCAATTGTGCCTGCTGGTGAGCAAAACCTAAAATATTTACTACCTAGTCCTTCAAGAAAAAGTCTGCTGACCCCTCGTATAGTATGAAGAATAAGAGCATGGGCCCTTGAGTTAGATGACCTGGGTTTGAATGCTGGCTCTGCCACTCACTAGCCATGTGTGCTTGGGCAACTTCCTCAACTGCTCTGTGCTTCAGTTTCTCCACCTGTTTTTAACAAGGGGAGGAGGAGGGAATAAAAATAATAGTACCTGCCTCCTGGTATTATGCTAAGTAGAATAAGTCAGACAGAGAAAGACAAGTGCTGTATGTTTTCACTTATATGTGGAATCTAAAAAATAAAACAAATGAATATAACAAAAGAGAAACAGACTCACATAAACGGAGAACAAACTAGCAGTCTCCAGAGCAGAGAGGGGTGGGAGGAGGGGCAAAAGAGAAGAAGGGGATTAAGAGGTACCAACTACCAGTCATAAAATAAATAAGTCACAGGAATGTAATGTACAGCACAGGGAATATAGTCACTATTTTATACTAACTTTGTATGGTATGTAACCTACACAAACACTGAATCACTATGTTGTGCACCTGAAACTAATATCGTAAGTCAACTATACTTTTTTTTACATAAATTTATTTATTTATTTATTTTTGGCTGCGTTGGGTCTTCGTTGCGACATGCAGGCTTTCTCTAGTTGCAGCGAGCGGGGGCTACTCTTTGTTGCTGTACAAGGGCTTCTCATTGCAGTAGCTTCTCTTGTTGAGGAGCACGGGCTCTAGGTGCACAGGCTTCAGTAGCTGTGGCACACGGGCTTAGTTGCTCCGCCGCACGTGGGAGCTTCCCGGACCAGGGCTCGAACCTGTGTCCCCCGCGTTGGCAGGAGGATTCTTAACCACTGCGCCACCTGGGAAGTCCCAACTATACTTTAATAAATAAATTTTTTCAAAAGCACCTGCCTTCAGAGCTGCTAAGAGTAAGGCCCTTGGGACTATCCAGGCCCATAGTCAGAACCCAACAAATGTCAACTAGCCTTAAAGGTTTTCAGATCATTGTAAGGGTACTTCTTAGGACTCGCCTTCCCGACAGCATAATCAGAACCAGCACAGCGTGTATGAACATGAGATGTGGAGCCAGGCTGCTAAGGAGAAAATTCCAGCTCTGCCAACTATTAGTGTGTGACCTTGGGCAAATTCCTTGACTTTTCAGTGTCTCCATTTCCTCAGCTATAAATTCTGACTAGAAACAGGCAGTCATAGGGTTATTGTGAGAATTAAAAGTGTTAGGACGTTGATTCACTTTGTTATAAAGCAGAAACTAACACACCATTGTAAAGCAATTATACTCCAATAAAGATGTTAAAAAAAAAAGTGTTAGGACATGTCAGACACTTGGAATCATACCCAAAGAAAGCACTCGATCCATCTTACTATTATTATTATTTAATATTATTTTATTGTCATTTAGCCTGAAGCCCTGGATTTGCAGGAGAACTGGATTCAAATATTAATCTAAGTAGCTGTGGGGACTGAGGGTAGGCAAGCCATTTGAAATCTCGGGAGCCACGATGCCTCTATCTGAAAAATGAGAATAAACATACAAGTCTTATCTTCTTCCAAGGTTGTTGTGAGTCCCAAATGGCACGTGCCAGATAAACTGGGAAGGGCTCTCAAGTTTAACAGTCAACGGGCAGAGAACGAACCCTAAAGTACGAAGTAACCGAAAGGGCCCCATCTATGCTCATTGGCCGTTCTACCTCGGTGGAGGGGTTTTACTCACAGGATGTTAAAGCTGAAAGAAGCATTAGAGATCATCTGTCTAGTCCTCTGCTTTTTCATACTTTTTTTTTTCCTTAGGAGGAAAGCCTCTTTTTTCCTGTACCAAAATCTGACTTTAAAGCCACAAATCTAGAAAGGATAAAAGCAAAGTTGCTATAGTTGAAGGTGGGAGAAATGGAGTGGTGAGAATCCTACCTATTCAGCCTTCCCTAAATTCCCTAAGGCACTTTTGTGGGGCCCAAGGTCCCAGTCTAACAACATCATGGCACAGTGGGAACTGGGGCTCAGATGAGGTTTTTGCCCAACCTAAGGACACACAACTAACTCAAGGCAGAGCCGGATAAGAACCCAGATCTGCTGATGCCTAAATTCAATATGCACTCCTCCGTAAATGTATATGCCCGGAAAATAGGCCATACTTCTGACTATTCTAGGCAATACTCATGCAAACTCACACAGCAGGGTCAATCTCAAGGAATTATAAAGTTGGTGGCCCTTGATAGACTGACCTGGAAATAACTCTTCTGCCGGTGCCAACCCGTTTCAGAAACCAGAAATAACAACAGTTTGGTGCCCAAGTATCATCCTAATTTCTGGATGGACGGGAGATGGAGATGCTGTGCTCAACTGGAGAAGCTTGCTGTGGGCTGTGCCCAGTATGATCCCACCAAGAATGGTAAGTGACTATGAATTCCCTTTCTTCTTCGTACAGTGACTGGACTCTCTACTAGTAGGAAGGAAAGGCTCTTTGCTTCCCAACACCAGGGGTGTCCAGGATTGAATGCAAAAGTCCACAATTTCAAAATTTTCAGAAGGCAATCATCCTCCTCTACCACCAGTCTGTTGATGTTTTTTTTGTTTGTTTGTTTGTTTGTGGTACGCGGGCCTCTCACTGCTGTGGTCTCTCCCGCCACGGAGCACAGGCTCCAGACGCGCAGGCTCAGCGACCATGGCTCACGGGCCCAGCCGCTCCGCGGCATGTGGGATCCTCCTGGACCGGGGCACGAACCCGTGTCCCCTGCATCGGCAGGTGGACTCCCAACCACTGCGCCACCAGGGAAGCCCTGTTGATGTTTTTTCATCTCAAGGCCGATATCTTTTTAACTCCTTGCTACTCAAAGTGTGGTTCTTAGACCAGCGGCATCAACATCACCTGGAAGCTAGTTAGAAATGCAAATACTAGGCCCCCTCCTAGGTCTACTGGATAAGAATTTGTATTTTAACAAAATAAGATCCCCAGGAGATCTGTGTGCACAGTAAAGTTTGAATAGCACCACTATACCTTCAAGTTAGGAAATTTGATTGCCACAGTCTATTCAAATCTGAAGTTGTAGAGACAGCCCTAGAGATACATAATATTATCTATTACGGTGGCATCATATCACACGTGTTCAATCACACAAGTTGAATTCTATACACTTGGAGGGGGAAGTAAAACCAAAAAAACTGCTCATTTTACAATGTGGCTTCTCCCCACCTCTACTTACTTGCCCTTGACCTCCACAGTCTCAGAGAAAAGGAGGCCACAGCCTAACTGCACAGCAAAAACAAAAGATATTGTTTTTTGGCCTTTGAGGTCAAAGACCCAGGTCCTAGAGATCGGAGTGCACCTCGATTTTATCTTATGTGATGACTTTGGGACCTGAACCCCCAGTGAAGGGCAACTCCACTCTGATGCACTTTTACGTACATTACACTCTCATTCCTCATAACCACCTGGGGTAGATGGTATGATGTTAAAGAAAGAGGAGGCTTGAGGACTTCAACATGCTCAAGGTCATACAGCAAGGAGGTGCTCTGCAAAGCCACTGTTGACTAGGAATGATGGATCATGTGGATTGTTTGCTTCCATAGCCCTCTCCTCTCAACCTCTCTTACCGTACTTAACTTTTCTCATCCATCAGTTTCTTTTTTGCACTAAAACCTAATACCTCAGATTGACAGCCCAAGGCGGATGTGCTTAAATGTAACACGTGGCTGGGTTTTCTGCGGCTTCCTGAGTTGCAGCCCCTCTTAGTGCCACTATTTTTTTTTGCGGTACGTGGGTCTCTCACTGTTGTGGCCTCTCCCGCTGCGGAGCACAGGCTCCGGATGCACAGGCTCAGTGGCCATGGCTCATGGGCCCAGCCAATCCGCGGCATGTGGGATCTTCCCGGACCGAGGCACGAACCCGCGTCCCCTGCATCAGCAGGTGGACCCTCAACCACTGCACCACCAGGGAAGCCCTAGTGCCACTTTTAAAACAACTACTTCTCACCCTCTACCTTGGGAGAGAAAGTTCAAGGTTACCAGTCCCTTGGCCCAGAAGAATATTTACCTAGTTTTAGAGGTCAGTGATCCCCTGCATTAGCCCTGTGAACCATCCTCATGAAGGTTAGTATCTCACGAAAAAGAAATGGAAGGTTTTATATGAGTGGAATCAACCACAAGAACAGGATGGTGTGGGCTTGCCTCAGTGACTGAAAGCTCTTTCCAAGGCCAGAGTGGTCTCCAAATTCCTGCCAGCACCTTGCTGTAGGTCCTTGGATGGGTCACTTTGCCATAAAGGACCCTAATATCCTCATCTCTAAAATGGAAGGGGAAGTTTTAGGGGTCCTAAGATGAAATATTCTCTAAGCCCATTTCCAATTCTGAAATTCTTTGCAGCTATGTTTCTGTTTTGCAATTTCCACCACGCATGTAGCAGCTGTTCCTATCCAAGGCAGACAGTATTTCCCTCCACTGAGTGGTACACACATGATAGAGGTGGGAGAAACATCTGAATGACTCACCAGGGTAGGACTGGTCATGCTAAGCTCCTCCCCACATGAAGCCAGGGTCTAACCACTGCACCCTGCTGCTGCTCCTGCTTTTTAATTGCAGTCTACCACCATCTCCTCATCTGAGCCTGTCCTCACTTTCCCTTCCTCTGACTTGGCTTAAATAACGTCATGCACCATAGTTTCTAAAGAATTGAGAGCAGACTTTCGAAGAAGCACACTGCACTGGGCACGTAGCACATGATCATCTACTCTGAGTGAAGGCTTGTAGAATTCCCAGTGTTGGGCACATGTACCAAGCAGGGTCTAAGAGCACAGGGCTTCAGGATGAGAAACACCTGGTGTGAGTCCCAGCCCCCTCACGTCCTTGCTCTGTGACTTCATATATGTTACTTAACCTTTCTGAGTCTCTGTGCCTGTCTCCTCATCTGTAAAATGGGGATTATGAGGATAAGTAGCTACTTTGTGGGGGTGCTGGGAGACTCAGTGTGGGTGGGGAACGCTCTTAGCACAGCTGCAGGCACTTAGTGAGCTTGCAATAAATGGTAATTGTGTCTCCGAGACTTTCTCATTTGTGGACAGAAGAATCTGAAGCCGAGATAGTATGTGTGTGTATGTCTGGGAAGTAGCAGAGGTGGTTGGGTTTTAAACAGACTCTGCTATACCCAACGCACAGCAGCACTTAACGTCTGCAACCAGAACTGGCCCCGATCTCACCACATACGAACTTCACCCAGAGAGGGAGGAAGAAAGGCAAGAGCAAGGCCAGAGGAAGAAGAAAGAGAGACCAGGCACAGAATGCTCAGGGCTGGAAGGGCTCAAGTCCACGCAGCTTGTGTGTGGTGGAGCTGGGGTTAGGACACCTGGCTCCTGGCTCCAAGCTGAATGCCGAATAGGAACCATGTTTTCTATTATGTATGTCTCCTTCTTCTCTGTTAACTGCACACCCAATATCCAATCCTGCCCTTGCTTAAGGAGTTAGCACAAGGGCTGGGCTCCAGTGTCAATATGTGAATCTCTTCGTACTACATCCCTGACACAGGCTGCCCACCTCCAAGTCAACCCCCTGCAGAGATGAGGCGCTCGCCACCTGTAGATGCAGCCCACTCCCTGTTTACCTCTAATTGTTAAACAAGTCCTTGAACCGAGCAGAAGCCTGGGCACTGCCTCCCATATCACACATCCTCCCAGACACACAGACACACAACTTAGGTCCGTTGATTCCAGGCTTGACCTTTTTTAGTGCCTCAAAGGACAAATGCTGAGAGACACGGATGGAGAGATGAAAGGGAAGAGAGAGGGAAAGGGAGAGAAAGAAGAGAAGAGAAAGAAGAAAGAGACACAGAGAGAAGGAGCCATGGAGACACAAAGAGATAAACAGAGCAGGGTGTTGGGGTGTTGTCTGGGGGAGTCAGCAAGAACAAATACTGGGAGTCCTTAAGATAAGTAACTGAAAGTGGATTCCAGCCCTCTCAACAAGCAGCGCGACGACCTCTCACCTTACCCACCCCCTCCTCAAGCCCACAGGGGCATCAGGAAACCAGTGAGTCACTGTCCCCCTGAGTCACCAATTCCAAGTCTTGGTTTAACAGGTGGAGGTGCCTTCGTGGAAGGCTCCGTGCCCACTGGGAAGGACACACACTGAGAACCGACGTCAGCCCCTTTGGGCGAGGCTTTTCCTGGGGATACAGGAAGAGGGGCCCAGATATTGGCTTCTGGAAGTCTCTGGTGTCTCCTGGAAAACAAGATTGGGAAGGAGCAGGCTGAAAGAAAAAAACCCAGGCCTTGTGTCTCATCCTCCCCTCCTGCTGTTCTCTTTGGGGCCCCTTTTCTCTGAAAAGCCCCCTGCCGCTCACCTTTAGTTGGGCACATTCGGTTTCATGCTCATTTTCTTTTTCTGTTTTTCTCGTTTCAGCTTCAAAGAAGCCTCTTCCTCCTACTCCTGAAGACAACAGGGTGAGTGAGAGCACGAGGTCCGGGCGCGGTGGGCTGGCGGCGCCGCGGGCTACAGCTCTGGTGTTTCCCATCTGCCCAGGTTTCTCAAATGCCGGGCAGATGCAGCAGATTTGTGGTGATGCAGCTGAACTCAACACCATGGGTTTCTCGGGCCTGAATTGTCTCGTGGGTGTGTCCAGGTAAAAGCCACCAGATCTTCACCCCACTGCCTTCACTCGGCAAACACTTACTGCTAACAAACTGTGCAGCCAGGCACCTGACTAGGTTGGGGCATAATAACAGCTCATAGCTATATAAAATGTGTATTTACGCCACCCTTTGACATACAATCATTTTGGAAGCATACATTTGAGAATACCTTTTATTCTTCAAAGCACATCCACACTTTTACCAGCTATTTCGAAACTCACTATCTTCTCTAGCCACTTCAGAGGGTTATAGTTTTATTCTCATGTGAAAGCTTGGGAAAGCAAGTCCCATGAGAGGTTCTCCCAAAGCCATTCAGTAACTTAGTAGTCAGGCTAGTAGGATGCAGTTTCTGGTGTGGTGGTCTTGAACTTGAGTGGTGGTTCTCAAAGTGTGGTCCAGGGACCAGCAGCATCAGCATCACCTGGGAGCTTGTTAGAAATGCAAATTCTCAGGCCCCACCCCAGACTTACTACATGCAAAGTTCTAGGGGAGGAGCCCAGTAATCTGCATTTTAATAAACTTCCAGGTGATCCTGAGGCACACTGGAGTTTGAGACACATCGGTCTAATGTACTGACTTACAAGACTTAGGTGATATCAAGTCAACTCTCGGGAAGCTACTTAGTCAAGAAGACAAAAAAAAAAAAAAAGGAGAAAGATCAACCTAAGCCCTCACTTTATGGTAACATCAGCACCGATATCCACATCTGAGTAATTGCCCTTTATTCTAGAGCCTACTGATTCAACTTCCTCATGCTTCTTCCTGAAGAATGAGCTCCGCTTTTTCCCTCCAGCCAATATGGTGACATTTCAAAGACTGGCAGCTTCCCCATAAGGGAAGTTCTATGTCGCTCAAAAGTGAACTGGCTTTCAGATTTGTCGTCAGCCCCCTTCCTCACAACAGGAAAGAAGTGGACTGAAATTGTAGCAGAAAATGAGCTCTCTCCCTTTTTATTTCATTCATCTTCTAAAGAATATTTCACCATCACCCTGGAAAACACGGTTTGGAATCCCCCTGCCCTGGCTTGTCGGGGGTTCCCCCCACAGTCCCACCTAAACCCGTACTTCTGCACCTTAGACTGGTTTGCTCCTGTCTGGTTTTCACTATCAGTGAAGGTGAAAGTCAAGAAACAGGGCGTATCCATCTCCCCTCGGACGCCACCACTTGGCTTTTCAGATTTCTTGGAGGAGAAGCCTCTATACTGCTCTAGCACTCCAACCACAGGGCTTTTGGAATCACAGCTGTAGCTTCAACCATACGTCTAAATCCACAGTAACATTTCTTTTATCTTGAATTACTTGAATTCACTTCTCCCTTCACCTTCATGTTCTGTCTTCTAATGAGTGATGGCATCTTGAGTTGGCATCTAGAGAAACTATACTTTTATTGATCTTTTTAGCCACCAAGGAAGTCCCCATATATGTTTTTATATACAAATATTGGGGCATGACTATACTGGACAACATAATAAAATAAAATGCACCTGTATTTGAATCCTGCTGGATTTGGCAGCTCAAATGCAACTGATAGAGGAATGTAGTATCAGTGACTCAAAACTAGTATTACCATCTGTGATAAGATTTTCCAAAATGGCAAACAACTCTTGGTCAAGTTCTGAACTAAACAAACTGTAATCTTCCCTCAATGTAAAGGGTGGCTGCACTCCTAGGAAACCAAGTACTTCATAGGGTTGAGGTAGGATCTAGGCTCCGAATGTTATTGTACATTATTGTTGTAAGCAGGCTGCTCACCACGTGAACGTCTGACAGGACATTGAAAAGTTGTACAGGCTGTGGGATGCGGCAGAGAGTTTTGCATCCTTGACCCTCTCCCATTCAATGCTAGTAGCACACCTCAACCTTTGTGACCTTTGAAACACTGCCATACATGTCCAAAATGCCCCCTATGGAAAGGTTCCACATGGTTTGAGAACCCTGCTCTGACCTTTCTCTTGATAATAATTAATCAGTTGGGCCTATAATGAGATGAATACCATACCATATCCTTTCTTTATCTTCAGGTGCCCTTGAACAGCTCCTTCCTCCACTGGCTTTTAGGGTGAAAGCCTCAGGCCCAACAACTCTTATCTGTAGTTCCCAATATATCACCTCACAAGCTCCACAGATAATCTTGACTTCAAATTCCAATCTGGGCTCAGCTGGGATGACACACTGTATCAGTATGACAGTTTTTTTTAAATCTCCAGTATGTTTATGCCACCGATTGCTTCAGTGTACTCAGAGAACTTATGATTTCCCATCACCGAATCTCATTCTAGCCAGTAATCTCAATCTCTTCCCATGTTTGCTGTCTCACAAAGTCTGCCAACCTGTAGCAGGTGTGCCCACCCTGAACCCTTGTGATTGTTTACAGTCTCCTCTTCACATCTCAATATCTCTTCCTAAGAAATGTACTGAAAAGGAGAGACATAGGCAAGACAGCCCACAAGAGGAACAAGGGGTCCCACATGATATAGTAGAGAAAGCATAAGGCTAATTCAATTGCTGAACTTGGCCACATCCATTTCTCCATCTGGGCCTCAGTTTCCCTATTCTAAACAAAAGAATGGATCGAGTGATCTCTCAGAGGCACTCCAGCTCCAATAGTCTATGATTCTATGGATCTGGACAAGCCCACAAATAAAATCAGAAAAGCATGGACTGAATGATTTAGTGTTGACTTCATCCCCTTTGCGAACAACGTGGTGCTTCTAGCAGAGAGGCTGTGAATTGTGACATGGGTCGAGGAAAGAAACAAGCAGACTTTTGTGAAAAGCACAGCCACTGGGAATTCACTGGAGTCAGAATTTACCACATAGAATGGGAGAGGCAATGAACTCCAGGTATTGAATGTCTTTGTGTCTTATTCAGCACCATAAGCCTAACTCATAAAGAAAGCCAACTAGGCAGGCAAATGGCCTCAGCAAATACCCCCAGTGGTCTGTAGGAACCGGTGTCTGGCCTGGCATAGGTCCAGGAGCAAGTTACAGCTCGGGAACTTGCTGACCTCATTCCACAGTTTACCTCCTTTCTGCATCTTTGCTTGATTTTATTGTGTCCCTCCTCCAGCAGTTACTTCGAGAACCTGAAGAAACCTTGGTCATTGCCTTGTATGACTACCAAACGAATGATCCACAGGAACTCACGCTACAACGCAATGAGGAGTACTACCTGCTGGACAGTTCCGAGATTCACTGGTGGAGAGTTCAGGACAGGAATGGGTAAGGTACCTTCGTGGTTGCTGTCCCAGTTTTTGAGGTGAGGTGGGAACAAAGAAAATACTGGAACGATTGTCCTACCTCTCTCAGCAGGACCACGGCACTGAGTTAGGAGAGGAGAGCAGAGGCAGAAGGAGGAAGCAAGAAGTAGTTGAAGAGGGTCTTTCCCCTTCTCAGAAGTGGCTGGGAGGCAGTCACTTGCTATACTGGCTCCCTGCACCCCATCAAGCACTCCCGGCCTCCAAACTCATCTAAAAATCTCCTGGGTTCTTCCACTGACATCCACAGTTTGGGAGAAGGGCAACTTGTTCCACAAAGCACCATTGTTCTTGAGTGTTTAAGTAAGGTTGAAGGTACATCCCATTGTGACGGTCTTATTTTTGGTGGAAAGAAAAGGTGCGTACAGATGGTGCAGATCGGTGGTTACATTAAGAAGCATCAGGAAAAAAATACTAAAGATTTAGTTAAACCAACAGCCTTTGAACGAGCCATCCGAATGACTCGTGGAGAAAATAAAGTTGTGCAAATACAGTTTGCCCACTATAGGACTTTCAAATGAAAAAAATCTTATGACCCCTCCTCTGATCTGAAATATAGGAAAATTACTGTTATTGACTTTCAGAATGCTCTGGGATGTATATGACTTAGATACTAGTGCTTAGTTTAAAGTTATCAGATTCACACTGCTTTACAAGGCTTTATTTTTTTCCTTTAAATATCAGAGGTATTTACCTATGCTCTGGAATAGTCTCCAGAATCATCTCCAGAAGATGATTTCAGTCATTGCCTAAATCCAACATAAAAGTGTGCCATAATTTAGCAAATTCCCTTCTTGGATGCTTAGGTTGTTTCTAATATTTTGCAAATATTAACAATACTGCAATTAACATTTTTCTATATTAATATTAAGGGTTTAAACATTTTCAAAGTGTGAGGTTATTATTAGTTTCAAAATATTTTAAAAAGACAAAGAAAACACTCCATCATTGCAACATCTGGATAGCCTATGTCAATGCTTTATAAAAAAAAAAACTAACAATAGCAAGAAATATACATAAAAATAAGCCACCCTCCATTTGCCCGCACATCAGTCCTAAAAGTATTCATTATTAAGTTACTTGTTCATCCTAAGCAAAAAAAGTTATACGTATACAAATGCATCCTTTTTTCATTTGCACTAAGGTGGTCCATTCTGGTCTTCACCTTGCTTTTAACCTTTAATGATATATCTTAGAGATACTTTCATATCAGCACATACAAATCTACCTTATTCTTTAAATAATTGCATAGTTTTAGAATGTATCCTTGCATTATAAATATTTAGACAATATTTTATAGTGGGACATTTAGTTTCAGTTTGCTCAGTGAAGATCTTGTATTGCTCGTGTTCATGTATCTTGGTAATCTTTTGAAATTTATATATTTTTTAAAAAAATTTTCTGAAAAAATATTTTTTTCTTTGGGAAAAAAATATATATCTCACATTTCTAACTATGGAACTGGTGAGTCAGACTATGTGAAGTCTTAATTTTGAAAGATAAATCCCTCAAAAATTTTGCCAAATTCCCACCAACAGGGTATTCGAGTGCCAACACTGGGTATCATTAAACTTAACCAAAAAAAAAGGACCAATCGTTGAGTAAAAACAAAGAGGTACACAAATATCTTTAGGGTTAAGGCTTTACTTTTCATATATATCAAAACTTACATTTTCAAGGCACCATCTCTTTAAGTAGCCTTATCAACTCCACTGCAGGGGAAGTGAGGGAGAGGTATAAAACAAGATTAGATCAAGAACTGTGATCTTGGAGGCAGTGTCTCTTGCTAGCTGAGAACAGACGCCAAAGCCCCTCATCTGGAACCTCTCTCTCTAGTTGACTGGGGGAAACAAACAAGACCAGTCACCTTACCTTCTCTTTGCCTGTTACGGGGAGGCCCATAGCAGAAACAGGTCCAAGACTGCCTGGCTCTACAAACACCAGAGGAACTTACTCACAAATTCATCCCTTCAATCAGCTGACATTTCTTTTTTTTTTTTTTTTTTTTTTTTGCGGTATGCAGGCCTCTCACTGCTGTGGCCTCTCCCATTGTGGAGCACAGGCTCTGGACGCGCAGGCCCAGCGGCCTTGGCTCACGGGCCCAGCCGCTTCGCAGCATGTGGGATCTTCCCGGACCGGGGCACGAACCCGCGTCCCCTGCATCGGCAGGCGGACTCTCAACCACTGCGCCGCCAGGGAAGCCCCAACTGACATTTCTTTAGCACAACTAATGTGCCAGGAAATTTCTTCTCCTAGGTCTCACTTCCCCAAATGACAGTTTACCCTTTGTTCATTGGCCTGTGGAAAGGCTCAACTCTGCACTTCAAAGGCCATCGAAGAGGACACCCCAGAGGCCAATCGGGCATATGGGAATTTCCCCAGTTTGCTTTGTAATAGCCTGGTGAAGCAGGAAGTACACAGGATGGGGAAAAAGGAGACTTGGACTTGCGTATCAGCGGCTTTTGTTGTACAGGACTTTGGAAAAGTCACTGAACTTCTGTGAATCCATTTCCTTAACTGTAAAATGCAGATGATAATATCAGCTTTCCATCTCAGAGTGCTGAGAAAATCAGTGAGATGAAGAAGGTGAAAGGGCTTTGTAAATTCTATACCTACACACAGGTGAAGAGAATTATCATCATTTTGTAGATAACCCAGCTTTGGCTGACATATTAAAACACAGTCATTCTACATGGAAGTGAAAACAGTATTTGACCTACTAATATAATTGTAAACACATGGTGTGGCAAAAACAGATGTAATTAAAAGGATTGCCAAAAGAAAGACATAAAAGAAATAGCAAACTTGAGAATAAGTTGACTCCCATCAGTTGGCACTGACTGCCTTGAGCACTGGGTTAAGAATGATTCTGAGGCTGGGTGTTCAGTTCTCCAAAGAAAGCATGCCGTAATTGACTAGCAAGGTCAGGTCAGCCATGGGTACAAGATATGAGATATCCCATATTTGACATCACCATTCTTGATTTCTTCACTCCTCAGAACAATTATGTGAAATAGATTACACATTCCCCATTAAACATAAATCACTAGGGACTTCCCTGGTGGTTCAGTGGTTAAGACTTCGCCTTCCAATGCAGGGGGTGCGGCTTCGATCCCTGGTCAGGGGGCTAAGATCCCACGTGCCTAGTGGCCGAAAAACCAAAACATAAAACAGAAGCAATATTGTAACAAATTCAATAAAGACTTTAAAAATGGTCCACATCAAAAAAAATCTTACAAAACAAAACGAAAAACCATAAGTCACTAGATTACAAAATGGCCTTGTACAAAAATTAAAACAGGTGATAGAGTAAACAGCAAGAAGTTATGAGACATCTTTTTATAGATTGCAGGGTCTGGAGGGATTTTACAGGTGATGTAGTTTAGGTCCTTCATTTTACAGGTACAGAGTCAGAGGCCTAGAGAGTGAAGGAGACACTGTTCTCACCTTGCAGTATTAAATGAGATAGTGTTTTGAAAAGTACAAAGCTACACACAGGTGTAAGGTATTTTGATGTTCTTATTAGTCTCTTAATCCATATGTCTTTGTTTATACACAATTTATTCCTGCTCAAAAGAAACCCCCAACCCCAAATCCAGCATGATTTTATCCTTTTTTCTCATGTTTTACCATTTATGTTGGAAGGGGCTCATTTAACAAAAAATATTAGGGAGGCCTTGAATTAAAAGCTCACAAGTTCAACTGGCAGTATCTTTTGGGACCTGTGGTTGGAAGGTAATTCTTTATGTTTTATTTATTTTGGTTTCCCGACTGTAAAACAACACTAGCACTAAAGCGGAAAAAATACTGATTATTACACACACACACACACACACACAAATGTTTCCTAATAAAAAATACAGACTGAACATTAATCTTTTCTCTAGAGGAAATTTCACAATGAAGAGATTAGCAAGCAGAGTTATTAAAGTAACCACTTCTTATTTATTATGATTCATATTTTAGTGGTAAAATCTACATAGCCTTTAACAGATAGCAGGTTGTTATTTTTAGCAATTCTTTTATTTGAAAAATTTTAAATGTCTTATCCCGAATGCTAAATAACATGAGACTTCATCTTTAAATGACTTTTGGTTGATTAAACCTATGAAATGGAGATGTGAAATTAGTTCTACATTAATCTAAACACTAATTTCCCTTTTAACAGGCATGAAGGATACGTACCAAGCAGTTATCTGGTGGAAAAGTCTCCAAATAACCTGGAAACCTACGAGTAAGATATTTTATTTGTTTTCCAAAAATATGGTGCTAAGGAGTCCTCTTACATTAGGAGTGAATTATTGGTTGATTATTAAAATACCAGGCATTTTCTCTTCTTGACCTGCTTTCTTCTCCCCCCATACTCTGATCCCTAAGTAGACAGTTGAGGGTCACTTCACTTTATTTATTTTCTTTTTTATTAGAAAGGTATTTTTATTTATTTATTTATTTAATTTATTTGTTTTGGCTGCGTTGGGTCTTCATTGCTGCACATAGGCTTTCTGTAGTTGTGGTGAGCGGGGGCTACTCTTCGTTGCAGTGCGTGGGCTTCGCATTGCGGTGGCTTCTCTTGCTGTGGAGCATGGGCTCTAGGCATGCAGGCTTCAGTAGTTGTGGTGGGCAGGCTCAGTAGTTGTGGCTTGCAGGCTCTAGAGCACAGGCTCAGTAGTTGTTGTGCATGGGCTTAGTTACTCCGCAGCATGTGGGATCTACCCCTGCCAGGGATCGAACCTGTGTCCTCTACATTGGCAGGAGGATTCTTAACCACTGCACCACCTGGGAAGCCCAAGGGTCACTTTATTTTATTTATTTATTTTTGGCTGCATCGGGTCTTAGTTGCGGCATGCAGGATCTTACGTTGCAGTGTGCAGGCTTCTCTCTAGTCATGGCGTGCGGGTATTTTTTCTCTCTCTAGTTGTGGCGCACAGGCTCCAGGGCACATGGGCTCTGTAGTTGTGGTGCACGGGTTCCAGAGTGCTTGGGCTCTGTAGTTTGTGGCCCGCAGACTCTCTAGTTGAGGCGCATGAGCCCAGTAGTTGTGGTGCATGGGCTTAGTTGCCCCTGCGGCATGTGGGATCTTAGTTCCCTGACCAGGGATCGAACCCGCATCCCCTGCATTGTAAGGTGGATTCTTTACCACTGGACCACCAGGGAAATCCCGAGGGTCACTTTAAATAGAAGGGGGAGGGTATGTGTTCTCATCTCCCCTTTAATCTAAGGGGTGATTTTCAGATGCATGCACATAACTGTGGTCAAAGGAAAAGGTTCTTCTGGGAATCCCAGGAATATTTATCTTACTTGAGAAGGAAAAAACACTATGAACACTGGATCAAATACAAACTGACTTAAAACATGGTTTAATGCAATACTTCCAATACCAACACAGCAGACAAAAATATAGGTATTAAATATCCGCTTAGCTTGTGTTGTTTATTTGAAGATGGCATTTAAAAGAAGAGTTCACATGGATATAATTTTCATTTTTATTTTTATTTTTCTGCAGTACGCGGGCCTCTCACTGTTGCGGCCTCTCCCGCTGCGGAGCACAGGCTCCGGACGCGCAGGCCCAGCGGCCATGGCTCACGGGCCCAGCCGCTCCGTGGCATGTGGGATCCTCCCGGACCGGGGCACGAACCCGTGTCCCCTGCATCGGCAGGCAGACTCCCAACCACTGCGCCACCAGGGAAGCCCAGTTTTTTTTGTTTTTTTTTAATTTATTTTTGGCTGTGCTGGGTCTTCGTTGCTGTTCAGGCTTTCTCTAGTTGCGGCGAGCGGGGGCCACTCCTCGTTGCAGTGCGCAGGCTTCTCACTGCAGTGGCTTTTCCTACTGTGGAGCACAGGCTCTAGGCGCATGGGCTTCAGTAGTTGTGTCTCATGGGCTCTAGAGTGCAGGCTCAGTAGTTGTGGTGCATGGGCTTAGTTGCTCCGCGGCATGTGGGATCTTCCCGGCCCAGGGCTTGCATCTGTGTCCCCTGCACTGGCAGGCGGATTCTTAATCACTGTGCCACCAGGAAAGCCCCACATGGATATAATTTTAATGGAATTACTTAATGTTTAATAAAATTCAAGTGTAGAATACAGTGTACTCACCATGTACGTGTATTTCCTAGCTCAGCTGCTGGAAGGCCCAGAAACAATAATACTACAGTAGCAATGTGTACACTCAGATCTTGGTTTTTAAATAACACTTCCCACTAAAAAGAACTAGGACTTCTTCTTGGAGAAATGGCTTGGGGATTCAGAGTCGGGGCAGGGAAAGAACAATGATGAAACTGGAACATTTTGATGCATCAAAAAGAAAAGAAGTACCCCCCAATATTTTTTTGTTAAATAATGTGAACATATTGAATGATCACAGAAGTCAGCTTAAAAATGCTCCTTCTGACAAAATCTGGGATAATTTGAGTATCAAAATAAATAATGACAGTAAGGGACTACAATCCACTGAGTAAAATAAAAAAATCAATAATAAATAAATAGCTTGATAGATAAGTAAATAAATAAATGGGCAAGAAGAGAGAAAAGCTCTTTCTTGCAGCAAAATGCCAACTAATGAATGTAGAAGGAATGATAAAGTTTAAAAATCACAATTTTATAACTCAAAGTACCAACTGATTCAGGCAAAAATCATCAATGAGTGTCACAAATAGGTGGTGAAAGGTTTGATATTTACATAGTTTCAAAGTATCTTCTCACAAATCACTTACTAATAACAAAGAGGAAATATCTGGTAGATCCCATCTTAACTAAATGATCCAAGTTCACATCAATAATGGGGCAAGCAGACACCGTGCATCTCCTGATGTGATACACTGAGAAGGACACAACATCACTTCTGTGATATTCCTGCCCAAACATGCATAACCTGAATTATTCATGAGGAAATAATAGACCAATCCAAACTGAGGATAGTCTACAAAATAATTGCCCTGTGCTCTCCAAAAATGTTAATATCATGAAAGACATGAAAGGCTGAGAAACTGGTCCACGTTAAAAAACTGAAGAGATGGGGTAACTAAATGCACCAGTAATCCTGGATCAATCTTGAACCATAAAAAAGCAAACCAAAAAAAGTTACAAAATATATTATTGAGACAACTGATGAAATTTGAATAAGGTCTAAAATTAGGTAATAGTATTGTATCAATGTTAAATTTCATGATTTTGGTAATTGTACTATGGTTATACAAGTGTATATTCTACTTATTAGAAATACATACTGAAGTACTTAGGGGTAAAAGTCTATTCTCAAATGGCTCAAAAAATCTATTTATCTATATCTATCTATCTCTCTAACTATCTATCTGGACAGAATGGTAAAGCAAATGTGTAAATTATCAACAATTGGTTCATCTATATGTGGGAGTTCTTTTACAGTATTTTACAACTTTTCTGTAAGTTCAAAATCATTTAAAGATAAAATTTTAAGTACTTATCAAGCTTAAGATACCAGGGTTGAAGAATGATAGCTAATGAAACCTTCTATTAACTCATTTGTGTTATTAGTTCAAATGTGGTCAAGTTATTTGTTGCTGAAATTCTAATAGATTCTATAGTGAAGAACTATCATTTTCTGAAGAGTCTCTCAACCTGAGATTCATTTTGATCAAGTAGGTAAGAGAAGTCCCTCCCTCAGCTAACAGAAGTCATCACTTCCAAGAATACTCAAACTGTAATGAAATATATGAGATATGCTTAAAAAATAAAATTCTTTTATTATTTTACAGTCAACACCTTTAGAAAAAATTAGGTATTTATTTCAAATGATCACTAGGCTGGGAAGTTTTCTTTTTGTTTTGGTTTTTTTTTTTTTTTTTTAAATATCTTGGGGACGTGCAGGCTCAGCAGCCATGGCCCACGCGCCCAGCCGCTCCGCGGCATGTGGGATCCTCCCGGGCCGGGGCACGAACCCGTGTCCCCTGCATCGGCAGGCAGACTCTCAACCACTGCGCCACCGGGAAGTCCCTGTTTTGGTTTTTTACTTTTAATCAGAATTTCTTCATTTATGATAGAAGGGGCACATTCAAACTTCCAACAGAGTATAAGGCCATAGGGAATGATGGAGCTTGGGGCAAAAAAAAGGTATATTCCCCCTCTTGAAGACATTTTAATTCACTTTTAAAATGAGACACTACGGCATACAAACAAAAGAGTCTGTGAACTCTATTTATTCTGCGCTCTGTCAGTTTGCATTTCAGATATGGAATTGTAGCTAGAGAATTAAATGACTCATAAACAAGCATCCAGATAGTTATTATATTTGGGTATACCAAAAAAAAAGGCCCAATATGATTACTTTTTTCCTAGAACTTAACATTGTCTAGATATTTGCATAAGAACTCAAAATTGTACCCCGGGAACATGATCATGGGTTGGTAAGTTGATTGGCTTCAGGTCTCCTGCCGTGGTTTGGGGACATGACTTTGGGCAAGTTTCTTCACCAGGTTGGATCTCAGATCCCTTTGCCTTTATTTATTTTTTTTTTTAAACATCTTTATTGGGGTATAATTGCTTTACAATGGTGTGTTAGTTTCTGCTTTATAACAAAGTGAATCAGTTATACATATACATATGTTCCCATATGTCTTCCCTCTTGCGTCTCCCTCCCTCCCACTCTCCCTATCCCACCCCTCCAGGCTGTCACAAAGCACCGAGCTAATATCCCTGTGCCTTGAGGCTGCTTCCCCCTAGCTATCTACCTTACTACGTTTGTTAGTGTGTATATGTCCATGACTCTCTCTCACCCTGTCAAAGCTCACCCTTCCCCCTCCCCATATCCTCAAGTCCGTTCTCCAGTAGGTCTGCGTCTTTATTCCTGTCTTACCCCTTCCCTTTGCCTTTAAACTGAAGGGTCAGGTAAGATGAAGGAAAGCAAATCGTGGCACTCTTGCTGACATTCCCTCCCTGTGCCTGAACTCAGGGCAGACATCACTCTTAGATAGTGACATTCTTACTCCCTGAGCTCAGACTGGCCTCTATCTTTGCAACACACAGCTCCAGGAAGCCAGTACTAACTGATCAGAGCTGACACGTAAGATGAAGCATATTTGCCAGGCTTCAACTAAATAAGTTCTAAGAGCCCACTGAGTTGGAAAGTACCTCCAGTTGCATGTGTTCAAAAGCTCAGATGAAGTGAAGTAAGTCAGACAGAGAAAGAAATATCGTATGATATCACTCTTATGTGGAATCTAAAAAAATGGCACAAATGAACTTATTTACAGGACAGAAATTGAGTCACAGATGTAGAAAACTTACGGTTACCAAGGGGGAAAGTGGGGTATAAATTGGGAGATTGGGATTGACATATACACACTACTATATGTAAAAGATAAGTAATAAGAACCTACTGTATAGCACAGGGAACTCTATTTGGTGCTCTACAGTGACCTATATGGGAATGGAGTCTAGAAGAGAGTAGATATATGTATATGTATGACTGACTCACTTTGCTGTACAGCAGAAACTAACACAACATTGTAAATCCAATTAATTTAGAACAATTTTTTAAAAAAAGCTCAGATGAATCCACTAATTCCCTTATTCGTGGCTACTCTCAAATAACCAAACAAGTTTGGTAAGTGGTGTTGCTTCCCCACCCAGAACTTCTCTCCCCCTGGGCTTATTAATTTCCACAACTGATTGTTAACTGATGATCATTCTATCTCCTCTAACTTAATAAGTGGACAGGGAGGCCAGGATATGGTTCAAGTGTTAACAACACTGAAAAACTTCAACCCTAAAAAATCACTCACATTCTTTTTTTTTTTTTTTTACCACTTTTTAGTTGTTTTTTCACCAGACAACAAAATTATAAAAATAATGCTCCTGTTTGGACATGCTCCAGTTTGAAGAGCTCTACTTTAGAAGATACAGGGAGTAGGGGTAGTAAAAGGATATAAATTATTTCACTCCATTTCATTTCTCTTTCAAACTTATATGTTACACATTTAATTTCTGTATTAAAAGATAGATAAGGAAAGAAGGACCCATGTGAGAACATGCACATGATAAATAGTGCAAAGATTACGTTCCTTAGGAGTTTGCAGATCGCAAGAAGTGTATGTGACAGGTGTAACCCCTGAAAGATGTGGAGTTGGGGGCTACAGCATAGCAAACTAGGATTTTCTCAGGGGAGAGAGGGAGCCTGGTAATGTTTTTCCTTAAGTCCCTGGTATATGATAGTTACAGGCTCTTTATGGTGGTGATAAGAGCATGGACTCTGAAGCCAGACTGGCTGGGTTCACTTCTGGCTACACCTTGCTAGCTCATTATTGACCTTGTGCAAGTCCCATAACCTGCTGATAACACTTTCTGACACATGATAGGTGAGCTACACATAAGCTAAATATTCTTTGCAGTCTCACCAGAGTATGGCTGGAGCTTTCCCCCCAGCAAACTTTGATAGAGTCCACTGACCAGAGATATGATGTCAGCCTAGCTACAGCTAATGCAAAAGAGACTAATCAGGGCATATTCAGGAAGCCAAAGTTCATATCGAGGCTGTCTTAATGGAAACTTTATGAAAAGTCAGTTAGCATCTTTGTATAACTTGGATAATTCTAGTTTAGCGTCATCAGTCATTAAAATTCCAAGAATGACACTACACTGCATTCATGTTACATGTCATCTGTTGTTGCTTGCTTGAGTACGATATGCCACACATACAGATTAATGGCCAGCCAGGCAAGGAGCTGGACTGCTAGTTTCAAATGCTCAGATGTATGAAGAAGAGCTTTCAGCACTACATATGTTAATGAAATCAAACTATAAAAATGACATTGAACCCATAGTGTACTTAGATTTGCTTTTCCCCATTATCCAAATCATTCCTTCACACTGCATTGGTTCCTAAAGGTGTCTGACATGAATTATTTCAGGTTAAGATCTATTCTTTGGTAGCAAAAATCAAGAAGTATATTTACTTTCTTTTTTTATTTATGCATTTAATCTATTATTCAAATTGCTTATAGAAAATTTGATTTTAAAACTTCTCCAGAGAAGAAATGAGACACTTATCCTGAGAAAATTAGGCAGAAATCTTAAGAAATTAAAACATCTGTATGATAAAATCAGAAACACAAAATTAAACAATATCGTGTCATCACATGAACCCCGTGACACATTTTCCTTTTAAACCATCTTTGAAGCTCAGTCTCAGCTTAGTTCGCTTTGTAAAAGTAGAAAATATGTGAATGTTTACCTTACTTTTAGCAGATTACATCCATTAATTTTTTTTTTTTTTTTTTTTTGCGGTACGTGGGCCTCTCACTGTTATGTCCTCTCCCGTTGCGGAGCACAGGGTCCGGACGCGCAGGCTCAGCGGCCGTGGCTCACGGCCCTAGCCGCTCCACGGCATGTGGGATCCTCCCGGACCGGGGCACGAACCCGTGTCCCCTGCATCGGCAGGCGGACTCTCAAGCACTGCACCACCAGGGAAGCCCCATTAAAATTTTTTAGTTTTTTCAGCAAATAAATTTAGCATTCCTTTGACAAGGAATAACAGGGATGCGTAAGGTTTTTGTACATTTGCATCTTTTACAAAGATAAACTAGCCTTATGAGACACTGTCAATGTCATTTGTGCAAGAGCTTTTGTGCAGCTGGGAAAAAAATGTAATTATTTTGCAGAAGATCTTGAAAACCAGTCTTACAGAGGAAAATACTACAACTGTTTTAAAAGGATATTTGCTACACTTTCAAATTTATATTAAATTTTTATAGCTGCCCTAGCGTCATCCTGCTAATAACCACCCACTGACTTACAAAATAGAGCAGAAGATAAATGTTTTCTAAAATTTTAATGTGGAAAATTTCCAACATGCACAAAAGTAGAGAGAAAAATGTAATGAACCTCCATGTACCCCAAACCCAGCTTCAACTATTATCAACATTTCACCAATTCTGATTCATTTGTTCCAATTAAACATTTTATTACCTGGAAATGGTTCACGCTTTTGCTTTTGGGTTTGAAAGCATTGGTAGAAACAAAAAGAACAAAAAACTTTCTGGCATTAATTTTCTTTCGTAAGTAAATAATGACGTTTTTCAAAATGTCATTGATCAAAAAAAAAAAAAATGTCATTGATCTATGACTTTTTCCTGCTTTCAGGTGGTACAATAAGAGTATCAGCCGAGACAAAGCCGAGAAACTTCTTTTGGACACAGTAAGTCTCCTTAAACTGTCTTTTAACTTCAAATAAAATGAATTGTGTTACTTTTTTTCAGCCATGCTGTGGTTTGTGTTAATGCAGTGAGTTGACATATTGGATTAACAGTGGTGTCCATGTCTGGTAAAAGTATTCTGGGGGTTCACAGGGTTAGCATACATCAGTATAAGAAACCTGGAGAGGATCAAAGGCCTTGGTATTCACGTGTGACCATGACCACAGCTTCCGTGGGTGGTCTTTCGGGCTGTGATGGCTGGCCCTGGGGAGCTGTGCTGCTGGTCTTCCTTGCCTGCGTCTCTGGCTGGGTCAGGAGTGCCTGTGCCTCAGATTCCGCCTGGTTGGGCTGTGTGTGGATATAGAGGAAATACACCACTTGTTTTAACTCATTTTTCACGCAACCGTTCTTCTTGAGAGCCATACGGTGTCGGGAGCGGGACTGAGCTTACACAAGGGTGTCAGGATTAAGGGAGAGAAGGCATGGTGTGGTGAGGAAAG
The DNA here is from genome assembly GCF_005190385.1 of Monodon monoceros. Lineage (NCBI taxonomy): Eukaryota > Metazoa > Chordata > Mammalia > Artiodactyla > Monodontidae > Monodon > Monodon monoceros. The sequence goes on from NW_021703768.1 coordinate 132,753,498, forward strand.
TACTGGGTCCTGGCCACTGCTCTGGCTCCAACTCAGTGTGTGACTTCGGAAACATCTCTTCTTCCTTCTGGGCCTCGGTTTCTCAATGAGTACAAGAGGAGTACTGGACTGAATCAGGGATGACAATTACCCAGACTCATAGTGCCACTCTCTGCTCCTGGCCCTGTGGCCGACACAGTTGATCAGAGTCCATGGCTTTGGGATCCTTCTCAACACAGTGCTCCAGGAAGCTGCCATCAATTGACTGGCATGCAAGGTAAAACCTTCTCTTCCTGGATCAGAAAATCATTTGTGATTCTAAAACAGTGCCTCTCAAAGTACGGGTGGCAATGGACTACTTTTTGTGGTTGGTTTTTAATTCCCAATCTGTCACTGATTTACATTTTGTAAAATACAACAAAAATGAATTATCAGAAAAAATAAAAAGCAAAAATAACAAGCAAAGACATAAAAAATGCAAGTCCAATTTTTTTATGAGTATTAGATTCATTAGACATAAAATTACTCTGTCTGATTGCTATAAAAAGATTCTAAATGCTTACTCTCAATTTTTAGTAACAATTTGCTAACTGGCACCCATCCATACACCACACTTAAAGTAGCAAAGAAAATTGCACATTTAGGGCCCTTGCAGAGAAACCCAATGCATGCAGGTATTGAGAGAAAGCTTTCTACAGGGAAATAAATCAATTTATCAGCGTATTTGCTTAGAGCACTGGTTCGCAGGCCTGTCTGCACATTAAAATCACCTGGGAAACATTTTCAAAATACCAATGCCCAGGTCCCAGCCCTGATTCATTAAATCAAAATCTCTAGTGGGCTAGAGGGGTGGGATAGGGAGGGTGGGAGGGAGACGCAAGAGGGAGGGGATATGGAGACATATGTATATGTATAGCTGATTCACTTTGTTATACAGCAGAAACTAACACACCATTGTAAAGCAACTATGCTCCAATAAAGATGTTAAAAAAGAAGAAAACCTCTAGTGGGTAGGGTCCAGGCATTAGTAATTTAGAGGAAAATCTCTCCAGGTGAATCTAATATTCACATGATGTTAATGACCCGCGCCCAACACAAGCCTCAACAGTGAGACTAGTGAACAGTAGGCCTGGGTTGATGGAGGCATCAGTCTCTCCGTGCCAAAATGCTAGCCCTGTTCCTGCCATTTCATGTTCCTGCCATTTCCCAGTTATGGTTTGAAGGTATTTCCTATCTTTAAGAATCTTAGACTGCAAACCTCTCCTGGATGGAATGAAGCTGGAGTGACCAACTCATCCTGGTTTGCCTGGAACTGTTCCAGTTTTAAAACTGAGAGTCCTATGGCCCCAGAGCCCCCACACCTCAGTCCCAGACAAACTGGGACAGTTGATCACCCAAACCAGTAAGCATTACCAGTTTGGACAGTGGCTAGAGGTGAGCTTAGAGAAGGAGACCTGGGCAGATATCAGGTAGGGAATGAAAGTCTGCGATGGGAGGTGGAGGGATGATGAATATTGTCAAAGAATAATCTAAAGGCATATAGTTGATTAATATACTATTTACTTTTGCACAAGGGAAACTGATGATAGATTGATTCATTCTATCAAAGGCAAACATATAATTTCTATGAGAGGAAATCGAGACGGGAGGAGAGCCCACAGTCATATTTTGGAGCAGTGAACTTTTTCTCCTTTGGTTAAGTTGCCGGTGAGCAGGCAGCTGGCAAAGAGGACAAGGTGAGATGCTCTGCCCTTGGGCAGTTTTGTTCTCATCGAAGAGGGCAAGTCCAGTTGTTTGTGGATTTTCCAAAAGACTATTTGTGTTTACCAGTGACAGATGCAAAACAGGCAGTTTGTATGATGTCAGCCGTCTCAATCAGCATCTGTTGCCTTTATGACGTCTGCACCATTTCATTTATTAGGATTTCTCAGTATAAACTCACATACCTTACCATGTTGCTGAACACAGATCTAAGCGCATAGAGATACTTGAGACAGGGTCTTTGATCTCAATAAGCTTTAGACTCTATTGAGAAACAAGACAAACTCTGAAGAAACAGAGGATAATCTAAGAAAAACTGAGCATATGGAGCAGGCTTTCAGTGGCCTCAGAGTTCTGAGAATATTCTAGAAGAATTAGAAAGATTTCATGGAGGAAGAGGAATTAAGCTGAGTCATTACTAGACTCTGGTTTCTCCTTGGTTCCACCTCGACTCCACACTTAATTATTTCCTGTCGTTCCCAATATCATTATTAGAATGATATACATTAGAATCACTGGGAAATTTTTAAAACTATAGACTCCCAGATCCCAAGCCCAGACCTACAGAATCAGACTCTCCAGGGTTAGTTTGTGGGAATCTATATCTTTTCAAGTCAAACTTGTGATGCATATGTGGCCCACTCAGCACCTATGTTACTGGATAACATAATAAATTATTAAATTAACCAAAAAGAACTTATAATTAAATAAGAATTATACTGAGTTTAAACAAGTGCAGTTTTGTTATTTTCAATCCCACATTGGTTAATGAAGTATTGCCCATGGAGCACCTAAAACAGCCCACATTAATGATTAGCAAAAGATGATTTCTATTTTATAGCAGTTCTTTGGAGACACAAATACTTGCTAGGGCAGTTGAAACATTCCTCCTTATTAATATTCTAGACTACTTCACCAAATCCTCTTTGCCTCCTTAGGTAATATAAGGGCAAACTTCAGTGGGTCCCTATATTGTACGATTTTTGAAACATCAGCTGAATTGTTTCAGGGGTGAATTTAGTGTCTCCTTATCTAACAATTATAGGACCCTTAAAAGATTGATTGATTCATTATTATTGACCAAAAATGGATTTATTTTATTTTTATTAACGAAATCTCCTGATATACTGCCCCATGCATATTTCTCCACTAGAATATAAACCCTTTACCTTGTTCCTGCTGTACACAGGACCCCAGAACTGTGCCTATGATAACGTAGTTGCTCAATGAATACTTATTGAGTGAATGAATACAGCAAATGCTTAAGAAGTGTTTTTAAATTAACAAACATGCTGTAGGAGAAGCTGGCTAATCATGAGCATCATTGGGGAGCTTTTAAAAAATACAAACTCCAGTACTCCAGCCCTCACCAGTCAGAAACTTAGGAAGTGGTACCCAGGTGATTCTGGGTCTTACCCAAGTTTGGGAACCACAGAAAATATCTCCTATTGTGTCCTATCAATTCTTCGGATAGCACCTCCTCTAAGAAGCCACTCATGCTTTCCCTCCCACAAGCTGTGGAATGTGGTTTTTCCACACCTATGAACCCTTGTGGTGCAATGTCATGACATCTCCAGTGGCTCTGTTTTCACTCAGCCTTGGACCTCAGCAGTCTCTCTTCTGTCGTAACACATTTAGGTAGAGGGTGAATTCCTTGCAAGCAGGTACTCTATACTTTACAGCATTGCATATGTTGGGTGGCCTGAATTTTGGGCAGAAGCCTTATCTAAGACATTGGTTTATCATATTAACATGATTCTAAGATGTTATTAAAGATACAGTACTGACTCCATACCAGGATTTTTTCAAGAAAAGAAATGAACCACCTCCAGAATGAAGAGTGGCTATCTGTCAGAGACACTCTTAAATTATAATGCAGTGTGAACAAGCTATAAGTTATCAGTCCATCTTTTTCACAATAACCCACCCTGTGTAGCAAGATTATCTTCTGCAAGGTGCCCTTCAAATCATATGGACAGAAAGAAAGGAGTAAATTCCTAACAGTCAACATGTCTCAGATGAAAGCAGACAATGGCATTAATACTTCTAACAGACGGTACATACCATAGCATGTGATAATAACATCTAATGATAGTCCCAATAGTCCTTGTTCTGGTATTATATTCCAGGAACTGTGTTATGCACTTTAATTCTCCCAAGCATCTTACAAAAGTCATTTTACAACTGAGAAAACTGAAGCTCCTACATTTAATCAGGAAACATCTGTATTGACAGAATTATAGACTGAGTCAGAATTCCTTTTAAAGAACATCTGGTCCATCCCCTTTGTGCTACAGGGGAGTAAACTGAGTGTAAATCAGTGGCATAGCCTGGACTAGAGCAGGGATGCTTCTTCATAGACACACACACACACACACACACACGCACACATACACATACACACATGCACGCACACACAGTTAGTAAGGGAATATATGAGTTAAGTTCTATTCTCCCATCCCTATACTTCCCATCCGTGTATTTTACTCCCTTGGCATGATATTTTTTCTATTGTTACATCTTTATTTTTCTAGATAAAATAGTAAAAGGTAAAGTGAGACCTTGTCTATATCCCGTGGGAACAAGCCCCCTCCCCGACCTACCCTGGCTGCATCGCACAGATCAGTGCCCCTATGCATGGCAATGACAGGAGCAGAGACCCTTTAGACTCCACCGTTCTTGGTGGTTGTGACTTCCTCTGAGCCCCTTGCAGGAAGTAGGTGATAAGGCACATGCCGGATGCCCTCTTTTCCTCAGAACCCTGCGCCGCCTCAGCCCTAAACCAGAGTTTCCTGTCGCCAGCACTGAATGCCACCTAGAGCAACTACAGTGGAGGAAGAGCTCTGCCAGCCTCCCGTCCTCGGCAGAGCTGACTGAAAACTTTACCTCTACTTTGTCTGATGTCTTTGGATCAGTTTACTCTTGTTAACAGTTGGGCCCCTCTCTAATCACGAATTAAAAAATAATAATAATGGTTTCTTTGAAAGAATAAAACAACAAAACATTCTTGATTAAATAAAAGAGACATTACCACTCCCTTCTTCACAGATAGTTGATAAACTTGGGGTCTTTTTGGTCTATGTTTCTTCCCTTTAGAATAAGTTACATATGTAGATAATATCTGCCTCGACTAAAGTTTAGTTTCTTCCTGTCTTGAACTTAACCCATCACATTTCAGTGAGGCAAGAGCAAAAGCTTCGATATTTGGCAAAAGGGGAGAAATTTTGAAGACAAGTGATGGTACATGTAATACATGGATGAATATCACAAACATGATGTTGAGTAGAAGAAGCCAGACACAAATTCATTATTCACAACAGCCAAAGGTTGAAACAACCCCAATGCCCAGCAATTGATGAACAGATAAACAAAATGTGGTGTGATCCATACAATGGAATATTATGCAGCCATAAAAAGGAATGGAGTACTGATACATGCTACAACTTGATGAACCTTGTAAACAATATGCTAAGAGTAAGAATCCCGTCATAAGAGACCACATATTATATGATTTCATTTACATGAAATTTCTAGAATAGGCAAATCTATAGAGAAGTCATATTAGTGTGGCAGGGGTGCAAATGGTACTGAGGTGTCTTTTGGGAGTGATGAAATATTCTAAAATTATATTCTGGTGATGGTTATACAACTCTGTGATTTTGATAAAAATCACTGATTTGTACACTTAAAAGAGGAGAATTTCAAGTTCTCTAAATTAGGCTTCAAAAGCTATTTTAAAATCTAATGAACTAATCTGGGAGTTTTTGGTGTCACATAGACCACCTTTACTTCAGAAACTGAATAAACTACTGACCCCAAAGGGGGGAAAATCTAATTTTTGGAAAATCAAGTTTTTTAAAAGGGCGATTTGCATGCAAAAGTTAGAAGGGTGTTTACTATTGCACTGGATAAACAGTTTACATTCATATCTGAGAAGACCAAAATAAGAATCCGGCTAGTTCTCTGTTGTCCTCACCATGTCCAAGGTCACGAACAGAGCACACTGTAGAGAATGTGGGAGGCTAACTATGGGCATAAGGTTGTACTATTGGTCCAGAAAGATGGACAACTCGTTTTCTTAAATTTCAACAAATTCATGAAATACAAAATCATTAAAGTAAATTCTGTGTGTACAAAGGCAGAATACTAGGACTGTCCTAGAGTACTATGACATCTTAGAAAAAGAAATGTAGCAGCTTTCTGTATTTTCCTCAATTCTTTCCCCGCTTTCAGGCAACAGCTAGGGCAGCCCTAGCTCACAACCTTGAGAAAGAAAGGTCAAGGGTGGACAACAGAGACCTGAAGATTCAGGTCTCAGCTTTGAATTTCTTCCTTTCTTTTTCCAGTTTTAGTGAGATATAATTGACCTATAACATTGTATAATTTGAAGATGTGCCACATAATGATTTGATTTATGTATATATTGTAAAATGATTAATACAATTTTAGTTAACATCCATCTCTATACATAGTTACAATTTTTTTTCTTGTGATGAGAACTTTTAAGATCTACTCTGAGCAACTTTCAAATATACTATATGGTATTGTTAACTGCAGTCACCATGCTGTACATTACATCCCCAGAATATATCTTATAACTGGAAATGTGTACCTTTTGACCACCTTCATCCAACTCCCCTACCCTCTGCTTCCCTCAAATTTCAAAATAGACTCTTGAATCTCCCAGCAGAGAGAAGAAGAGTTTGGGGAGTCTCACAAAGTTGTTGTGGTAACCTCTAAGTTTGGCAAGAATGCACAATGATGTAAGGGCGAACCGTCCCCCCCAAAATTCCCCTCTGCAGGTTTAGGGCCAAGTCAGAGGAAGCAGGTTACGTGTCTACATGAGGATGAACTTTCTAACTATTAGTGCTCTTTCAGACGACAGGGACTACTCTTCAGGACTGTTATAAATAAGAAATGCATTTTCAGTTGAGTCAGTGGAGACCAAATCTGGATGTCCATAAGCTTTTAAAAGTTCAGGTCCCAGGGCCTCAGTCCTGGAGATTCCAAGTGTGTAGGTATGGGGAGGCGGTGTGGGGGGGGAGCATGGTAAACTGCTCGTAGTCGTTGTTTTGTTTTGTCTTGTTCTGTGCTTTAGATTCTTCAAGTGATTGTGATCACCAACAGTTTGGGGCACAGGGGTTTAGGGAGTTAGGCCAGATCAGTGGTTCCCAACCAGGGGTGATTTTGTCCCCCAGGGAACATGTGACAATGTCTGGCAGCCAGTTGATAGAGGCCAGGGATGCTGCTAAACATCCTACGATGACAGGGCAGCCCCCATGACAAAGAATTACTGCCCCCCAAACATCTATAGTACTGAGGTTGGGATAACCCTGGGCTAGAGAACCTTTCTAGGTTCTTCTAAAAGGTCTTTTCTAACCCTGAAATTCTAGGATGCAAACAATTAGCATGGCCATCTGTGTATTATTTGTATGTGTAGATGACCCACCTCTGGGATTAAGGGGTGGAAGAGGTTCTAAACTGTGTATATTTTGCTCCATATACAACAAGTGTATGCCCACCACATGAGGTTCCTCTCTCTCTGGCTTTCACTTACGGCCCTTAGTGTGTCTAAGTTAAGCAAACCATAGCAACAGATTTTGCAAAAATCACCAGCACAGATTGACAGGTGGGTAGGAACAGAGCCTTAGACACAAAGTACTCAAACAACAGAGTTAAGACTTTCAGGTTCCTACCAGGACTGAAAAAACTGGTCTCCCCCGTTTGTTAGTACTTATTTCATCAGCAATGGCAAAATTGTCAGTGGGGTGAAGGGTATATTTGGGGGGCTTCCCCTTCTCTCCACTTCCCTCATGCAACCAGCAGCTTCGTGTTCTTTCTCCTTTTGCCCTGCAGCAAAACCAGCACTTGAGAAAGGGCCTACAAAATATATTCCCATTAAGAAAGTGATGAAGCTTCCAAGACAGAAGCTTTGTGCCCTTGTGGGGAACAGAGAAGTGGCTTCTAACGTTTGTTGAATGGAGGCACCACGGACTAGTAGAATGAGCAAAGGTTTTGCTCACGTGCCACATTCAAGGTTCAAATCCCAGGTCTGCCACCTATAATTGTAGGTCGTGAGAGAGTCACTTCAGCTCTGCAGCACTCAGTATCCTCATCAGGAAATTAAAGATAATAACATCTAGACTGCAATGTTGTGGTGAGGGCTGGGCAATATCTGTAATGAGCTCCTAGAGGGCAGAGCTTGTGTCTGTTTGCCTCCGTTTACTGTTTATGTCATCACTAGAATAGTCTTGGAACCACGGGTAGGAGCTCAAGAAACGTCTCTGGAATGAATGAATGAAACGGTAGCCATTATAGCTGAAAGACTGCTCTGTGCCAAGCTGGCCTACAGTATTTCCTCCTTTCACAGGCAAGAAAGTGAAGCTGGATGCATGAGCTTGGTTTCCTGGGATCGCTGATTTTCCATTCTTTCTAACCCTTCCAGGGCAAAGAAGGAGCCTTCATGGTACGAGATTCCAGGACTCCAGGGACATACACTGTGTCTGTTTTCACCAAGGCCATTGTAAGGTATGGTGCTAACTCAGCAAAGTGGGGAGAGACAGTCCTGAGGTGGGTGAGCGATGAGCCACACACAGGAATGTCAGACAGTGCAAGAGTTAGAGGAGGCCCTAGAAATACTGTGTTTCCCTGATCGCTCTGAGAAAAACAAGGCTAGGGAGATTAAGAACATAACTGAAGTCACTTACCTAGAAAGTGACAGAGCTAGGGCCGGATGCCAGGTTGACTTCCCAGTTGGCATCCCTGAGTGCAAAGCTCTAAAGAAATAAATACCTGGTCCTGTATTTGATGCATTTATAATTTAATCCAAAGAATAACAGAAAAGATACTTTTGACTGCAAGCAAGAAAATATGAATTCTAGTTCTGGCTCTGCTAATAAAATCATCCACCATTTATTGAGTCCTTACTACATTCCAGAACCTTACAGATCCTTTCACTGGGGGCTGGTCACCTGGGTACCCTCTGCCTAGCACATAGCAAAATTCCAGACTCCCAGGAGAAAAGCAAGCATTGAGCATAAGCCACATTGTTTATACAAACAATTTAGGTATAGGGAGCCATCCTTATCAGTTAGAGAATGGTGAGAGCCCTCCTGAAATCTAAGTTCTCAGAAGCCAGCCAAGGGCCAGTCTTGCAAGCAGCCCTTTCTAAGGATAGCAGTCAGGGCTGCTATGATAACTCTGCTATACAAAGCCAAATAAGTACGAAGGGGCCAAGATGCTTCCTTAACATATGCTGAAGATTAGTTAAATCCACACAGCAGGGAAGGCAAACATGTAGCACATACAAGACGATTGTCCATTTTGAGGTTTTGGAAGAAACATCACCAATCCATCATGGCACCAATCCTGAGTCCAGATGCAGCCTCAGAGTCCTTCTTAATACAGCACCCAAGGCCAGCCTGTCAAGACTGACACACAAGTTGAAATATATCTGCCATCCATGTGAGAGGGCAAAAAACAAAGCTAATAGGAATCTGCTACCAGTAGACATTTCTGTCTCTAAACATTGCCTTTTAATAATCACTGCATTTATGTTTCATTTGTTTAAGTGAGAACAACCCCTGTATAAAGCACTATCACATCAAAGAAACAAATGACAACCCCAAGCGATATTACGTGGCTGAAAAGTACGTGTTTGATTCCATCCCTCTCCTCGTCAATTATCACCAACACAATGGAGGAGGTGAGTTCTAAGGGACAAGGCCAGAGGGGGACCCTCACAGGGGAACTTGGAGAAAAGTGACAAACACCCAGCTGGATTTCTTCATCTCAGACAAACTGACCATAAATAATAACTATACAAATAGAAAAGGATGCCAAATATTTGATTATATAACATATTCTTCATTAGCAAATTCTGCTGCTGGAATCATGAGATTTCACCACCTGCCCACCTGTGACATTATACCTCTTCTCAGGGAAGATGTAATATCAGTGATTGGGCTTTGGAATTTGTTTTCCAGAATAAAAATAGCTTTTGCATTGGATTATATTTTTTCCTGGTGATTTGACTTGGATGGTTGCTATGGTAAAACTCTAATGACTGCCTTTCACTTTGTAATCAACCCAGGCCTAGTCACTAGACTCCGGTATCCAGTTAGTTCCTGGAGGCAGAAAGCCCCGGTCACGGCAGGGCTGAGATATGGTAAGCAGTGCATTTGGGAATGTTATTCATTTGCACTAACTCACATCCCTAGAGGTCTGGGGTAAATTCTGAATGGACTTCCCCAGACGTAAAATGATCATTAAACAGGTACACTGTATATCTGGAGATGGTGTGCACAAATGAACATTTACAATGTGTGTAAGATTACATCTATACGTATGCACATTTATCTAGGTCAAATCAATGTCTATTGGTTTTAGATGACAGTTCATCAATGAAGTGTTTACTGAGCACTTACTTTGTACAGAGCACTCTGCTAAATGCTATTAGAAAAAAATATTAGGAACCAGTGCTATAGTACTGTGTTCTTGCATATTTTCTAGAACTTCTGTATCATCTAGTTTGTTAGGTATGGGTCCATTGCAAGTGCTGTAAGCTAGCAGCATTCAGAAATGTCTGTCTGCATAGCACTGTGTTAAATTTGTTTGAAAGCTTTTAGGCAGGGCATGCATCTCTAGGGCCATAGGCGCTACTATTCCTTCTTGTCCTGTGGAACTGTTTCACCCACTTGTGATTTTCTGCCTGCATCCCCTGGTCCAAACTGTCCTGGTCGAGGAGAAGGCTGGTGTACCTTTCATTTTATATCTTCTAGATTGGTGGTTCTCAAGCTTCACTGTGCATCAGAGTTACATAGGATGCTTAAGAAAAGTGTTGACTTCCAGCCCCGACCCAACGTTTACCAAAACACAGTCCCAGACAGTGGGGTCCTGGGGTTGCCTTTTCAACAAGTGCCCTAGGTGATTTTGACACAGGGGTTAGAGGGTGATACTTTGAGAAACAGTGTGTGGGCTCTCCATCCCTAACCAGCACCATATCTGCACACATTAGGTGCTCGGTACTGTTTTCTGTTGAGTCTGTGCCTCAAAGAGATAGAAACTGAACTGTTTATGGTACTAGACCAAGCATCAGGAAAGGTTAATGCCCCTCAGCCTCCTTATAAAAATAAGATAATTCTAATGCCTGTGAAATCCGAATGTGCCCATGCTGGATGGAAGCCCAGAGAGTATTTTACGAACCCACTCATTTTTGCCAGTGTGAAAATTGAGACTCGGATCCCTTTTATTCTTTTTTTGAGCATTTATTGAAAGCCTACCTATGTGCGAGACTGTGTGCTGGCTTGCACCTCTGTACCAGTCCTCTTGGAATCCACCACCTTACCCCTAACCCCTGCTAAGGCCTAGCAAGTGCTATGTACATAATGGATGCTCTTGATGGATGAATGAATGAACGAATGACCAGTTCAAATAAAACTTGCTCTATGTGAAAAATGACAATAAAAATTTTTCAATCAGGTATAGGAAATGGTTGGGGCCTTAGAACCCTGTCATTGACTTTCTTTAATATCTCAACTAATGCCATCCTCCTTTCTCTTTCCATGTAATCGTCCCCATGCACATTTTTCATGGCTTTCAATACATATTCTATGTTATTATTTGGGAAAAAAGATACTTTTATCTATCTATAGTTCTAAGTATACAGGCTTATACCATTTGCCATCTTTGAGTTATATTAACAATAGGCTAACATTCTGTATAGGGCTATATAGTCTCCTGGGAGTCCTATACTTCATATCTACTGCTTGCCAACTCTGGAAAACTCTTTCTCTTCCAGGGAAATGGGTGATTGATCCCTCAGAGCTCACTTTTGTGCAGGAGATTGGCAGCGGGCAGTTTGGGTTGGTGCATCTTGGCTACTGGCTCAACAGGGACAAGGTGGCCATCAAAACCATTCAGGAAGGAGCTATGTCAGAAGAGGACTTCGTCGAGGAGGCTGAAGTCATGATGTGAGTGGCCAAGACAAGAGTATGCAGAGATACCTTGGGAAGGATGTTCTGTACTATGCTCTTTGAATACCATTCTGATGCCATCTTGTGCCACCTCCCTGCTCAAGTCCAGCGATGGCTTCCCATGGTATGGAGAATAACTCCAAGCTCCTCACTGTGGTCTAAAAGGCCCACCGTGGTCTGGCCCTGCCCGCTCCCCAATCTCATCTCCTGCCCATCTTTCCTCTGGTTCCATGACATGCCAACCACACTGGCCTTCGTTCATTCTCACGTACACCAGCTGAGTCCCTGCATTCTTCAGGTCTCAGCTCAATGAGACATTTTTGTTTGGGGGAGGGAGTGTATTTTTGGGAGACTAAACTTAGACCATCTCACCCCTTGCCATTTTTCTCCAGGAAACTCTCTCACCCCAAGCTGGTCCAGCTCTATGGAGTGTGCCTGGAGCAAGCCCCCATCTGCCTGGTGTTTGAGTTCATGGAACACGGCTGCCTGTCAGACTACCTGCGCAGCCAGCGGGGGCTCTTTGCTGCCGAGACCCTGCTGGGCATGTGCCTGGACGTGTGTGAGGGCATGGCCTACCTGGAAGAGGCGCGTGTCATCCACAGAGACCTGGTAAGAGGGCGTAGGGCAAAACCCTACAGGTCCAGGGTGAAGGCACATGTCCCACTGAAATTAGAGCTACGGAGACTGGGAATGCATGAATCAATAACAAGGCATAAGCCCTCTTCCTTCCTCTCTCAACTTCTTCCTTCCTCCACCCACTGTGGGATGTCCTCATGGGACTCAGATCTGGGCTCTATTTCCAGCCCCACCTCTGACTTTCACCCTCTGAGTTGGAGTTTACATTCTTTCTAAATAAAGCTAACAGCCTCTCCTTTTTAACCTCTCTGTGCCTCCTTTTCCTCTTGGTAAAATGAAAGAAATTGACAAGCACATGTTTCTCAAAATGTTATCCAAGGATCTACCAGGATCACATTGGGGTGATCCTAGAACCATCCTCAGAATTTCTGGGGGTTGAGGTTTGGGAATATTCATTTTAACATGTCCCCCCATGGGATTTGCAGGCACATTAAAATTTGAGACTCATGGGTCTTTTCTTGGTAAGGGCTCTTCCAATCGAATTAGGGACCATGTACCATCCCTACTGAGGAATAGTTTTAAGAGGATTAGCAACTTCAACACATTCTTATTTTAGTCAAATGGGTGACAGCTTCTTCATATCATCCCTGAGGTTAACATCAGGTTGCACTGGAGTTTACAGTTGGTTACACAACACCATGGATTTTTCTTCTGATTAGGATCCCAGGAATGAAGATGAAAGACCAGATTTACTCATCCTGATAAAGGATTTTAACATACAACTTTCCATCAGGCACTAGTGAAGCTTAACTAGCATTTGTGAAGCTCCTCATTGCTTCTGCACAGCAGCACATGGAAAAGCAAAGGACTGTGATTATAGGAGACTCCTTAATTACTGATTACCCACCAAGTTTTCCTTTCCCTTTCGTTTGCCTGTCTCTGCTCCAGGCTGCCCGGAATTGTCTGGTTGGAGAAAACCAAGTCATCAAGGTGTCCGACTTTGGGATGACAAGGTAATACGGACCTGTGGTGCCGGCAAAGTCTCAGGAATGGGATGCAGGCCACCAGGACACTCAGACGATCTCTCTCCACTCTCTCCCCAGGTTCGTCCTTGATGACCAGTACACCAGTTCCTCAGGCACCAAATTCCCGGTGAAGTGGGCATCCCCGGAAGTCTTCTCTTTCAGTCGCTATAGCAGCAAGTCGGATGTGTGGTCATTTGGTAAGTGTCATTCTGGCCCCACTCCCACATGACCTGGGACTGTGGGCCAACTGTTTTATTTGTCAAATTCAGGCAGCCTTACTTGCCCTGAACACTGAATGGTGAGGGCGTCCCACTGAGAGTCTGTACAAACAGCTCTGAAAGGAATGAAGGGGCCCTCATTATTGCATCTATTCTTGGACATTTTTGAAATAGGGGCAAAAATAAAAGCAAAAACAGGATGCTGGTGATAGCTGCTGTGATATCAAAAGCTGGAGCCAGGAGATTAGCATATGAGCCCTTGAGAGCAAGGATCATGTTTTTTCCAACATTATATTTATTCTCACATTCATTCCCACATTTAACTCTCAATAAAGTATTTTACCCATTCATTCAACAACGATTTATTGAGCATCTACTACATGCTAGGAGCTAATTTAGGTGCTCACAAAGCAGTGGTACATAGGATAGAAAAGGCTCCTATTCTCTTGGAGCCAAGTTGTAAGGGGAGACAGTAACAATCATGCAAACAAGCTAACAAATATGTGTATAAGATAAAGTCAGGTAGCGGTAAGTGCTATGAATAAAACAAAAGAGTAATGGGAAAGAGAGTAACTGGAAGGGAGGGAGGGTCTGTTTTAAATAGCAGGGTCCGGGAAGGCCTCTCTGAGGAGGTGACTGTTGAGCAGAGAGCTGAATGATGAGACGGAGCTGTCTCCATTTGAAGGTCCAGGGAACAGTGTCTCTAACAAAGGAAGCGGCAAGTGCCAAAGCTTGGTGTGTCCAAAGAAAAGAGGTACTGACTTAGTGGGAGAACAGTAGGCAATGAAATCGGCAGGCCATGGTAAGGAATTAGAATTTCTTATAAGTGCAAATGGGCAAGAATGAAAAGACAAAATGAATGATGCCGGTGTGGCAAGAAGTACTAAATATTCTTGCTGGATGTGTCATGTCTTTCTAAGCCATAGTTTTTGCATATTAATGTATACAGAAAACTATACTGGACAACCTCTTTGACTTGGATTGTAAGAAGGATTCTACTTCGGACAGGAATAGTTTGGAGTTTGATGTTGTCATTCTATGTGAAGGGAAAGTTTGCCAAATATATTGACTAGTAGTAGAAACCAGGGAAAAGATGACTAATTAAATCTCTTACGAGGAGAACTAACTAATCTTCTCCAGCATTTTAGAATACCCATTTCCAACAACCAAGTGATTTTTGATTTTGAGTCCTTCTGAATTGTTCCTTAAAGTAGTTACCCTGTTCAACAGGCCTAACTATGACTTTGTTAGTCAAATTTAAGGTACAGAATGAACTTAGAAGAAAACAAACTGCGCTTGAGCAACCTCACATTCTCTTTTCCCCAGCGCATATAACTAGGAAGGGTATGGCTGATATGTGGCCACTCTCTATCGGTACGGCGGGTCATGCTGCACCAAGCCAGGTGTCCCATAAAGAGATGTTTGCAGCCAGGGCCACTTTGTCGCATTCACCTGCTGACTCGGAATGGGGTTTATTCTGCCACAGGTTGTCAGCCTAGGACTTTGCTGCTGCATCTTATAATTAGAGGGTTGAGCTAAAGTCCATCCCTTCCTAGGATATGTCATCTGAAGTGTCTAAAGATGAGATTGACCGATGGAAGCAGAATAGAGGGGTGAGAAAACTGGGGTGGCAAACCTGAGAAACAGAAACCTGGATGGAGGAGAGCTTTTGCCTGCCTCAAGGCCACTGGGCTTTGTCACGCATTTTGAGGTTTTTCCCCTAATTAACTGCACTATTTTTTTTAACATCTTTATTGGCGTATAATTGCTTTACATTGTTGTGTTAGTTGCTGCTGTATAACAAAGTGAATCAGCTATAGGTATACAGATATCCCCATATCCCCTCCCTCTTGCGTCTCCCTCCCACCCTCCCTATCCCACCCCTCTAGGTGGTCACAAAGCATGAGCTGATCTCCCTGTGCTGCGCAGCTGCTTCCCACTAGCTGTTTTACATCTGGTAGTGTTTATATGTCAATGCCATTCTCTCACTTCGTCTCAGCTTCCCCTTCCCCTTCCCCTTCCCCATGACCTCAAGTCCATTCCCTACGTCTGCGTCTTTTTTCCTGTCTTGCCCCTAGGTTCTTCAGAGCCTTTTTTTTTTTTTTTTTAGATTCCATATGTATGAACTGCACTATTTTAAACAAGTCAACTAACCTCTTTGGGCCTTACTCAGTTCCTCAATGCATCACAAGGTTTGCATGAAAGCAATTGTTTTCCAGCCAGCTTTCCCCCATTTTCCAAAGAAATCTCACCAGAAATCCTGGCATCTTGGGGTACTAATTGGTCTTATTTACTGAATTTCCAAAACTCCTGAGGCATTTCTGAGGATCCCTTAGAAATTCTAATCCAGTTGTCTGGGCTAGGGCCCAGGATCTGCCATTGGAACAAATTTCTGAGTTGATTTTTCAAAACTTCAGATGTTTTAGGGATCATACTTTGGAAAACTCTGCCCTCAGGATCTCTGGACTATGCTTTGAAAACCACTGGATTAGGTGATCTGCAAGCTCTGTTCCCACTCTGACAACCTATGAATAGATGAGTACATAATAAAGCTGGGTGTGACATTTCTACTGAGGGCAAAAAAGGAAAAGGGATTAAATCGGAGGTCAAAAATGGACAACCTAAAGATTTTTGCTTGGTTAACACAGTATTTCTTTTAAATCAAATTGAGTTTATATTTTAAAACTCCCAATTTATGACTTATCTTTAAAAAATCAGAAAATGTGGCAATTCAGAGCCCTCATTCCCATGTGCCCTATGCCGGCTGGAGCTAAATCACAGCTGCCCCTTTGGGGACAGAATTTTTGACCTCCAGTTTTTCACAGTCCTCCCTAGTCCCTATTATACAGACCTCATCCACTCCATTCATCTATATCATGTGTAGACATTTGAGTTTACATCGCCTGCAACTTTTAGCAGTAGCATTTGAGTTAGATATAACAAAGCGCTGAGCTTGAACATTCTTCACCACTAGAAAGGTAGGGAAATCGCTCTTTAGAAATAGCACAGGCCTAATAAGCCTCAGGTGGCTTTTGATATTGTACTTTCTGGAGGTAGGGACTTGAATCTTAATGTCAAGGAGTCTGTGATTTCTAGAGGTAAGTTGGTTTGTTCACTATTTAGGAACTTTATCACTAGCTGTTTCGATTCGCCATTTCTCATAGGTGTGCTGATGTGGGAAGTCTTCAGTGAAGGCAAAATCCCGTATGAAAACCGAAGCAACTCAGAAGTGGTGGAAGACATCACCACTGGATTTCGGTTATACAAGCCTCGACTGGCCTCCTCACATATCTACCAAATCATGAATCATTGCTGGAAAGAGGTCAGTAAAGGAAGTGGTTCCCCCCCCCATTATAATCTGCAATTGCAGGGTCTGCCCCCATCCCTGAAGAAAGGAACCCTCTCAGAGGATGAGGCAGTAGGGATGACAAAATAGATTAGCAAGAAAGTGACGTTGAGCATCTATTAACTAAAGGAGTTACTCATCCCTAGAAGAGCTGGCAGGGACCTTAAATGTTATTTGATTTGTAATATAATGTCACAAGCCATCAATATACCATCAGAAAGGAAGAGTGGGGAAGGCCTATGTCAATTTTTTTGAGAAAAAAAGCATCTGTAACATCATAAAACCATTAAATATACATGAAGTTAGTTCTATAAACTGGAAAACAGAAGTTCACTGGTGCTGTGAAACTATTAAAATGACTGAATTAAAATTCATTTTATTCATACAACAATTCAGAATGGGAGCCAATTACTCTGCACCCTCCCAGACATCTCAGTTATCCTTGGGTGGCAGGCTATGCCTTAAGCCACATCAGCATGAATGTTAGATGTCCTTGGGTGAGTTAGCAAATTTTAAATTTCAACCACAGTTGAAAGTTGCTGAATAGAGAATTAACACAAATTCGGATCATGGAAGGGTAACAGGGGGGATTTAAAAAGTTTAGGATACTTGGGTTTTATCTCAGTTTTATCATTTCTTAATCATTAATCATGGGCCATTCTCTGAACCTCCTTTTTCTTACTGTAAGATAATTAAATAATGTTTGCTCTGTAAGTTCATAGAGCTTTTGTCATCAGAAACAAAGAAATAAACCATAAAGACATAAAGAAGGGTACAAAACAAATCTAGTCCACTTCTCAAGGATTAAATACTATAACAATTATGATAGCTGACATTTAGTACTTTTTTCTTTTTTAAATTTTTATTAATTTTTAAAATTTTTGTTTAGAAGTTTTAGGTTTATAGAAAATTTGAGCAAACAGTGCAGAGAGTTCTCCCCTATAAATAACATTTTGCATTAGTGTGGTACATTTGTTACAATTATTCTACCACCACTGATACATTATTATTAACTAAAGTCCATGTTTTACATTAAGGTTCACTGCTTTTTTTGTACAGTTCTCTGAGTTTTGACAAATGTATATCATGTATCTACCATTATAGTATCATACAGAATAGTGTCACGGCCTTTAAATGCACTGTGCTTCACCTATTTATCCCTTCCCCTCTTCTTCCCAAATCCCTGGAAACCATTGATCTTTTTATTGTCCAAGTTCTGCCTTTGCCAGAATGTCACATAGTTGAATCATACAGTATGTAGCCTTTTCAGATTGGCTTCTTCCATTTAGAACTATGCATTTAAGATTCATCCATGTCTTTTCATGGCTTGAAAGCTCACTTCTTTTTATCACTGAATAATATTTCCATTGCATGGATATACCATAGTTTGTTTATCCATTCACCTACTGAAGGACATCTTGGTGGCTTCCAGTTTTGGGCAGTTATGAATAAAGCTGCTATAAACATTTGTGTGCAAGTTTTTAGATGGACATAGATTTGTAGCTCAATTGGGTAAATATCTAGCGGTGTGATTCCTGGATCATATGAAATGAATAGTTTCATAACACTATCATACGAAAATGTTTAGCCTTGTAAGAAACTGCCAGACTGTCTTCCAAAATGGCTACCATTTTCACATTCCCACCAGCAATGAGAGTTCCTGTTGCTCCACATCCTCACCAGCATTTGGCATTGTCAGTGCTTTGATTTTAGCCATCTTAATAAGAATATAGTGGTATCTCATTGTTATTTTAATTTGCAAATTCCTAACATATGATGTTGAGCATCTTTTCATATGTGTATTTTCCATTTGTATACCTTTTTAAATGAGGTAACTGCTTAGATCTTTGCCCATTTTTTAATAGGGTTATTTGTTTTCTTGCTTTTGAGTTTTAAGAGGTCTTTGCATATTTTGGATATAAATCCTTTATCAGATATGTTTTAAAAACATTTTCTCCCAGCCTATGGCTTATCTTTTCTTTCACTTAACAGTGCCTTTTACAGAACAGAAGTCTTTTACAGAGCAGAGGTTGTTAATTTTAACAAAGTTCAACATCAATTTTTTTCTTTTATGAATCGTGCTTTTTGTGTTGTATCTAAAAACTCATTGCCAAACCCAAGGTCACCCAGGTTTTCTCCTATGTTATCTTCTAGAGGTCTTTTAAGTTTTGCATTTTACATTTAGTTCTATGATCCATTTTGAGTTAGTTTTTGTGAAGAGTGTCAGGTCTGTGTCTAGAGTCATTGTATTGCATGTGGATGTCCAATTGCTCTAGAACCGTTTGTTGAAAAGACTACCCTTGCTCCATTGAATTGCCTTTGCTCCTCTGTCAAAGATTTGACTGCATTTGTGTGGGTCTATTTCTGGGATCCCAACTCTATTCCATTGACCTATTTGTCTATTCTTTCACCAATACCATGCTCTCTTGATTACTATAGCTTTATAGTAAGTCTTGAAGTCAGGAAGTATCAGTCCTCCAAACTTGTTCTTCTTCAGTATTGTGTTGGCTATTCTGAATCTTTGGCCTTTCCATATGGAGTTTAGAGTTGGTTTGTCAGTATCTACAAAATAACTTGCTGGGATTCTTGTGATTGTGTTGAATCCATACATCAAGTTGAAAAGAAATGACATCTTAACAATAGCAAGTCTTCCTAACCACGAACATGGAATATTTCTCGATATATTTAGCTCTCCTTTGATTTCTATCTTTAGAATTTTATATTTTTCCTAAAATAGACCCTGTACATATTTTATGAGATTTATACCTAAATATTTTCTTTTTTAGTCTTACTGAGTGCTTATTTTATGTTGCATTTTTATATACAATTTTATTTAATTCTCACAACAATCTTATGAGATTGATAGTATTATTATCCCCATTTTACAGATGACAAAACTGAGGTTCAAAAAGGCTAAGTAACCTGTTCAAAGGTCACACAGCTAATGAGTAGAAAAGCTGTGATTCAAAAGCAGGCCATATGATTCCAAAATACCTGCTGTTAACAACTAAGACATAATGGCCTCAAATACAATATATATAGAAGCATATTTAAAACTCAGCAGAGGGGATTGCTGTTTAACTCTGGTTTGCTTTGGAATTAGCTATGACACACAAGTACAAGGAAATCACAGAGTTCTTTTCTTCCCTCTCTAGAAACCAGAAGACCGGCCACCTTTCTCCAGACTCTTGAGTCAACTGGCTGAAATTGCAGAATCGGGACTTTAAAAGAGACTCAGTGCCAGGCCATGGGCTGCAGATCCTGAGTGGGGCAAGGAGGTCTTCCCACCACAGAGCATTAAAAGCTGCCACCATCCCAGGACTCCTCAGAGGCAACTGGCCTGTGGCGCCAGTCCCTAAGCTGCCACGGAGGCAGCGGCCTGATAGAGGCGGGCACCAGGCCACAGGCAGGAGGCTCAGCCACTGAACTGGGAGCAGGGCCAGAGCAGTCTGTACCCTTCCTCCAGCCTCTTATCTTGTGTGGAGCACAAACCTCAATCGACAGCTTTCAAGCAACATTTCTTGCACTTCTTAGAGAAAGGGAGAGATGGGGCAGGACCCTGGATTATTACCCTTATTGTTATTTTAAACATGGACCTGAAGTTCATGGTCAAGGGATTTTCTATTTGACCTGACAACACAGAATCCCAGGATATGGGGCAAGATGAACAAGGAGCATGACTCTTTTTCAAGGAGAACTAGTGAGTTAATTAAAGTCACAAAGAGTAAGCTCTGCCTCTGTGATGCTGTCAACCACAGCTTCCTGCCTTAGAGGATGATGGAACAGCTGCTCACATTAGAGGCCGGATATTCTGAGAAGCAGCTTTATGAGGTTTTACTCATAGAGTACACTGCCACCTCTCTCCTTGAAGGCAGCATAATGGACTGGGGTGAACAATTCTGATCTCACCGCTGGTGTATTGGGTATCTGGTGTCTGGGCAGAAAGAGGGCATCAGATGGTGGAAACACCTGGTACAGGAAAAGGCCTTAGGTTGTAACCACTTGGATGCTCGTCTTTACTACCAAGCCAAGCAAGTGACTCTGAGTCCCCTTCTATGCCGAATGCTTCCACAGGCATCCTGGGAGGAAATCATGGCTTCCGTAAACACTGACTTACTGAGACCTCCAGGAATCAGTCCCCTCTCTGCATTCTTTTATCCTCATCAACAGAGTGCAGACTTGTGCTGGGGAGTGTGGCCTGGCAGAGAAACTGAAGCTGGTTTAGGCCCTAGAGATTTGCAACTTTAAGGTTGAGACTTCCAAGTCTCCCCAGATTCTAAGAGAGGAGTAAGAGGTCTGTTCTTGTTCAAGCCATCTGGATGGAAACTGAGTCAGGCACCGAGTGGGGGGCTTCCAAGATGCGCAAGGATGCCTACTGTTGATTGAGCACTTGAATATGCAAAATGAATATGTACTGAGCTACAAGCCTTAACTGCAGAATCTCAGTTCACCCTGAGTTCACACCAGTGCAGTGAGATATTATTATTATTCCCATTTTACAGATAATGGAACTTAGGCTTTGAAAAGCTTGGACACCGGCCTGAAGTGACAGAGCTAGGAAGAATACAGCCCACCTCTGTCTGACTGCAATGCACAGTTTCTCTATTTTTATTCAACACTGCCTTCTACTGAGGGTGAAAGGGATTGCTGAGGAGGTAAGTACAGTAGAGGGGAAAGTCCTAGAGAGCCAATAAAGAAGCCAACACAGCACCATCAGCAAGTAAAGCTGCTCCTGCATAGACCAGGGTGGCTGGCGGTATAGCCCTCCAACTTGGAATAGGATCTTTTTTTCCTCATCTGTATCCTCACCTTCATCAGAGTTAATGACGTTGGAGTTACTAAAGGAGTAATTAGCCCTTTGATTCACTCAACCCACCAGAGTCATATTGCATGAGGCAACTTGTAGATGAGCTTCAAAGCAGCTTTAAAAGATTCTCCTGCAGAAGTATAAATACTTCCTTGAATTATCACTTCAGCTTTGAGCCGGCTGCGGTCTTCTTGGACACTTTCTGGGGAAGGGTATTCCTTGATGTAAGAGAGATTTAATTTTCATACAGCATTCAGGGAAAACTCTTTTTGGATGGTGTTGAAATCAGCTCTTCCTAAAAAATCATGTGATATTTTGACCGGCTGAAGATGCAGATGTACAACTTTTAAGTATAATTATTGCGAAACTGGTAGCTTCAAAAAAAAACTATCATTTAGAAGATGATATTTCTCAACTTATCCAAAATCATCCCTGTTTACTTTTTTGGCATTTTGTACATTCTTTTTTGGAACCTTTAATTAGAGATGATTTCGGGAACATCCAGCCTAGAAGGAAAACATCAGAATTGACTGATTTCTGTGGTATGGTTTAGAAAAATTCTCCCTTACATGGTATTATCTTGTTCAAGCTCAGAATCATTGAGGCTTTAACTTAATATGTGTCAGGAGGTTACCTCTCAGTGTCCTGCAAAATAGACTTCTGCCTGTTTGGTTTTTGGCTTTTTTTTTTCCTTCTCACATTTTGAAAACGGTGCCATGTGCTCCCAGGGAATTCCCCTATGCAAAGTTTTAGTTCTAGATGCATTTTATAGATTTTGCATTGTGCCCTTTTGAGACTATGTATTTATATTTGGATAGATTGAATATTTATTAGTGTACAGTGATTGCTAATGTTCACAATTAAAATGTTACAAATATCTCTTATGCTTTGTAAATCACACCAAGTTAAAGGTTGGGTCTAGCAAATAAAGCTGTGCATTTTAGTAAATAGGGTATGTATAGCCTGGGTCCATACTTATCCCAACGTCAGACAACCAAAAGTTTTCCATAAATAATAATGGTTACATAGTTTCACATTCCACAGACAAATAAAGACTATACATTGTTCAACATTGTTTCACCAAGTAAATATCAAATGCTTCCTGTGATCTCTGATATGCTGCACTGAGTGCTGCAGAAACAAAGATGAAAAAGACACAGTCTTTACTTTTAAGAAACTCCAGGTATGGTTGGGAAGGCAGACAAATAAACAAGTAAAATTATAATACAGCAATTAGAGCAACAACAGAAATAAGGTCAAAGTAGAGAAGAGCTGAGAAAAAGTGATGGAACCTATTGGGCAAAGGGCGACATCAGTGGAAACTTCTTAGAAACCTGCTACTGAAAGTGTGGTCCCCGGACCAGCAACAGCAGCATTACTAGCTTGTGAGAAATGCAAATTCTCTCTCCACCCTGAGATCCACTGAATGAGAATCTACATTTTAACAAGATCTACAGGTGATCATCTGCACATTAAAGTTTGGGAAGCACTGTCACAGAAGATATCGTCTCTGACTCAGTTTTGAAGATGAATTATGCTTTTTTTAGGCAAGCCAATGGGCAGAAATACTTTCCAGGTAGAGGGATAGAGGAAACAAAACATGGGGAAGCTATTATCAGTTTACCATTGCTGGGGCAAAGGGTGTGTGTGTGTGTGTGTGTGTGTGTGTGTGTGTGTGTGTGTGTG
>NW_021703768.1:132776879-132847894 GCF_005190385.1 Monodon monoceros
GTGTGTGTGTGTGTGTGTGTGTGTGTGTGTGTGTGTGTGTGTGTGTGAGTGTGTGTGTGTGTGTGTGTGTGTAGACAAGGACTTAGATCTTAAAACACAAAAAATGTTGGAACTGTAGTTGTAGAGAGGAAAAATGTCATTGAACAAGGAGAGAAGGTCAAATTTGTGTTTAAAAATATATTCTGGCAGCAGTGTGGAGAGTGGATTTGAGAGAGGGAAAGCTGGTGAAAGAGAAACCAATCTGGAGATGATTTCTGACTTGCTCCTAGTACCAAATTATTGTTCATACTCATTCTGTCATCTGCTATGTGGGTGACATGTGGAGACTGTAATTCGGAGCTCTTAAGCCACAGTTGGACAGCAAGGCACAGCTGTTCTCCTCCCTCTTAAAATCCCAGTGAAATAAGGGCTGGGTTATTATAGTTTGGGTGTATTGAGCTCTCCCTGTACCTTTCAGTTCACCAAATGCCCACATCCACTGCTGGAGCCAGCTCACGCACCCAGAGGACCATCAGGTACCAGTGAGAAAGCCTGTGGCTTCCACACAGTCCTTTGTGGGACTCACCTCTGGGCTTGACTCCCCCTGGCAAATGACCCACAGAGGAAGCTTCTAGAGCAGGATGGATGAACAGATCGGTTTCTCAGAGAGCATTTATCCTGCAGATCCTACTCTGCCTGGAACCTCCCAACACACAAGACCACCAAACTCAGGAAAAGGCAGAACATACCCCATTCAGCCAGATGGGCAGAGTGTGTGTGTGTGTGTGTGTGTGTGAGTGTGTCTTCAGTGACTCTGCATTTCTTCCCAAGTCATCATGAGTAGTTGGTTTCTGGGATAACTGAATCATACAGATACTGTTAGGAGGAGTTTTAGAGATCATTTGTTACCATTCACCTGCTATTACTTGGCACTGTGTCAGGTGTATACGATGAATAGGATATCAGTTGAGGACCAAACACATCACAGTCAAATTAAGATAATTCAAGGCAAGCCTATTTCAAAAGGACTGTTTAACACAGTGTGGGTTTAGAAGAACCATAGTAAGTAGTACATAGGGAAAGAACAGCCAAGGAACAGTTACCACGCCTAGGCCCAAAGAAATGAGGAACGGGAGTGGTCCCTTGCTTGTGGAAGCAGAGAGTCAGCTGGAGAAAGGTGCCTCGAGAGGACAGCACATTTAGTGAGAAACAGAGGAAGCCCAAGGCAGCAACACAAGGAGGAGGCTGTGGAATAAATATGCTGGCCCCACTCTCCTCCCTTCCCCCCATCAACTGCTGGGGTTTCTTGTTGGCCGAACCCAGCTGGAAGCCAGAGGACGAAGAAATCCTAGTAGAGGATCAGTCTGCAGGGGCAGGAGCAGGGTGAGAAGAGTGAAGTAGGTCTGGAGGAGCAAGAGAAGATATCCAGGGCTTCCCTGATGGCACAGTGGTTAAGAATCCGCCTGCCGATGCAGGGGACACGGGTTCGAGCCCTGGTCCGAGAAGATCCCACATGCCGCGGAGCCACTAAGCCTGTGTGCCACAACTACTGAGCCTGCGCTCTAGAGCCCGCGAGCCATGACTACTGAAGCCTGGGCGCCTAGAGCCCGTGCTCCGCAACAAAGGGAAGCCACCGCAATGAGAAGCCCGCGCACCACAACGAAGAGTATCCCTGGCTCGCCACAACTAGAGAAAAGCCCATGCACAGCAACAAAGACCAATGTAGCCAAAAATAAAATAAATAAATGTAAAAAAAAAAGAGAGAGAAGATATCCAGTACACATGCCAACCTTTCTGTAAGAAGCCTCAGGCTAGTAAAAAAGTCCAACACATAAATAAATACAGTTGATTTATGCTTTGCAGACTTTATACTTGCAAACTGCCTGCTCACTAAAATCTATCTGTAACCCCAAAGTCAATTCTTGCAGGCCTTTCACAGTCATTTATGACACGCCCATGCCCAGAGCAGAGAAAAATTTGTCACTCTACAGGCACATTCCCAGCTGAGGTCGAACAAGGCAAGGCCCTGCCTTCTCGTTTCAGCTCATACCATAAACTAGTGTCCTTCTTGAGGTCTATTTAGTGCCAAATTTTTTGCACTTGTGTACATTTTATTGGTCCTTTTGCTCTTTAAAGTGACCCTCAAGCATAGAGCTGAGATGCTGTCTCGTGTTAAGTGAAAGAAGGCTGTGATGTATCTTACAAGGAAAACATGTGTTAGATGAATTTCACTCAGCATGAGTTATAGTTCTGTTGACTGTGAGTTCAATGTTAATGAAGCCACAATACATACGAAACAAGGTGTTTTTGAACAGAAATGTGCATAAAACAAGGTTATGGGTAAATCAGGCGACTTTATTAAACATAACCACTGAATGATGAGAATCAACTGTGATTGCAAAGCACTGCTGTAGGTCATCTGATGGAGCAATGGTCACGATCCAGTGAGAGCACAGAGTGAAAATACCCAAGGAAGCAGGGAGGGCTTCAGAGAGGAAGTGATATTTCAGCTGTGTCTTAAAGGGTAAATGGGAGTTCCTAAGGAAGGGAAGGTCTGGAAGAACGTTTCAGGCCAGAGAAACCAGCATGCATAAAAACACATCTTATTCCACCTTCTTCCCTTGCATTAATTGGATGTTAGGAGTGGGAACGTTGGGGCCCAAAGCCAGCAGGTGCTGGAGAATCAGTTAAAGGAACCTAGTAGATTATGGTTCCTCACCCTCCAGGTTCACATCTACCCACACCCCGCTCTACCATCTAGAGCTAACAAGGAGTTCCTGATCCCTTTTCATTTTCTCAGACTCATTTTGACTACAAATGTCTATAAGCTGAGACAAGCTATACAAACATTTACTTGCTTTTCTGTTGTGTATATCTCAAAGCTCTTTCCCATTTAAGGTGATGTTTGACCTCTCCAGCAGCTTTGACATGGAAGGGTGGGTGACGGGGTCTCACTTGACAGAAAAGGGAAGTGAAACACAGCATGCTGAGGTTGTAGAGCAACTCAACACAAGTGAGAATAGAACTCAGATCTTATTCCAAGTCCTGCATTCTTCCTAAAGACCACGCCCAAATTCAAACCATGGTAATAATAATAAAAACAATAAAAGCTCCCATTTTTAAAAACATCTTTATTGGAGTATAATTGTTTTACAATGGTGTGTTAGTTTCTGCTTTATAACAAAGTGAATCAGCTATACATATACATATATCACCATATCCCCTCCCTTTTGTGTCTCCCTCCCACCCTCCCTACCCCACCCCTCTAGGTGGTCACAAAGCACTGAGCTGATCTCCCTGAGCTATGTGACTGCTTCCCACTAGCTATCTATTTTACATTTGGTAGTGTATATATGTCCATGCCACTCTCTCACTTCGTCCCAGCTTACCCTTCCGAATCCCTGTGTCCTCAAGTCCATTCCCTATGTCTGCATCTTTATTCCTAGTCTGCCCCTAGGTTCTTCAGAACCTTTTTTCTTTTTTTTTTTAGATTCCATATATATGTGTTAGCATATGGTATTTGTTTTTCTTTTTCTGACTTACTTCACTCTGTATAACAGATTCTAGGTCCATCCACCTCACTACAAATAACTCAATTTCGTTTCTTTTTATGGCTGAGTAATATTCCATTGTATATATGTGTCACATCTTCTTTATCCATTCATCTGTGGATGGACAGTTACGTTGCTTCCATGTCCTGGCTATTGTAAATAGTGCTGCCATGAACATCGTGGTACATGTCTCTTTTTGAATTATGGTTTTCTCCAGGTATATGCCCAGTAGTGGGATTGCTGGGTTGTATGGTAGTCCTGTTTTTAGTTTTGTAAAGAACCTCCATACTGTTCTCCATAGTGGCTGTGTCACTTACATTCCCACCAACAGTGCAAGAGGGCTCCTTTTCTCCACACCCTCTTCAGCATTTATTGTTTGTAGATTTTTTGACGATGGTCATTCTGACTGGTGTGAGGTGATACCACATTGTAGTTTTGATTTGCATTTCTCTAATGATTAGTGATGTTGAGCAACCTTTCATGTATTTCTTAGCAATCTGTATATCTTCTTTGGAGAAATGTCTGTTTAGGTCTTCTGCCCATTTTGGGATTGGGATTTTTTTTTTTTTTTTTTGATATTGACCTGCATGAGCTGTTTGTAAATTTTGGAGATTAATCCTTTGTCAGTTGATTCTTTTGTAAATATTTTCTCCCATTCTGAGGGTTGTCTTTTCATCTTGTTTATGGTTTCCTTTGCTGTGCAAAAGCTTTTAAGTTTCATTAGGTCCCATTTGTTTATTTTTGTCTCTATTGCCATTTCTCTAGGAGTTGGGTCAAAAAGGATATTGCTGTGATGTTTGTCATAGAGGGTTCTGCCTATGTTTTCCTCTAAGAGTTTTATAGTATCTGGCCTTACATTTAGGTCTTTAATCCATTTTGAGTTTATTTTTGTGTATGGTGTTAGGGAGTGTTCTAATTTCATTCTTTTACATGTAGTTGTCCAGTTTCCCCAGCACCACTTATTGAAAAGGCTGTCCTTTCTCATGTATATTCTTGCCTCCTGTATCAAAAATAAGGTGACCATATGTGTGTGGGTTTATCTCTGGGCTTTCTATCCTGTTCCATTGAGCTATGTTTCTGTTTTTGTGCCAGTACCATACTGTCTTGATTACTGTAGCTTTGTAGTATAGTCTGAAGTCAGGGAGCCTGAGTCCTCCAGGCCCGTTTTTCTCTCTAAAGATTGCTTTAGTTATTCGGGGTCTTTTGTGTTTCCACATAAATTGTGAATTTTTTTGTTCTAGTTCTGTAAAAAATGCCATTGGTAGTTTGATAGGGATTGCATTGAATCTGTAGATTGCTTTGGGTAGTATGGTCATTTTCACAATGTTGATTCTTCCAATCTAGGAACACAGTATATCTCTACATCTGTTTGTATCATCTTTAATTGCTTTCATCAGTGTCTTATAGTTTTCTGCATACAGGTCTTTTGTCTCCTTAGGTATGTTTATTCCTAGGTATTTTATTCTTTTGCTTGCAATGGTAAATGGGAGTGTTTCCTTAATTTCTCTTTCTGATTTTTCATCATCAGTATATAGGAATGAAAGAGATTTCTGAGCATTAATTTTGTATCCTGCTACTTTACCAAATTCATTGATTAGCTCTAGTAGTTTTCTGGTGGCATCTTTAGGATTTTCTATGTATAGTATCATGTCATCTGCAAACAGTGACAGTTTTACTTTTTCTCTTCTGATTTGGATTCCTTTCATTTCTGTTTCTTCTCTGATTGCTGTGGCTAAAACTTCCAAAACTATGTTGAATAGCAGCGTTGAATGTGGGCAACCTTGTCTTGTTCTTGATCTTAGTGGAAATGGTTTCAGGTTTTCACCATCAAGAACGATGTTGACTGTGGATTTGTAAAATATGGCCTTCATTATGTTGAGGTAAGTTCCCTCTATGCCTACTTTCTGGAGGGTTTTTATCATAAATGGGTGTTGAATTTTGTCAAAAGATTTTTCTGCATCTATTGAGATGATCACATGGTTTTTTATCCTTCAATTTGTTAATATGGTGTATCACATTGATTGATTTGCATATATTGACGAATCCTTGCATTCCTGGGATAAACCCCACTTGTTCATGGTGTATGATCCTTTTAATGTGCTTTGGATTTTGTTTGCTAGTATTTTGTTGAGGATCTTTGCATCTATGTTCATCAGTGATATTGGTCTGTAGTTTTCTTTTTTTGTGACATCTTTGTCTGCTTTTGGTATCAGGGTGATGGTGGCCTCGTAGAATGAGTTTGGGAGTGTTCCTCCCTCTGCTATATTTTGGAAGAGTTTGCGAAGGATAGGTGTGAGCTCTTCTCTAAACGTTTGATAGAATTCACCTGTGAAGCCATCTGGTCCTGGGCTTTTGTTTGCTGGAAGATTTTTAATCACAGTTTCAATTTCAGTGCTTGTGATTGGTCTGTTCATATTTTCTATTTCTTCCTGGTTCAGTCTCAGAAGGTTGTGCTCTTCTAAGAATTTGTCCATTTCTTCCAGGTTGTCCATTTTATTGGCATATAGTTGCTTGTAGTAATCTCTCATGATCCTTTGTATTTCTGCAGTGTCACTTGTTACTTCTCCTTTTTCATTTCTAATTCTATTGATTTGAGTCTCCTCCCTTTTTTTCTTGATGAGTCTGGCTAATGGTCTATCAATTTTGCTTACCTTCTCAAAGAACCAGCTTTTAGTTTTATTGATCTTTGCTATTGTTTCCTTCATTTCTTTTTTATTTATTTCTGATCTGATCTTTATGATCTCTTTCCTTCTGCTAACTTTGGGGTTTTTTTGTTCTTCTTTCTCTAATTGCTTTAGGTGTAAGGTTAGGTGTTTATTTGAGATGTTTCTTGAGGTAGGATTGTATTGCTATAAACTTCCCTCTTAGAACTGCTTTTGCTGCATCCCATAGGTTTTGGGTCATCGTGTTTTCATTGTCATTTGTTTCTGTGTATTTTTTGATTTCCTCTTTGATTTCTCCTGTGATCTCTTGGTTATTTAGTAGTGTATTGTTTAGCCTCCATGTGTTTGTATTTTTTACAGATCTTTTCCTGTAATTGATATCTAGTCTCATAGCATCATGGTTGGAAACAATACTTGATACAATTTTAATTTTCTTAAATTTACCAAGGCTTCATTTGTGACCCAAGATATGATCTATCCTGGAGAATGTTCCATGAGCACTTGAGAAGAAAGTGTATTCTGTTGTTTTTGGATGGAATGTCCTATAAATATCAATCAAGTCCATCTTGTTTAATGTATCATTTAAAGCTTGTGTTTCCTTATTTATTTTCATTTTGGATGATCTGTCCATTGGTGAAAGTGGGGTGTTAACATCCCCTTCTATGATTTTGTTACTGTCAATTTCCCCTTTTATTGCTGTTAGCATTTGCCTTATGTATTGAAGTGCTCCTATGTTGCGTACATAAATATTTACAATTGTTATATGTTCTTCTTGGATTGATCCCTTGATCATTACGTAGTTTCCTAGTCTCCTGTAGTAGTCTTTATTTTAAAGTCTATTTTGTCAGATATGAGAATTGTTACTCCAGCTTTCTTTAGATTTCCATTTGCATGGAATATCTTTTTCCATCCCCTCACTTTCAGTCTCTATGTGTCCCTAGGTCTGAAGTGGGTCTCTTGTAGACAGCATATATATGGGTCTTGTTTTTGTATCCATTCAGCCAGTCTAATGTCTTTTGATTGGAGCATTTAATCCATTTACATTTAAGGATATTATCGATATGTATGCTCCTATTACCATTTTCTTAAGTGTTTTGGGTTTGTTATTGTAGGTCTTTTCCTTTTCTTGTGTTTCCTGCCTAGAGAAGTGCCTTTAGCATTTGTTGTAAAGCTGGTTTGGTGGTGCTGAATTCTCTTATCTTTTGCTTGTCTGTAAATATTTTAATTTCTCCATCGAATGTGAATGAGATCCTTGCTGGGTAGAGTAATCTTGGTTGTAGGTTTTTCCCTTTCATCACTTTAAATATGTCTTGCCACTCCCTTCTGGCTTGCAGCGTTTCTGCTGAAAGATCAGCTGTTAACCTTATGGGGATTCCCTTGTATGTTATTTGTTGTTTTTCCCTTGTTGCTTTTAATATTTTTTCTTTGTATTTAATTTTTGATAGTTTGATTAATATGTGTCTTGGCATGTTTCTCCTTGGATTTATCCTCTATGGGATTCTCTGCAATTCCTGGACTTGATTGACTCTTTCTTTTCCCATGTCAGGGAAATTTTCAACTATAATCTCTTCAAATATTTTCTCAGTCCCTTTCTTTTTCTCTTCTTCTGGGACCCCTATAATTTGAAGATTGGCGTGTTTAATGCTGTCCCAGAGGTCTCTAAGACTGTCCTCAACTCTTTTCATCCCTTTTTCTTTATTCTGCTCTGCAGTAGTTATTTCAACTATTTTATCTTCCAGGTCACTTATCCGTTCTTCTGCCTCAGTTATTCTGCTTTTGATTCCTTCTCGAGAATTTTTACTTTCATTTATTGTGTTGTTCATCATTGTTTGTTTGCTCTTTAGTTCTTCTAGGTCCTTGTTCAACGTTTCTTGAGGGTTTTCTCCATTCTATTTCCCAGATTTTGGATCATCTTTACTATCATTACTCTGAATTCTTTTTCAAGTAGACTGCCTACTTCTTCTTCATTTGTTTGGACTGGTGGGTTTTTACCTTGCTCTTTCATCTGCTGTCTGTTTCTCTGTCTTCTCATTTTGTTGAACTTACTGTGTTTGGGGTGTCCTTTTCGCAGGCTGCAGGTTCGTTTTTCCCATTTTTTTTGGTGTCTGCCCCCAATGGCTAAGGTTTGTTCAGTGGGTAGTGTAGGCTTCCTAGTGGAGGGGACTAGTGCCTGTGTTCTGGTGGATGAGGCTGGAACTTATCTTTCTGGTGGGCAGGACCGCATCCAGTGGTGTGTTTTTGGGGTGTCTGTGACCTTATTATTATTTTAGGTAGCCTCTCTGATAATGGGTGCGGTCGTGTTCCTGTCTTGCTAGTTGTTTGGCATAGGGTGTCCAGCACTGTAGCTTGCTGGTTGTTGAGTGGAGCTGGGTCTTAGAGTTGAGATAGAGATCTCTGGGAGAGCTTTCGCCGTTTGATATTACATGGAGCTGGGAGGTCTCTGGTGGACCAATGTCCTGAACTCAGTTCTCCCACCTCAGAGGCACAGGCCTGACACCCGGCCAGAGCAGCAAGACCCTGTCAGCCACACGGCTCAGGAGAAAAAAAGAAAGAAAGAAAAAATAATAATAAAAAGAAATAAAGTTATTAAAATAAAAACTGAAAGAAAATTATTAAAAATTTTAAAAATTAAAAATAAAAGAAAGTAAGAAAGAAGAGAGCAACCAAACCAAAAAACGAATCCACCAATGATAAGTGCTAAAAACTATACTAAAAAAAAAAAAGGAGAGACAGAACCCTAGGAGAATCGTAAAAGCAAAGCTATACAGACAAAATCACACAAAGAAGCATACATATACACTCTCACAAAGGGTAAAAGGAAAAAAAAATATATCTATACATATAAAAAAAAAAGGAAGAGAGCAACCAAATCAGTAAACAAATCTACCAATGATAATAAACTCTAAATACTAAACTAAGATAAACATAAAACCAGAAACCAGTCAGTTCCATACAGCAAACCCCAAGTCTACAGTTGCTCCCAAAGTCCACTGCCTCAGTTTTGGGATGATTCGTTGTCTATTCAGGTATTCCAGAGATGCAGGGTACATCAAGTTGATTGTGGAGATTTAATCCTCTGCACCTGAGGCTGCTGGGGGAAATTTCCCTCTCTCTTCTTTGTTCGCACAGCTCCCGGGGTTCAGCTTTGGATTCGGCCCCGCCTCTGCGTGTAGGTCGCCTGAGGGCGTCTGTTCTTTGCTCAGACATGACTGGGTCAAAGGAGGGCTGATTAGGGGGCTCTGGCTCACTCAGGCCGGGAGAGGGAGGGGTACGGAGTGCGGGGCGAGCCTGCGGCGGCAGAGGCCGGCGGGACGTTGCACCAGCCTGATGCGCGCCGTGCGTTCTCCTGGGGAAGTTGTCCCTGGATCATGGGACCCTGGCAGTGGCGGGCTGCACAGGCTCTCGGGAGGGGAGGTGTGGATAGTGACCTGTGCTTGCACACAGGCTTCTTGGTGGCTGCAGCAGCAGCCTTAGCGTCTCAGGCCCATCTCTGGGGTCCGTGCTGATAGCCGCGGCTCGCGCCTGTCTCTGGAGCTCGTTTAGGCGGTGCTGTGAATCCCCTCTCCTCGTGCACCCTGAAACAATGGTCTCTTGCCTCTTCGGCAGCTCCAGACCTTTTCCCGGACTCCCTCCCGGCTAGCTGTGGCGCACTAGCCCCCTTCGCGCTGTGTTCACGCAGCCAACCCCAGTCCTCTCCCTGGGATCCGACCTTCGAAGCCCGAGCCTCTGCTCCCAGCCCCGCCCTCCCCGGCGGGTGAGCATTCAAGCCTCTCGGGCTGGTGAGGGCTGGTCGGCACTGATCCTCTGTGTGGGAATCTCTCTGCTTTGCCCTCCGCACCCCTGTTGCTGTGCTCTCCTCCGTGGTTCCGAAGCTTCCCCCCACCTCCCCCTGTCTCCTCCAGTGAAGGGGCTTCCTAGTGCCAGAGGTTCAGGTCCTGTCCCTATTCTTTTGTCTCTGTTTTTTCTTTTTCCTTATGCCCTACCCAGGTACGTGGAGAGTTTCTTGAATTTTGGGAAGTCTGAGGTCTTCTGCCAGCGTTCAGGTGTTCTGTAGGAGTTGTTCCACATGTAGATGTATCTCTGATGTATTTGTGGGGAGGAAGGTAATCTCCACATCTTACTCCTCCGCCATCTTGAATGCCTCCCAAAGCTCCCATTTTTGAGCATATATGATGGCTCTGCTTACTGTGTTACATTGATTGTTTCATTTAATCTTCCGAGAACCCAAGGGATGGAAACAATTATGATCATCTCAGTTTTGTAGATGAGGAGTACGGTGCTCAGTAACTTAGGAAAACCATTCATGGTCCCATAATTAGTAACAGGCAGAATTCGGGCTTGAAGCTAGACCTGTTGTTCCGAAATTCCATGCTCCCAACCATTCTGTGGGGTGGATTATAGGGCCACTATGCCAGCCTCTGAGAATACAGCAGCACAGCACCAACCTCATTGTACCTCGGCTATGTTGTTGCATTCCAAATCTGGTTTGGAATATGTTCAAACTCTCCTCATCCATTCTCATCCAAAATTATGGTAAATAGTATTTGTTTAAATAAAGATGAAAGGTCCTTTGCTGTCAAGTTCTATGTAAAATATCTGACCTTCAGGGGAGGCCAGTTCTCTAGAAGTCGCAGAAGTGAGCAAAGTGAGAAAAAGACAGCAGAGAAGAGAGGGAATGCATTTCCAAATGACCCAGGACAGATCTGCAATATTTCAATAGCAAAAAAGCCCCCAATATTTCATCTATAAAACAACAGAGCTACTTCTGAGGATTTTGTGAAGATAAAATTTGCCCATCCATACACGGTACTTGGCACAGAGACTAATCCCAAATAAACATCCAATAAATGTTATTGTAGAATATCTGCTTCAACAAATTTTCAAAGAAGGAAACAGGCAACTCCGTTTCCTATGGAAAGACCTGGGTGTGGGTCCAGCCAGCCTTGGGCAACCCTTCCCCTCTCTGGGCCCCAGTTCTTTCATCTGTAAAATGAGGCAGTTTTGAGCAAGTGGTCAGGTTTTATCTAATGGACAATGTAAATTGTGTAACTGACCATCAAATTTCCCTTTTCCTGCTAACTACATGAATGTTTAACTACACAAACCAAATGTGTGAGCCTACTGTAGAAACCCAAAGCACATGGAGATAGTTTTTGTATCATTCACATTTTCTCTCCATCTCATATCCCTTTTCCTTTCAAAAAAAATTATTACTGATTTAAAAACATTTTAATACAATGTGTCTCTACAACTTGCATTAACTGTGGTTTTAGAATAAGGTGACACAGTAATGAAAACATGGATTCTGTTTGGGAGGGGGAAATGAGGCTATATATAATTTTGGTTAAAAGTTAAAAGCATAAGTTTTGGTTTCACTACCTTGAGCAAGTTATTTAACCTGCCTTAGTTTCCTCAATTATAAAATGGGACTAACAGCTATAGTTTCCTCATAGGATAATTTTAAATATTAAATGAGATAATGCACTTGATAAATGTTAGCCATTATTACTAATATTAATATTTATGTTTTCTCTCTCCAGAACCAGTTCTTATGCCCATTTCAGATGCTCCACTATCGGTTTCTATGAAACAGGGTCTGCCGATGGATTTTAAAAGGAGACGTAGATGTCCTGACTTGGGGCTTTTCTAAAAACAAGGCAATGTCGCCACACAGACAACTGCAATGCGTGGCCCACAACTTTGCCAGGGGCGAAGCAATTCTCACCTTATAGCTGTGGTCCTCTCATTGCTGATGGTGCAGCCTGGGGATGGACGGGAAGGATATCTGAAGGCAGTAGACAGACGGCTCCAAATTTCAATGGCAACGTTTAAGCTTTCGCTTTCGATTATTCATTCAACCCACTTTTACTATTATCTCTATTATTTTACATAATAGAACGCCTGTTATGTACTAGGCACTGAGGATGCAATGGAGAGCAAGACACATCTCTGCTCTGTTAGATTTTATGTTCAAATGGTGGTATTCAGGCAAGTATGCCAACAATTACAACACAGCGTAACAAGTGGTAAGGTAGAGGAAGTCCAGGGAGTTATGGGAGCATGGACAGCTGACCCTAACCCAACCCAAACGTGGAGGGGTCATGGAGGAAGCAACAACTGAGTGGATACCAGAAGGATGACTAGAAGGTAGGCACCATTGTAGGGGAACAGTGTGGAAAGGGTAGGGAAAGGAGGAGAGATCAGTCCAAGCAAAAAAGCCTAGCTTGTGCAAAGGCCAAATGCAAGAGAGAACACAGCAAGTTTGGGGAACTAAAAGATTCCTCTTAGCTGAAGCACAGCAAGCTTGTTCACAGCAGAAGAGACTGGACAGGTAGACTCCAGATCATGGAGGCCACAGTAAGGAGGTTTGGCTCCATCCTGTGAGAAGTGAGGAGCTAGTGAATGCTTTAAGCATGGCAGGGGCATGTCCTTTGTTTTAACTCATGCAGTATTCCACATGCAGGGGGACCTTGGAGTATATCCAACCTACTTCACTGTAAAGATGGGGAAACATAGGTCAAGTGACTTATCTAAGATCACTTAGTTGCAAAACCAGGACCAAAAGGCAAGCCTCTGGATTTCCAAAACAGTGGTTTCAACAAAACCATATTGCTTCCCCTTACAAGCAAATAGAATTCAGGGGCCAGGGAATTATTTTTGCCCAAGATCTAACCAAACATATACATAATTGTCTTTTTTGTTTTTAAGCAACGTGTTCCTGCAAGGTGAAAAGACAAGGAAGGAATCACAGGGAGAAATAGGTCTTCCAGAAATCTACAGCATCTAAAATAATACGCCGTATAGAATGAAAATCCAATCTCTCATTGTTAGATATTTGTAATCACTGACACCCAAAATCCCAAGGATCACAGCAGAAAATTAAAAATTAAAAAAAAGAAAGAAACCTCACTTCTGTTTTTAAAGCCATCCTCCACAAACACACCCACAGCTTTCTCACATGGCACCAGGGACAGAATGTATATATATATATATATATATATATATATATGTCATCCTTTCTGAAATAGCAATTTAAATTAGTATGAGTGATGTAACATCAAACCACAAAGGATCATGAAATCCTGAGTGCTAGGGAAATGATGTGAGATCAGGGAGGGCAAAGACTTCCACAAGTTCTTTGCTGAGTGTTGAGTACTGTGGCTCCTCTATAAATAGTCCCTGATGGGAAGAGCTGAGTGATTAACTAGAAATTTGTGTGCCCTTTGGAAATATTTCAGAAAGGTTCTCCTGTAGCAAGACTTTACCCCTTAACTTTAAAAAGTCTCAAATGCTTTCAAATTATTTACCTTGTGAAGTAGGAAAGGCAACTCTTATTTCCCACATTGTAGATAAGGTGGCATCTCAGGAACAGAGTGGTGAAGTGACTTGCTCAGGGGTCCCAAGGTTGGAATTCGGTGCTGCCTAACTTTCACCTGGTTTGAGGGCTCACCAGGCTGCATCTCCATGAGAACCGTTTCTTTGGAGACTTAGAGCAGATAAGTCTTGAGGAGAAAGGTGCCTGTCCTCTCAGTTCTTTCCCGGGCTTTGCCGGTAAATACGTCCCGTCACCATGTACTTGCCTTTTTGTCCATGAGGCAATTAATACTTCCTGAATGAAGCTGAGGGAGATCCCTGCTTCAAAGAGGGCAGCTTCAGAGATTTGGCCCCAGGGAAGTGAAACGGAGGGTGAGAAGGTAATTTTGAACAGAGGAACAGCATTTGGGATCAGACTCCATTGGCGGAAGCCCCCTCTCCCCAACCCTCAGGTTTATTTTCTATCACTTCACCCTGTTCTTCTTCTTCACAGAACGTCTCTCAGTTGGAAATGGACATTTGCTAGGTACATTTATTCTCCAACTCTCCTAATAGATGATAAGCTCCAAAAGTGCCGGGGCCTGTCTTTTGTACACCAGTACCTACTCAGCTCCTGGCACGGTGCTTGGAACAAAATAGGTGCTCGATAAATACTAGGGAGATAAATGAGCACTTGGAAATAATGTGAGATCAATGAGGTCCGAAAGGAGCCCAAATCTTCAGTCCTCCTACTGCTGCAGGTGTGGTTCCCAGGCCTGAGGGGTCCTGGGGACAAGTTCTCCCTAAGCGGCGCGGCTGGCTCTCCCGGGGCGGGAGCCCGGGTTGCAGGTCCGGGCCGCGCCGGCCGCGCAGAGGGGCGCGCCCGCAGACCCTGGCCGCAGCCATTTCCTGCTCTTTGTGTGACAGCCGCAACGGCGAAGGGGCGGGATACCGGGGGCGGAGGAGGAGCCGCGGCGGGTGGAGGGGCGGGGCCGAGGGCGGGGCCCAGCGCGGCCGCAGCGGAGCGGAGCCGGGCAGAGCATCCTGCGCCCCGGCGCGGGCCACCGCAGTAGCCTCGGGCCGCTCCCCTAGACCTGCCGCAGACCCAGGTAAGCGGTGCTGGCAGGCCTTGGGGCCGGCGTGGGGACTGGGATGCTGCTGGGGATGGCGACGCGGCAGTAAGAATGCTCGAGGGGCCGGCACCTATTCTCCCAGCCCCGGGGGTGTGCTCAGCACGGCGGCTGGGCTAGCGCGGCCTGGGGGCCCCCGAAGCCCCCGGAGGCTGGGCCTCCGGCCCGGAACAGCTCCCTGCCCCCTGCGGCCCACCCTGGGCCCCGCGGCGCGTACCCCCTGCGGGAGGCGCCGACGCACGGCGGAGCTGGGGCGCGGCGGCTGTGGCAGCAGCAGCAGGTGCGCGGCCTGGGCCGGAGCCGCCGGCCGGGGAGGAAGCGGCGCTCATCACGAGCATCGGAGACACCTGCAGCGGCCGCGAGCCCGGCGGCGGCGGCGGTCTCCCCGCGCTCAGGTACTGCAGAGCGCCGGCCGCCGCCTCTGCCGCTCCGGCTACCATCGCCTCCCGCAGGGCCAGCAAGAACCGCCTGGGCCCGCCTGGCAGCCGCCTCGGGCACACAGAGCCCTTCAGTGAACGTGAGATGGGTGGGGCGAGGGGCGAAGAGGCGGCGTTTGGGGGTGGGGGCTTTAATGAGAGAGGAGGCACGCCTGACCTGCTTTGAAACCTTCCGGCCTAGCTCGCCCTCCCTCCCGGCTGTCTGGGGGCGGGGGAGGAGGTAGGGGAAAGGAGATGAGTGGGCTGACTCCTGGGGAAAAGGTTGGGTTTTCATGAGCTCTGAACAATCGGGAAGATGCCTACCTGTCAGTAGTAGGCTTCTGCTTTTCAGGGCAGCCCTCCCTCTCCATGGATATACACCGTCTAAAAAGGAAGAGAAGGGCGTGCTCTCCGTGTGCCAGTGGGGACGGCGGCGGGAAGCATGGTCCGAGAGGAGTATGGTTGTATTGAGAACCTGGCAGAGAAGGACGCTGGGACTGCCCAGGTGCCCTCCCCAGCCCAGGGAATTTGACCTCTGCTTGCCTAGTTTCCCCAGCACAGCAGAAAGACTCACCAAGGGCTGATGGGCTCTTACAGCCAGGCCAAGAAGGGGACAAGTATCTTTTCTTGCCAGCTCCTGGGCACCGCCTGCCTGTGCCCCCTTTAGGGCAGGGGGTGTCTTACGTTACTTTGGGGCACAGGCCCTGTTGCAAGCCATTCTGGCAACCATGAGATCACAGATGTTGGAGGGCAAAAATCTAGGTTCACATCCCTGGCAGGATGGTGAAGGCCTTGAAGGTTGTTTTCTCCACCATCAGACCTTCCTTCTCTGTGACCCTCCCTGAGACTGCCCACCTCCAGTTCCATACACTGTCCTGTGCTCCACCATCCCCCCACCCATTCTCCTGTGTCAAAAATTGTTTTCAAGAAAGGAGCCAATGAACACATTTATCCTCAAGAGCTAAATACACAAGAATTTCCCATTAGACCCAGGAGGTGTTTTAGAAGTCATCTGACCAGAAAGGAAACAGAGGCTTAGAGGCATTTTAATGGGAAACAACGCTTTAAGTAAATAATATTTGATATCTCTAATGGTGGAATTTCAGGCAGTGAGCTGGAAGTGGGAGTGGGGAGCTGGGTAGCAATTTTGGGGAACAGCTTGATGAAATGACAACACTTAGCAGCTGTCAGCTCTGTTTGCTGGCTGCAGGGGCAGCTTCAGCCCTAAGAGCAAAAATACCATAGAAGTAGTGTGTGTGTGTGTGTGTGTGTGTGTAACTGGTCAGGGGTTACTGTCACTAGAGGGTATTGTGGAGCACCCAGTGTACACTTGGAGGAGGTGAAACTTTCCTATAGAGAGTTACTTGTTGGCACTGGCTACCATCTGCCAGGGCAGCTCCGAGGCCACAAGGAGAGTGTGTTATTGCTCACAAAGCCAGTCCCTCTGGCTAGCTCTGCAGGCTGAGCCTCTGGCTGGGGGCATTAGCGCTCTGCTCACTAAGCTTCTTTATTATATTTCCTGGCCAGTTCTGACTGGTTCTGCAGGCACCCAAGCCTGCCTTATTCAGTCTCTTCTAGTAATGGAAAAGGAAAAACTCATTTTAGGTATTAGGCCAATAGTAGGGTGTAAAATCCACCAGGATCGGAGAGTTTTACTCCAATCAAATCAGAGGCTGGCCCAGAGAAGACAGTAGGCAAGAATTTAAAAACTGGAAAAGGGTCTCGGGGGAACAGTGCATGTCCCCCGTGATATATCATGCCCTCTCGGACATTCAGTGGGCCTCCGCTGCTGTCATTGATCAGCAAGCCGAATTAGGTGATGAATAGGCAACAAGCTAATTGACATTGGGAACCGCACTCCTGGAAAACAGTGCCGAGCTCCAGTCTCCATGTTTGAGGATCAGCCTACACTCTCAAAGAGGTTTCTTTTGGCCGCTGTTGGCCCCAGGGTTCCACCAAGAGCTGCACAAAATGGCCTTTTATAGCCTCCATGTGGCCACTGTAACAATGAGTCTATTTCTTTACTGGCAAGTATTAATTATTCACTTGTAGTTGACGAAACCAGGCATCAGTCACCTCATTGGAGCCCTTGTAAAAGGCCTTTGGTCTTATTGTTCTGAGGAGCAAAGCTAAGCCTAGGGTCCAGAGGATGGATCCTGCATTAGTAGTGGAGGTGGGGCAAGAGGGTAGAGCATACTGTCACCTCGGGCAGTGACACGGTGTGCCCACAATGGTGGGGAAGGAGCTGGTACTTAATTGGATGCTCTAGTAAACAAGGGATGCATGCAAATGCTATGTAGAGTGTCTAGCACATAGTACTATTATATTTATATGTTTATCATTATAATGTATCAATTACATAATCATTAAGAATGTGGCTCATGCCACATTATATATTGTGTGTCAATTTAAGAACACAGATCTTTTATTGTTGTCATTGTTGGCTCTGCTAAAGGATTCAGTGACCTTAGAAGGCCTCCCACAGTGAAGGTTCCGCCCTGGTCACTCAGCAGACACCTCATTGCTGGTGGCCATGTCCAAGAACAGCACACCTGCGAGTTGGCTGGTGTAAGTCTTCATTGCTGGGGATGAGGAGGGATAGTTTGATCCCTGCTAAGAGGAGTCCCAGTTTGGGGGAGGAGGTGTCATTAACCCCGAGTTCTTACCAAACTCTTCTACCTCCAGAGCCTTCCTGGATTTTGCTTTTCCCAGGGGGAGTTGGTCTCTGTGACCAAGGAACCCGGCCCCAGGTTGACCTGCAGAAGGTAGCCAAAGAAAGCGTGGTAAGCTGTGGTGTCAGCAAGGGCCTCAGCTGGGAAGTGCTCCTGAGTACCACACTGAAGGTGGGTACAGCTGCAGTAGGAAGAGAGAAGGGGGAGGGAATATGCCCAGCGGAAGCCCAGAGGTAGTTCTCACATTTCAACACAGATCGGGAAGGACCTCTTCCTCTGTGTACATTCAGCATTTTGCAACCCAACCAAAAATGTTGAAGGCATGCTTTGCTTCCCCCTGCGGACAAAGCAGTACTGTGGTCTTTGGACACAAGATTTATTCCTGACTTGCTGTGTGCCTTTAAATCAGCCACTACCTCTCTGACTTTGAAAATTGGGGAACCGAAAGCAGCCTGCGCAGCTTGTTACCTACCTGTTGGCCACAGGAGCCTGTGGATGAGATAATGTTTGTAAACTTCAGGCTGAGAAGAAAAGGCCCTGGAAACAGAGGAGAGAAGGAGGTTCCCGAATGTATGGCTCCTTTGGATGGCTGCCCTCCATTCCTAAAGGAACAATTTATTAATTATATACTGTGTGTCAACTTAAGAAGACAAATCTGTGGTCTCTCTGCACCACTGAGCCAACTGAAAGGGAAACTGAAAGGCACTTTGTGATTCACAGATTCTGTCAAGGACCCTGGATGGTCTTGTCTGTACAAAGACACTTCAGAATTCGGTCAGTGCGTGTGGGACGCCTCCCAGGATGCAAAGATGTTGGGTACTGGCTGCCCAGCCATGGCCACTATGCTAAGCAGTGTGTGTGATGTGCCTCAAAGGACCACCATTCAAGCCATACTTCTTGGACCCTGGCAACAGAGGCAAAAACAAATTGGGTGCGAATTCTTGAAAGAAATTGTTTTGAGAAGGCAGAGGTTGGGTTCAGGCAGAATTTCTTGCAGGGATCATTCTGGCTGAGTGGCATTTTGATAGACTTGCAGCAACTCAGGAACAGTACAAGCAGAGAGGAAAGTAAACATGACCCGGAGAGCTGCCCGATAAAGACCCAACATGACTTATCAATAGGTCTTTTGATTTTGTGTTTCCATTATCATTAGGCCATCTTAGGGTAGTGGTTCTCAGACGTTCATCTCTTCGTGGAACAGAGAGACATTTAGTGTGTCCATGGTGTGTGGTCTCTGTCTTCTAAATAAGGCAGGAGATGAGGTCCTCTGCAGAAGTTAAAGGTGGTGGACTGGTTGGGAAAGAGTGGGAGATGTCTGGAGATTTGGAACAGCTGTCTTTGTGGGTGGAATAAGAAATCAAATGGGGATGAATGAGAGCATTGTCTAACTTTACTGAAGGCCCAGCTGAGATCAAAGAGAATCTGCAGGGCTGACCCTCATAGAAGACACTCAGTAACTCAGTGTTAAGTGAAGGGATACCTGAGAATGACTTTCTATTTGTGCTTTTAAATTGTGATGGCTTAAGACCGATTCAGGCAAGGTATGAATGGTGAGACAAGAATTCAAAACTCAGGGTCAGCCATCAACCTCCAAGTATGCTATACCTTCATATGAGAAAGAAAAATGAAGTTCTGTTTTTTATTTGTTGAGGTGGAAACTGTATGACAGGAGAATTTTCTAAATATATCTCTTCAGATTCTTACAGTAATAAGGCTGACTTAGATATGGTACCTTAGGGGACCATGATGTTTTAAATTTTTTTTTTTTTAATCAGAAGACATGAATTTTGGCCATTGGCTCTTGTATTCAACAAATAGTTCATGAAGTGTTAATTAAGCAAGTCATGCCTAGGATGTGCCCAGCTCTGTGCTAGTTGCTATGGGTCAGACCCCCCAAAAGATGACAGCTATCCTTGTCATTTTTGGTGGTGCAAAGAATTGGTAAAATATAAAGCAGTTTATAATGCAATAGGAAATTATGGACTCCAGACTGTAAGTGCTATGGGAATCCAAGAAATGAAGGTTGTGGTGGAGTTTGGCTGGTCAGACCTTCATGGAGGGGGCGTGTCTTGAATTGGGCCTTGACAGTGGTCAAAGGTAGGATGTGAGAAGGGGAGAGGACAGTCCACTAGGGAGCAGAGAGAGTTTGAGCAAAGGCACAAGGCAAGAATGTCCATGGGCAGGTTTATGGCACCGTAAGTACTCTTGCCACAGTGGACAGGTTGTGTTGGGAAGCATAGTCTTGAAGGACGTCCTTTGGATGGAGTGTCCCATTTATAGTCACAGTCATTTGCTTTTGAGTTGGAATGACTCTGAGAGGTTCAAGTTCAGTGATTCCTAACTAGTTGTTTTGGGGTCTGCTTCTGTTTTTTCCTAAGTACATTTGATGGACAGTATCAACATACTCAGTACATCACACCGGGCAGCCATTCCCCTCCCCAGCTCTACCCCATTTTCTCCCACTCAAGAAAAGAGATGAACATGCAAACAATGATACCATGGGAGGACTTTGAACCCTCCCTCACACATAATAAAGAGCACCTTGTTTGCAAACCTCACTAGTCAAACTGTTACTGGGACAAGTTGCCGCAATAACCTTTGCAACAGAGGTTTTGCCATCATGGTTGAGAAGCGCTACTAGACCAGCCTTCATATTCTACAGACAGACAAATTGCCCTTTTAGAGTGAGGGAAAGTGTGGTTTGAGGGCCTATGTCAGTCTTCAGGCTGAGCCACATTCGAGTTGCAACTTCACATCCATGAAGCTGAGGTTTGCATGCCCCGAGCTGGTGGTCGAACTGAAGTCTTGCTCTTTGTTTCCACAGCAGATGGAATGGCTTCCCTTTCTGAGTTTTAGCAGGTGCCTCTGAAAGGCAGCTTCTCTCCCCAGATACAAGTCACGTTGCTGCCCCTCCTGTGGTGCCCTGTCACAGGCCCCAGCGGGAGCAAATCAGCAAGCTGCCTTCTGTGGCATGACCTCCCCTCCCAAGAGGGTGGGATCTGCCGGGTTGGGTTGTCAACGGAAAGGCCTCCTCAACCCTGGCAACACAGGAAGCAGCTGAGTGAAACGGCAAATGGAGTGGCAAGCCCTTTAGCCCCGCCAGGATCTTTTTCTTTGCTGTAAACAAACAGGAGGGTAGGCCTTCTCCAGAGACCCAAGTCGAGGCTGACTTGGACTTCTCTGCTGTGACCTCAGGCCCCCTGTGTGGAGAGAGGCTGCAAGTGATGGGGCCTCTGGGCCTAGAAGCCCCACAGGGAGGGACTTACATAGCAAAGGCTGCCTGAGACAGAGCAGTGGACTGGCCAGCTGTCTGACTGCCAGCAAGGAAGCCTTGAGTTGTTGTCTTTTAAAGTAAATTTTAAATTCTTGATCAAAGCAATACCCGCACATGCTTAAAAGAATCAAATAGTATTGAAAGACTCACAGTGAAAAACAAGTATCCAGTGCCCACCTCCCCCAGAGGCTGCTGCTTTTAACTTACCATTTCTTCCAGTAGTTGCCTCCAGATCTCTAAACGATATGCTTATGCTGCTGTTTCTTGATTTATCTATTCTATGTGTCATCTGTTCACTTCCTGCTGTGATGGATGAAGATTTCGCCCTCTGACACCATCCCCCTGTCTCCCCTGCCCTCATCTCCCAATATAGTAAGAGCTCTGTTTTAACCCAAATCATGTTTAAAGCATCTACCTTATTGAGACGTGTAAATGATGACCACGAGAGAACCAAGTAATGTCCTTTGATTGTAGTATTTCCTTTCTTACATGGATTTTTGTTTTACTGCAGAATTCTTCCTCCCTCCTTCCCTCCCTCCCTTCCTTCTTTCTAATATTCCTCTTTTTCTTTTGCGGCACTGTCATATCAG
The DNA here is from genome assembly GCF_005190385.1 of Monodon monoceros. Classification (NCBI taxonomy): domain Eukaryota; kingdom Metazoa; phylum Chordata; class Mammalia; order Artiodactyla; family Monodontidae; genus Monodon; species Monodon monoceros. The sequence goes on from NW_021703768.1 coordinate 132,798,448, forward strand.
TTATTGTGTCAGGTCCCCTTGTCTTCCCAGGAAGTTGTAGTGTTAGCCCAGCTCAGCCCCGAACTAGCCAAGGGACCCTGCCCAAGTCCTCTCGTGTCTCGACCTCAGTGTCCTTATAGTAAAAAGAGAGCTCAGGTAGGAGGCTAGAGACCCATCTTGTCCTCATTCTAAACCTCAAAGCCCATCAGCCCACCTCAGAGATTTGTATGTCTGAGGAGTCTCTCCTCCTGGGCGGGGCAACCCCAGGCGCTGGCAGGTGGCAGTGCCACAGAAACAGGCCGGGGATGGGCCTGGTTCAGGCCCTGCCTCATGGTGGTCCGCTCACCCTGTGGTCTAGGGGCTGCTCCCTGGGGTAGTGTGGCTGCGTCTCTTGCTTTTTCTTCCCTGTTCATTTTCATTCAGCACAGTCTCTGCGTGTAGGGGCAGCATCATACTCCCCAGACTCCCCAAGCTCCTGCCCCAACTCCAGCTCTCTTTGCCCCACTCCCGCTTATGTGACATATACCCAAAGTTCCCCAAAAGTGGTCATACAAATACTAACATTTTTTGGTAAAAGCTTTATTGAGATATAGTTCACATATTGTACAATTCACCCATTTAAAGCATATAGCTCAGTGACTTCTAGTATATTCGCAGAGGTGTGCAACCATCATCATGATTAATTTCCATAACATTTTCATCACCCCAGAAAGAAACCTCATACCCTTTAGCAACACCACCTATTTCCCTCAATCTCTACCCTGAGGCTAGGCAATTACTAATCAACCTTATATCTCTATAGATTTGCCTATTTTGGGCATTTCCTTTAAAAGGTATGTTATGCTTCTTTCACTTAATATAATTTATTATTTCCAGAGTTCATCTACATTGTAGCATGTATCCATAATTCATTCCTTTTTGTGGCTGAGTAATATTCCATGGTATGGATATACCATATTTTATTCATCTGTTCATCCGTTGATGGATATTTGAGTTGTTTTCCCTTTTTGTCTATTACAAATAATGCTACTATGAGCATTCATGAACAAGCTTTTTGTGAATATATATTTTTAGTTTTCTTAGGAATATACCTAGGAGTGGAATTGCTGGGTCTTATGGTAACTCTGTGTTTAAAAACGTGAGGAGGGGGCTTCCCTGGTGGCGCAGTGGTTGAGAGTCTGCCTGCCGATGCAGGGGACACAGGTTCGTGCCCTGGTCCGGGAAGATCCCACATGCCGCGGAGCAGCTAGGCCCGTGAGCCATGGCCTCTGAGCCTGCGCGTCCGGAGCCTGTGCTCTGCAACGGGAGAGGCCACAACAGTGAGAGGCCCGCGTACCGCAAAAAAAAAAAACAAAAACAAAAACGTGAGGAGGGACTTCCCTGGTGGCACAGAGGTTAGGCATCCGCCTGCCAATGCAGGGGACACGGGTTCGATCCCTGGTCCAGGAAGATCCCACATGCCGCAGAGCAGCTAAGCCCATGCGCCGTAACTACTGAGCCTGTGCTCTAGAGCCTGCGAGCCACAACTACTGAGCCTGTGTGCCACACCTACTGAAGCCCATGCGCCTAGAGCCCGTGCTCCGCAACAAGAGAAGCTACTGCAATGAGAAGCCCGCGCACTGCAACGAAGAGTAGCCCCCACTCGCTGCAACTAGAGAAAGCCTGAGTGCAGCCACGAAGACCCAACGCAGCCAAAAATAAATAAAATTAAAAAAGAATTTTTTTTTAAACGTGAGGAACTGCCGTACTGTTTATCAAAGTGGCTGTACTATTTTACATTCCTACCAGCAATGAATGGGGGTTCCAATTTCACACCCTCACCAACACTTGTACTTACCTGTCTTTTTGCTTATAGCCATTTTAATAGATGTGAAGTAATATCTCATTGTGATTTTGATTTGCATTTCCCTAATAACTAGGAATAATAAACACCTTTTAATGTGATTATCGGCCATTTGTGTATCTTCTTTGGAGAAAAGTCTGTTCAGATCCTTTGCCTATTTTTAAAATTGGGTTGTCTTTTTATTATTGAATTTTAAGAGTTCTTTATATATTCTCCATGTTTAGCAGATATATGATTTCCAAATATTTTCTCCCATTCTGTGGATTGTCTTTTCACTTTTTTTTTTTTTTTTTGGCCATACTGCACAGCTTGTGGGATCTTAGCTCCCCAACCTGGGATCGAACCTGGTCCCCAGCAGTGAAAGCGCTAAGTCCTAACCACTGGACCTCCAGGGAATTCCCTCTTTTCACTTTTTTGATGATGTCTCTTGAAGTACAAAAGTTTTAAATTTAATTTTGATGATGTGTAGTTTTATCTATTTTTATTTCATTGTTTGTGCTTTTGGTGTCATTACATATTCCAAAGTCACAAGTGTTTACTCCTGTGTTTTTTTCCTAAGAGTTTTATAGTTTTAGGTATTACATTTAGGTCTTTGATCCATTTTGAGTTAATTCGTTATATGGTGTGAGGTAGAGGTTAAACTTCATTCTTTTGCATGTGGATGTCCAGCTGTCCCAAAACCATTTGTTGAAAAGAGTATTTTTTCCCCATTGAATTGTCTTGGCAACCTTGTCAAAAAATCAGTTGACCATAAATGTTATCTTTGGATTCTCAATTCTGTTCCATTGATCTATATTTCTGTCCTTATGCCAGCACCACACTGTTTGATTACTATAGCTTTGTAGTAAATTTTTACATCAAGAACTGTGCATCGTCCAATTTTGTTCTTTTTCAAGATTGTTTTGGCTATTCTAGGTGGGTCCCTTGAATTTCCATATGAATTTTAGGATCAGTTTGTCAATTTCTGCACAGAAGCCAGCTGGGATTTGAATAGGGATTACGTTGGATTTATATCAGTTTGGGAAGCGTTGCCATTTTAACAGTGTAAGTCTTCCAATCTATGAAAATGGGATATCTTTTCATTTATTTGGGTTGTCTTTCATTTTTTCAACAGTCTTCTACAGTTTTCAGAGTATACATTTTACAATTCTTTTTGCTATATTTATTCCTAAGTATTGTATTATTTTTGACGCTATGGTATATAGAGTTGCTTTCCTAATTTCATTTTTATATTGAGCATTGCTAATGAATAGAGATAGAATTGATTTTCCTTATATTCTTATATCCTGCAACTTTGCTGGACGTGTTTATTCGTTCTAATAGTTTTCTAGTGGATATTTTTGGATTTTCTACATACAAGGTCATATCATCTTCAAATAGAGATAATTTTACTTCTTCCTTTCTAACGTGGACATCATTTATTTCATTGCCTTTCCTAATTGTTCTGATATCCTGGCTAGAGCCTCCAGCACAATGTTGAATAGAAATGGAGAGAGTGGAGCTCTTCGTCTTCTTCCTAATCCTGGGGGAAAGCATTTAATCTTTCATCATTAAGTCTGATGTTGGCTGTAGCTGTTTTTTGTAGCTGCCCTTTATCAGGTTGAGAAAGTTACCTTCTGTTCCTAGTTGGCTGAGTGTTTTTATTATGAAGGAGTGTGAGTTTTGTAAAATGCTTTTTCTGTATGTGTTGAGATGATCCTGTGGGATTTGTCGTTTATTGCATTGATATGGCTTATCACATTCATTGATTTTTGGATGTTAATGTTAAACCAGTCTTACATTCCGGGGTGAATTTCACTTGGTCTTGGTGTATAATCCTTTTTATGTGTTGCTGGATTTAGATTTTGTTGGGGGCACTAACATTTATGATGCACTTTCTACCTACCAACTACTATTTTTACATGGGATAACTCAGTTTTCAAAGCATATGAGGTAGGAACTATTATTATTCTTCATATCAAAATGAAGCACGTGAGGCTCAGAAACATTATGCCGTCTTCCCAAGGTCACACAGCCAGGTAGCGGCAGAGTCAGGACTCTAGTTCACTACCATACTGAACCACCTCTAGTGAGCATATCAATGGTGGACGTGAGATGATTTTCACGTGACACTCAGACCTGTGTTTGTTTTCATTGTTTTTTATTTTTTGTAGTTTCCCTCTGCTTCTCTATTAGTGATTATGATATAAAGCTTTCTTCTAAAATATATTTATAAAGTGGAAACAAAAAGTCTATTTAGAAAAAATACTAAGTAAATAATTGTACAGGCAGTTTATGGATGTGACTGCATATTCTGTATTGATTTAAATTATGTTATTAATAATGAAGGAGAAGGAATGGGAAGCTAGAAATGAGGACATGCTAAGTCATCTCTTTCCTCCCATGTTGTCGGGGAATTCAGGTATGTTCATGCATTGTTTCATCCATCTAGTACTTCCTCGGTGCCTCATCTTTCCTTGGCACCCTACTAAGGTCTCCAAGGTTTTCAGTGATGGGTAAGAGCTTGCACATGCACGCGTCGTTCTGCTCTGGTTCGGGGGCAACATATATTTTATTTCGTGGGCAAACTCAGATTGAGTGCTAGTGGCCACTTGGAGTTTTGTATTTCACAAGAAGGATTCTGAGGCTACCCGTGGACTCATTGAGAAATAGAGACGTTATCAATGAGCAGCATTTGACCTGGTATGGGAAAAGGAAGTAGCAGTACTTTGGAATTTTTTCCTTGCTCAGTCAGATGCTGCTCCAAATGTTTTTTTTGAGGGGGACAGTCTAAGCCTCCCTTATATTTATTTTTATATATTTATTTACTTATATATTTTTATTTGCAGATATAAATATACATATGCATTTATTTTTTTAAACTTTATTTTTATTTATTTGTTTTAGTTGCTTTCTAGCTGGAGAGATTTACAGACAAGGAGAATATTTCTTGGGCTCTCATGAAACCCAAAGGTGACAGTTACCTAATCTTTATGGCTTGACAGAGTCTTACTCTTCAGAGGAAGGAAAAGGCAGCCAAGTTGGAAAAAAAAAGAAAGTAAAGTGCTTGGTACCTTTCAAAAAGGTACAAAAGTGGTGCAGTCTAGAAGAAAGGGCTTAGAATTGGGAGTCGAGATATCCCATTTCTGCCCTAACTCAGTCACTAGTAGTGACCATGTGACCGTGAATGAACGTTTTCATTTCTTAGCAACAGTGTGTCCTCCCTAGAAAAACAGCAAAAATAACACCTGTCCCCTCGAACCTGCAAGGGTGTTATGATTGAGGAAATCAAAATGAAAGATCTGTAGAGTTAAGAATTAGTGTAATGTTTCTGATGCCTTGCTCTTGTGTAGGAGAGTTGTTGCAATGTTTAATTCATCCATTCGCTCTCTTAAAAAGAGGCCATCCGACTAGCTAACATTTCCCGAGTGCTTGCTGTTTGCCTGCTGTTGGGCTGAGCATTTCACGTGCTGTAATGTTATATAATCCTCATAATAAATCACTGAGGGCAGGGACTATTATTAATCATCGCCCTTTTACAGATAAGGAAACGGAGGCTCAGAGAGGTTAAGGAACATACTTATGGTTATGCAGCTAGGAAGTAACAGATGGCGGATATGAACACAGAACTCGAGCTTACCCACCATGCTTAGCCTAGTTTTCCATGTCATTAAACCTTCTGACTTTTTTCGTTTTTCTTCCAGAAAGTCAGTCAGAAAATAACAATGCAGAGCTTTTGCTTAGAGAATAGCAACCTGCATTCCCAAAGCCAGGCTCTCTTAGTGCCCATCCTGCGTCTGTGAGGCCCCTTGCTTCTTGTTCAGGATCTGTCAGTCATCTCAGTGGGGGGGGGGGGGGGGGGGGGGGGGGGGGAGGGGGTCGGGCACGGGGCCTACAGGACCTTCTCAGAAGCAGATTGCCCGCGAGCCTGGTGTTATTACTACTCGGTGAAACCAGGCCCCTGAGTTTCCGTTTGTTATGAAGATGCTGAATTTAAATCTGCCATAAATGCCCCACAGTGCAGGTTGCAGCTGTGTCTGGTAAATGGTGCTCCCAGAACAGTGTTAGTTTTTTTAATATTTTATTAATTTCTCTTGCAAAGTGACAAAATGACCACGTGGTCGTAGACTCAATATTAAGAATTCTCCTCCTTTGGAAGATTGCATAACAGGCAGGACATTTGCGCTGGAAAAGAAGTACTTCTTTTCATGTATACCTCTGATAAAATTTCCGGAATGTTTTTTCTTTCTGACTGATGTGGAGTTGGCAGTGACTTCTAGCACTTGGGCTAAAAATGTCTGATTTCCTTCTCCCTTAGGCAGTGAATGATCTACAAAGAAACAGAGAAATCCATTAGAGAAGCTGTATTTGTAATGGAAATAAAGACTCCTAATTTATTGGCTCTGTAGGTCGTTCACTTATTGATTCTGATCAAGGGAAGGACGGGAGTATTATTGTGTTAAAGGGGAAAATCTTAAGGGTTATTCTGGTAAATGAGTATTTTAGAATCTGAGAAGCTTAGAAGAAACCCAGGTTATAGGAGGAAGGAGAAGGTAAAGATCATAAGTAGGAGTCAGGGAAGATGAAGGAAGGGAAGACAGATTAGAACTGGGATTGTATACATTGAGCTGGGAGTTTTTATGGAACATTTCTGACATATTTAAAATTGGAGGGACTTCCCTGGCGGTTCAGTGATTAAGACTCTGAGCTTCCATTGCAGGGGGCCCAGGTTCAAGCCCTGGTCAGGGAACTAAGATCCCACATGCTGGGTGGCGTGGCCAAAGATAAAAGTAACATAAAATTGGATAAAAAATTATCATAAATCTCTGTGTGTAAGCATCACACAGGATTGACTTTTTTTTTTTTTTTTTTTGCGGTACGCGGGCCTCTCACTGTTGTGGCCTCTCCCGTTGCGGATCACAGGCTCCGGACGCGCAGGCTCAGCGGCCATGGCTCACGGGCCCAGCCGCTCCGCGGCACGTGGGATCCTCCCGGACCGGGGCACGAACCCGTGTTCCCTGCATCGGCAGGCAGACTCTCAACCACTGTGCCACCAGGGAAGCCCAACAGTTATTAACTTTGGCTGATTTTGTCTCATTTATTTCTCACTCTTCCCCCATCTAATATGATTTGGAAGCAAACCCCTGTATCCTTTTATCCATATTTTAGTAGGTATTTGTCGAAGATAAGGACTATTTTAAAATATAACCTCAATATTGTTGTCACATCTAAAAAATAGTAACAGTTTCCTTAATATTGTCAAATATCGAGTCAGTAACTAGCCAGAGAAATTTTCCTGTTTTCTCATATATGTTACAATTTCATCTTTATGGTGGTTTGTTTGAAATAAGATCCAAATGAAGTAAAACCATGTGATAGTCTAAGTCTCTTATCATCTATAACTTCCCCCTCCATCTCTTTTTTTTTTTCCCTTGCACTTTATTTGTTAAAGATGCTCAGCCATTTGTCCAGCAGACTTTCCCATAGATTGTATTTTACTGAGTACCTCACCGTGGTGTGTTCTAACATGTTCTGTCCTCTGTATTTCCTGTCAGATTGTATCAAAGGCTTGATTAGATTCAGATATTTTGTTTTGAGTTCAGCACTCTTTGTAAGGTGATGGTGTGTTTTTCCATCAGGAGGCACATAATATCTGGTTGTCCCTCATGTAGTGATGTTAGCAGCAGTTGGTGATCAGTGCCTACATCCATTTGTTCACTAGGGGTTGGAAGCTAGGGATATTTTAATTCTGTGAATATTTCTGGGGGAAAAAAAGAAATACCTTTATAAAGAGAAGCATCTCTCTCTCCTGCAATTCATTTATCCAGTTGTACAGTTGGTATAGGAAAGATTGGTTTAGTGTTTGCTTCTTTCCTTTTATTTATTGATTTTCAGCGTAAAAGTTGGTTCACAGGCATCCTCCAGTAGTAACAAAGGCATAAAACCAAGTTTTTATTAAGTGTCTTTATGATCTCATGGATTCACATATATTTGATATTGTTTCAAGTCCCTTAAGTTGTGATAACTGGTGCTCAGATCACCCCATCTTTGGCCAATGGAGGCTGCCTCAATTTGGCCCCTGGGTCCCTTTGACACAGCCCTGGTAGTCATAGATAAATAGTTGTTTCTAGGCCTTGTTTTTTTAAAAAATTTTATTTATTTTTAACATCTTTATTGGAGTATAATTGCTTTACAATGGTGTGTTAGTTTCTGCTCTATAACAAAGTGAATCAGCTATACACATACACATGTTCCCATATCTCTTCCCTCTTGCATCTCCCTCCCTCCTCCAGGCCTTTCAAACCTAGGTTCCAAGCCCAGCTCCAGCACTTGCCAGCCCTTGACCTTGTAAAGTGACCTAAATTCTGAGCTTCTGTTTGCTCATCTGTAAAATGGGAATAATCATAGTACTTACCTTTATAAGGTTGATGCAAGATTAAAATAGCTGAGTGCTTGGCAGAGTGACACAGAGTAATGGCTTTAAAATGTTAGTTTTATTATTATTTGAATTAACGAAGAGAATTATTAGGGCTTTGGAGCTTACAGATCATTATGCCCTGGACAATCATAAACCCTTCCTGCAAAATGGACTTAACATTAATGTACTAAAGAAGACAATCTTTTCTGTGGATTGGCAAATGGTTTTGCTGTAGAACTGAATGCCACACTTAGAATTCAGGGCAGAGAAGAGAGCAGAGGAAGCAGCCTAGGTGTGGAGAGGGCCTGAAACCACCTCCGTGAGGCCAGGCACCTGCAGAAGGCAGAGGAGGCAGTCACCTCTGAGCCCCCGCCCCCCCCGCCCCCCGTGCCCTCATTGGATGTGGCCTTCACTGTTGCCATAGCGTGTGACTGGGAGGTGAGTTGAGAACTCAGTGAAGTGTGAAGCGGTAGTCAGCAGCTCAGCCCCATCTGCCCTCCCAGCCGAGCCTAAAGGAGACACAGGGGCAGCCTGCGTGGGGTGCACTCTGCAACTGTGTCAGCCCTTCACAGCCTGGGCCCAGCTCTGCTGTCGCTGGTCCTTTTCTGCCCTGGCCTCTGACACCACATTTCCTAATGAGTGAGGCAAATTCTCTGACACTCTGAGACCCCAGCTCTGAAGCAGGTCTCAGGCTTCCCTGGGATTAGGGATGGGAAGGGAAGGAGGGCGCTCTCCGGAGCACAGGCAGCCTTCTCCGTGTTTCCTCATTCGAATATGCTAAAGGGTTAGAAGTTGCTGTACTCCTTATTATTATGTTATTAACCTTTTTTTAAAACTCAGTTTTCAGATCTTTGTTCACCTAGTCTACTATTTGTTTTGTTTTGCTGTTTTTTGCTTCATTTATTTCTGCTTTTGTAATTAGTAATATCTGCATTCTCATTTTTGGGGGTTGATTTTTATCCTTTTTTAGGTTTTTGAGTGGAAAATTCAGTTCATTTAATTCTGCTTTCTTATTTCCTACGAAATGCATTCAGTTCTAAATATTTTACAATTTCTATTTGAATTCCTCTTCAGCTATGAATAACCTAGCAGTATGTTTTTTACAAATTTTCATAGATACGGAGTTTTTTCTTTGTTATAATTTACATTATTGATTTCTAAGTTTATTGCACTGTAGTCAGTGAATGTGACTTCTAGAAGGTCATATTTAGGGGAACTTGTGAGAACTTGTTTTATGCTCTAAATCATGATGATTTTTAATTAATGTTTCACGTATGCTTTAAAAAATGAGTATTCTGTTTGCTCAGTGCTGAGTTCTTAAAATAGCAGTTAGCTCCTGTTAGGTAGGTGCTGTTTAGAACCTCTTCAGCTTCACTGCCTGGCAAAGTTCTCATCACACCCACTGTAGTCTGCCAGGGCCTGAGACACAAAAATGTCCATTTTGGGCTGATTTGTTTGGTGTGGCTCACAAAACATACCATATGTCCAGGCCAAGGAAGACAGTGGCTCTAATGTTTTTGCAAATAAGGTTAAATTTGCTGGAGTCTGAATTCTTTGACTCCCAGCTTAATTTCACACTCTGGTTTCAAGCTGATAATCTTTGGCTCTCTCAATCATGGATGTTTGTGTTATGCAATAATTTAAGAGTGGAACTGATAAATATCTTCTTGAATAACAAAAGCTGGAGGCTGACTTTGGCTTTGGCCCGTGTTCTAGCGTCAAGCATAATTTGAGGTCCTTTGCTCCTGGTCACTGTGGTTGTATGAGTGTCAACATAACTTCTCTGAGCCTTGTTTTTCCATCAGTTATGTGGATATGAGACCACCTGCCATCAGAGGGTTGTGGTGAGGCTCAGTCAAGGCAATAGACATAAAAAAGTACTTCGTAAACTGTACAGAGATCCTCAGATATCAGGCACAGGTTGAGGGCACCACGTGAAGAAGTAGCAAGTGGAAGCGGTCTCGGTGCGTGTTTCTTAACTCCCCGGGTTCTCTGGAAGGAGCCTGGACAGGGTGAGCTTGGGAGAAGTGTTTGAAGGCCCCTGAAACTCTCCGTTTCCTTCTCTTCCATCCCCCCCAGTGCAGAAAACAGAAACTGCCGCCATGACCACCCACGTCACCCTGGAAGATGCCCTGTCCAACGTGGACCTGCTGGAAGAGCTGCCCCTCCCTGACCAGCAGCCATGCATCGAACCCCCGCCTTCCTCCATCATGTACCAGGTTAAGTCCTCCCAGAGCACCAGGGCCAGATGGTGGGGGGTGGGATCAGGAATTCTGGGGATCCCCTGAGAGGGTTTGCCCTGAAGGCAGAGGGAAGTGGGATGCCTGCATCTAGAAGGTGAAAGGTCATCAGCTGGTGGAGTCCCTGCTGCGCTGGTGGAGCTGAGTGTAAGCAATAGATAAGCTAGTAAATGTACACCAGGGCTGTTTCTCTTCCCTCGGGGAAGGCTTGTTGATCCGTTCTGACCCCAAATACCTTCCCGGCTGTTCTTGCTGCAGCACCGACCAAGGTTTTGGCAGCTCTGACCTCATGAATTAAATATCGCAATTTAGAAACCCCTAGAGCCTGCCTGGGTAATTACTTTTCCTTCATGTATGTGACAAGAGGTCTTCAACTCCCCACAGCCGATAATGGCTCCGGGAAGCCAGTCACAGTTGTTTGCTTTTGCCTGAGAGGCAAGCTTGTGACAAACCGTGGTCAGATTGCTCAAAACCGAGATCCCACCTGGGCGTGGTGGGAAGGGCATCCGTGCAGCTGTAGTCATCCTTGCAAATAGACCCTGTCTGGGTGTGCTGGGCAAGTATACCATGTTATGAAAGAATTAGTTAATTGGAAATTTTTAGCTTTTTAGCTGTATTTGACCCTTTGAAAGTTCTTGGACTGCTAAATGAGACCGAATATAAATGCATAGTATATTTTAAATTTCATTCAATGGCTAGATTTATTATGCACATGCCTGAAGGTTCAACTCATCCGCTTGGTTTATTCATATTTTCTAACCCAGATTAAATTTTAATTATGTAAATATCTTTTTTATTATTAGCAATGCAGCAAAGTATTTATAACAAATAAAAATTTCCCTGTAACCGTGTCTATATATATATACACGTATATATACCCACACACCTTTTTACCACGTATATATATCATTTTTTCTTTTTAACCAAAAGAGAATGACACTGTATTATGTTGCTCTATGATTTGGCTTTTTTAACTTAAAATTTATTATGGGTATTTTTCCTGACAATACTGCTATGCTACCACACTGTATTTCACCACCACATAGTACTTATAAGATGAGCCCATTGTATGGATATACTATTATTTATTTAGCTTTTTGCTGTTAATGGATATTTGGATGGTTTCCAGTATTTTTATTAAAAAAATACTGCAGTTATTATTCTTGTACAGATGTATCTGCACCCTTGGGCAAGTATTTTTGCAACTGCTGGATGAAAGCAGTGTACCTCTTCACCTTTTGTTTTAAATATCTTCATCTTTCAAAAAATTTTTTTATACAATTTTTAAAGTTACTACAAAATATTGGCTACATTCCCAGTGTTGTACAGTACAACCTTGAGCCTATTTTACATCCACTAGTTTGTACCTCCCTTTGCCCACCACTGGTAACCGCTAGTTTTTCCTCTATGTCTGTGAGTCTGCTTCTTTCTAAAAAAAAAAAAAAAAAACACGTCTTCACTTTTAAGAGCTATTTAGTTTAGGCTTGTATGGTTTAAGGCTTTACTTCCGAGGCTCCCTGGGTGAACCTGATGACCCATGGGAAGCAGATGCAGGCCCTGGCTGTAGCCAGCTCCTGCCCAGTGGGATTCAGGGTGGGATTTCTTGGCAGAAGATGAGAGGGTGATGTGGGGATAGATTTCCACAGAGAACTCGGGCATTTGTTGGCAGCGGTTTATTCCCTGGACACCCAGCCACCTTGAACCTGTTTTCCAACCACCAAGTATTCCTGTTCTCTAATTCCTGCAGGCTAACTTTGACACAAACTTCGAGGACAGGAATGCGTTTGTCACAGGCATTGCAAGGTACATTGAGCAGGCTACAGTCCACTCCAGCATGGTAAGTCTCTGTGACCTTCAGGGACAGACGTGCCCCCTGCTGGTGGGGGCGGGGCTGTGGGCAGCTTCTCTTGCCGGGGGCATGTGCTCAGCTGTTCCAAGAACACTCTGCCTCAGATCCATCTCCTCAAGCCCATCCTCATGCCCCACCCATCCCCTCTCAGCGCCTGGAGGCACACTGTTCCTATCTTCCAGCCTTGCAAATCCTGCTCACCTTTGGGGCGGAACTCTATACCCACTGTTCACTTCCCTGAGCTTCTCTAGCTTTGGGGGTTAACAGTTGATTAGATCCTGCCTTGTTTTATGCTTTATAGATAGATTACTGGCTGTGTGGAATTTTGGCCCTTGACCAAAGCACAAAGTTTCTCAAAAAAGGTTTGGAGTAACACATTACTGGTGGCATAAATCATTCACAAAGAGGGACCCGTTGTTTGATGGGTCTTTGTCTGACCCATCTGTGAGGGTACCCTTCCTTCTTGGGCTTTCATTGATTTCATCCTCATGCATCGCTGACATTTAAAGAATTCCAAATTTCTCATTCACAGGTTCTGCCTGTGGCTCAGTGGACCTTTCTCACTGTATCAGCGATAGCCTAAAGCCTGTCTCACCACTCCCTGCCCATTCATTCAATAAATGTTGTGTACCTGGTACCTGGAGAGACCCTGCTAAATGCTGGAGAGGGGGATATGCAAGGACAGATAGGGCTGGTCTTGGTTCTCAATGAGTCAAGTAGAAATAGACAGGCTTACCATTTATTGAACATTTTCTGTGCAGATATTTTAAATGCATTGTCTTAATTAATCCTCACCTCAACCCTTTGAAGAAGGTTCTATTACAATACTCATTTTATGGGTGGGGAAAACTGAGGTCCAGAAAAGTTAAGTAACTTACTCAGGGTCCTGCCACTGACAAATGGCAGAGCTAAACCCAAATCTGTTTGACTACAAAACCTGTGCTCTAGATGGCTCTTTGCAAACAAATAAAAATATACAAAGTTAAAGGTAAAAGGCATGGTGAAAGTTCAAAGTCTTTAAGGGGCCCTGAGAGGCTCAGAGAAATCTTGATGAAGGAAGTGGGTTTTGAGTAGAGGCTTGTATACTGTACATACACACACACATTATAACCACATATTTTATATATATATATATATATATATATATACACACACATATATATATAATATATGGTTATTATATATACATAATATATATGTAATATATATATATATATATACCATATATAAATGGTACTTTAAACTATATAAGGTTTTCTTATACGTGGTATCATTGGAACCTTATAATAGCCCTGTGACTTGCAAAGAGATCATTATTCCCATTTTAGGGATGAGAAAACTGAGACCTAGAGAAGTTAATAAGCAGGTTGCTCATGATCCCACAATTAGTAAATCACAAGGTTGAACCTAGAATCCAGGACTTAAGATTCCCAGCCCTGATCTCTTTCCACTGACCTCTGCTGTCCCACACAATTAGAATTTTATCTGTCAGGGATGAGATGGAGAGCATCCGGCTGGTGGAAGCAGCATGAGGAAAGGCACAGAGGCAAAAGGCACAGAGACTGCCTGGGTTTGGACTGTGAAGTACATATAGGGAAATTCTTGGTGGTATTTATCAAAAATTAGATAAGGGTCAGTGCATAGAGGCTGTCTTCGTTTGATAGAGCTGCCATAACAAAATGCCACAGACTGGGTGGCTTAAATAACAAATTTATTTTCTCCCAGTTCTGGAGACAGAAGTCCAATATCAAGGTGTCAGCAGGGTTGCTTTCTCCTGAGGCCACTCCGTGGCTTACAGACGGCTGCCTTCTGGCGATGTCCTCACACGGTCTTTTGTCTGTGCAGGCACATGTAAGGTGTCTCTCTGTGTGTCCAAATTCTGTCAGATTGGATGAGGGTCCTTAATGGCCTCATGTTAACTTAATCATCTCTTTAAAGGCCCTGTCTCCAAATATAGTCACATTCTGAGGTCCTGAGGTTAGGGCTTCAACATACGAATTTCACGGGGGGACACAAGTCAGCCCATAATAGAGGGCTTTAATTCATTTAATCAAAAATCAGTAGCAATGGGAATTTTTCATTGATGGGAGAAATGTGAACAGAAATACACTTGAGGAATAAGTTTCATTTGTTAGTTTTGTGCAGAACAAGTGGTAAGGAGGCGTGAGTGAGGCGATAGTTAAAGTTATCTACACTGGAGGTGTCAAGGGCCGGATGAGGGCAATGGTGTGAGGGATGGCTAAGGGGACACGGATACAAGAGGCGCTGGAGGTTGACTCCGCCTGGCTTCACAGTGTGCTGGGTGCTGGGGCCCATGGGAGTGGCAACGATGCTGACTGAGGTTTCCTGGAAATACCAGGTCAGGGACACCAGTAGGGAAGTCAGAGGAAGGGCCGGTTTGGAGGCAGATTGTATTCGTTTTCTATGGCTGCTGTAACAGAAGATTATCACAGATTCGGTGACCTAAAACAACACAAAGTTAGTTGCTTACTGTTTTTTTGGTCAGAAGCCTGGCATGGGGTCTTACAGGGTTAAAATCAAGGTGTGGGCAAGCCTGCGTTCGTTTCTGAAGGCTCTAGAGGAGAATCTGTTGCCTTGTTTTTCCAGCTTCTAGAGGCTGCCCACATTCCTTGACTCAGCCCCCTTGCATCCAGCAGTCACACCACTCCCATCTCTGCTTCCATCCTCACGACTCCTGGTCTGACTCTCTCACCTCCCTCTCACTTATTAGGACCCTTGCCATTACACTGGGTCCACCAGATACCCCAGGATGATCTCCCCATCTCAAGGCTGCTAACTTAATAACATCTGCAAAGTCCCTTTTGCTGTGTAAGGTATTGTTTTCACAGGTTCTGGGGATTAGGATGCAGACATCTTTCTGGGGCCACTGTTCTACCAACACAGGGATAGTGTTGATATGGTTTTAGGCAGGGTCTCAGATAGGGTGTACCGTTGATGTTCGTGGATAATGCCAAAACTTCACTTCCTCAACAATTTCCTCCTTGTACCTTGCTAAATCTTTCTGTAGAGTAGCTTTATCAGCAGCAAGAGGCTTCATTAGATGTTCATCTTCTTGTATTTCTCCTGCCCACTTTGGGGCAAGGTGAATTTCTCAAAGGGCAGGATAGCCAGAGAAAAGAGGAGTAATTGACCACCATGTAATTGACCACCTATGAGGAACAGTCAAGGGTTCTTTGCTGGGGGGTGAGATGGGGGCTGAGTGTCCAAATAAGTGCTGAGAGGTACAGTCTGTCACTATCTGAAATTTGAACTGAACTCACATTGGGTTTAAATCGTGGACTTACAGAATCTTATCAAGGTAAAGGACCTGAGAGATCCTTAGTCCTACAGCTGTCAACCTAGGCTGCACATTACAATCACCTGGAGAGCATGAACACACACTTATGCCTGGGCCCCTCCCCCAGAGATAATGATTTCGTTCCATTGGAGCCCAGCCTGGGCATCAGGCGTTTTCAAAGTTGCCCAGGTGACTAACGTGCAGCCAGGACTCAGAACCAGTGATTTAGGCCAACTCTTTGCCTCTAAATAAGAAAACCATGACATTGTGCAGATAAAAGTTGGGTCCAAGCAGAGCCAGGACCAGAACTCAAGTTTTCTGAAGCTCCATCCAACACACCATCCTGACCTCTACATTGCAGGCATGATTATACAACAAATCTGACTGATGGTCAGCTGAACTGTCCACAAGGCAGAGTCCACATCATTCTTGTTCACTGGCCTGTTTTCGGCACATAGCACCAAGCCAGGGACCCGTGAGCACTCAGTGAAAGGTTCACTGGATGAGTGAATGGGAATATACCTGCCAGTGGGCAGTTTAGTGCTGATAAGTAGACACATGTTCCCTATGCATTACTGTCACTTCCCTTTTCTGACACGTGTTCTGAAGCAACGGCAGCAGGAGACCCACAGGCTTGATTCTTGGTTCTCTGTGGTCTCAAGCACAACATGTTACTGATTTAAAGAGTTCTGTAAATTAAGAATTGAAAGTGTGACTCGTCAGTGACATTTGCTGTTGAAAACAAAACTTTAAAAAGTAATAAGCTCCAAATTAAATCTGACCTTGTGCTAGGAAGATATTATGAAATAGATATGATGTGTGGGCTAAAAAATAAATCAGTAAAGGTTCATTTTTGTATCTACAAACATTCACAAAAGAGATGGTCTAGTAATACTCTTTTTATTGTATTTTTTGAGACGTCCTTCATATAACAAAATTCACCACTTAAAGTGTACAATTCTGTGTTTTAATAGTAGATTCACAGTGTTATACAATTATCACTACTATCTAATTTCCATCACCACAAAAAGAAACCCCCAAACCTTTAGCAGTCCCTCCCAATTCTGCTCTCCCCCAACTGCTAATCTACTTTCTGTTTCTATGGATTTGTCTATCCTGAACAGTTCATCTAAATGGATCATATAATAGGTGGCCTTTTATGTCTGGCTTCTTTCACTTAGCATAATGTTTTCAAAGTTCGTCCATGTTGTAGCATGGATCAGTACTTCATTCCTTTTTACAGAAGAGTACTATTCCATTGCATGGCTATACCACATTTTATTTATCCATTCACCCGTTGGGTTGTTTCTGTTTTTTTGACTATTAGAATAATGTTGCTGTGAACAAGTGTTGAAGTTTCTGTGAGCAGATATGCTTTCATTTCTCTTGGATACATACCTCAGAGCAGGGTTATATTGCTGGGTTATATGGTAACTGTGTGTTTAACTTTTTGAGGAGCTGCCAGACTATCTTTTCCCTAGTAATACTCTTAACTCCCTTTACAGATTACCTAGTGTGTATGTATGTTTGTATTGTATTTAATTCTCATAAAATTCTCTGAGGTTGTTATTTACAACATTTTTATTAAACAGATGACTAAATGGAGAGTTTTAGGTTAAGTGACTTCCTGAAGGCCAAAGGGCTAAGTGATGAAGCTGGGATTTCAGCCCAGATATTTAGACACTGAGATTAGGGCTCTTTCCCATGAAGCACTTACTAGGTGAGGTGAGTCATCAGATTTGTTTTTCGTGCTGTTGTTAGTTTTGCCATCTGCTCTGTATTATTTTTAAAAATCTTAATCGTCTTCCTGCTTATGAAATAGTAAAGTGGGCTCTTATAAAAGAGCAGACATTGTAGTACCGTGTGATGTGAAAAGCGAAAGCCCCTGTTTATCCATCCCCACAGAGAGCTTGCTATTCATAGTTGTGGTATGTATTCCACCAAAATATTTTTCCATACACAATATTATAGTTTCATAATTATTACTCTGTGTTTTTTAACCTATCTGCTGTACAAACTGTTTTGCTTATCTTCTTGCTGTTTATCTGGGACAGCTTTTGCTGTTGGAGCTAGTGGATCTGCCCCTCCTTTCTGAGGTAGCCATCTGTCTTTGAAAAATGTGTCCTGCTTGTAGAGCCCTTGAGTGTCTGATGGGGATAATTTAGGCCATTGCTTCTCAAACTTATTGTGCACCTGGGAGTGTGAGTCCCCGGGGAATTTTACTGAAATGCAGATTCAGAGTCCATAGGCCCAGGGAGGGGCCTGAGACTCTGCATTTCTAATAAGCCCCACCACCACCGGGTGATGCTGACACTGCTGGTCCACAGACCACACTGTGAGTTGCGACGACTGGGAGTGGGGGGCTGTTGAAAAGTCTTGTGGCGCCGGAGCAGTTTCTCCCTGCTGAGCATGTTCTGCTTTTCAGAATGAAATGCTGGAGGAAGGGCACGAGT
Organism: Monodon monoceros; assembly: GCF_005190385.1. Lineage (NCBI taxonomy): Eukaryota > Metazoa > Chordata > Mammalia > Artiodactyla > Monodontidae > Monodon > Monodon monoceros. Next base: position 132,816,507 of record NW_021703768.1, read on the forward strand.
ATGCGGTCATGCTATACACCTGGCGCAGCTGTTCCCGGGCCATCCCCCAGGTGAGACAGTCCTGCCCCTTCAGGGGGTGCCTCCACCCTCCACCCCGCCCCCGTCCAGATTACTGACCTTCTCCAGGCAGCAGGGAGTGAAGCAGGGCCTCTTACCCAAGGGGGTGCGCTGAAAACATTCAGAGAGCATCCCGTAAAACTGACGCCAGCTTTTAAAAATTGCTCAATATTATTTTCTTTTGTAAGCAGTATATGCTAACTGTACAACACCCAAACCACTGCAGAAAGGTAGAAAGTAAAAAGCAAGACATCCTCACCCCTCGCTCCACCACCCAAATCCCCCACCTCCCACCAAAGCATAATCACTGTGGACGCTTTGCTGCATAGTCATCTGGCTCTCTTTCCTCAAACATCATGAATATTTCTGTGATTATTATTTTGTAAATTATTGTCATTTACAAAAGTGTGTAGTTTCCTATTTATACGGTTCTGCCACTTGAATTTTTTACACTGTATTCTTTTTTTTTTTTTTTGCGGTACGCGGGCCTCTCACTGTTGTGGCCTCTCCTGTTGCGGAGCACAGGCTCTGGACGTGCAGGCTCAGCGGCCATGGCTCACGGGCCCAGCCGCTCCACGGCATGTGGGACCTTCCCGGACTGGGGCACGAACCCGTGTCCCCTGCATCGGCAGGCGGACTCTCAACCACTGCGCCACCAGGGAAGCCCTACACTGTATTCTTTATAACTGACTTTTTTCATGTTGACACACACAGATATTATTTTTACCATTATCATAGTTATCATATTATTCTTAGGTCCCACTGTAACCAAATCAACAGGCCACAGGTGTGTAAACAGAAACCATTCCTCTACCTTGCTCCCAATCCTAACCCCAAGAGCTCACTACTTATTAACAGCTTGGTTTTCGCACCCTTTCAGATTCTCTATACCTGTATTATATATGGATACACAAGCACACACACTGTTTTGTGTTTTGTTGAATAAAAACGGGATTAAATTACCATTCCTGTCCTGCAACTGTTTCCACCCATCAGTTTATGGTAGCAATCTTTCCACCTCAGGTCAGAGATCTATCTCATTGCCCCTAACAGTTACATAATGATAGTGTATGAATGCATCATACTTTATCCATTTAATCATCGACTTCTGGATGTTTAGCTAGGTGCTTCCATTTTAAGAATTTCTATACAACAGTGTGAAGAATGTCCTTGTGTTTACTACCCTTTGCTCACTCTCCAGTTTCAGTGACCTGTTAGCAGCCTTGGGTGTGCATGCTGTGAACACATCTGCCACGGGATTCTGATGTGCTGAAAACCACTGGGCAGAGAAAACGGGCTTCTTAATGGGCCCAAGTATGGCCAGGGGACTTTGTCCCAAGTGCATCCAGAGCCATGGACAGAACGTTTTTCTCTGCTTAGGATCAGGCAGCGGCCCCCACATAGGAGTAGGGGGTACTGGGGTAGGAGTGGGGCAGAGGCGGCAGGAGGGAGACTGTGCAGCTCAACGTAGTCGTGTGTACAGCTCATGGGCGGGGCACAGAACAGACTGAAGGGGAGGAGGGTTCTGTTCTGGGGACCAGCTGGTTTCTTTCTTGCAGCCAGTGTCTGGGGAGCAGTTCTTCCCCCATCAGAATCTCAGACAGGGCTACCCCAGCCTCCTCTCACTAGGTAACCATACCACTGATCATCCTAAATGAGGTGCATTCAACAGTGAAAACGGGCCCTGTTAATAAGACAGCAGGTGTGAACCAGGACCACCTGGGCAAACCAGGGTGTGCGAAACCCCCTGTCTCCCCACAGGTGAAATGCAACGAGCAGCCCAACCGAGTGGAGATCTATGAGAAGACAGTGGAGGTGCTGGAGCCGGAGGTCACTAAGCTCATGAAGTTCATGTACTTTCAGGTGAGGGGTTAGGGTGGGTCTGGACCAGGACACTTGAGTAGGTCCCCACGCTTCTAGACACTGGTACTGGATTTGTGTGCCATGTTATTTATTCATTCGGCAAACACTTTCTAGTGCCCCATACCCACCCTGGGGTGAGCAAGACAGACAAGCCTCTCCCTCCATATAATTCACATTCTAGTGGGCAGACGAATGTGTTCTGGGTGGGAGGAGAGACTGACAATTAACAATACACAACAGAACAAGTGCTGTGAATAAAATACAATTAAAGAACCTCTGGCATGGAGGGTATCTTCGACCTGGATGCAGCTTTAGGGACGGCCTCCACGGAGGTGATGTTTGAACTGAGATCTGTATGATGTGAAAGAGGCTGGCAGGTGATGATCCAGGGGCAGAGGGTTTCAGGCAGAAGGAACTGCAAAGGCAAAGGCCCTGAAGCCTCAAGGAGCGTGACATGTTTAAGAAATGGAACGAAGCCAGGGAGGCTGCATAGTGAGCAGGGTAGGCAGGGACCTACTCATACAGGGCACTGCAGGCCAGGAGAAGAATACCTGGATTTTCTTCAAGCACCACAGGAAGCCGCTGGAGATTTCCGGCGACGTGATCTGATCGAGGTGTTCTGGCTGCTCTGTGGTTGATGGATGGGAAGTGGGGGGCAGCACAGGTGTCAGGGGCAGGAGGGCAGAAGGGTGGCAGCAGGGAGACAAGTTGGGAAGCCAAGAAGAATGAGCATTTAAGGGAGGAAAAGAGAAAAGACAGCCAAAGCCTCCTCTGAATGAAAGGTAAGAGGGCAAGCTGGTTATTATGCTTATCTGGAAGCCATTCAGGAATGCAGGCTGATGGCTTTAAGACCACCCTCTGCCCGGGTGGGAGTCCTGCCACACACTCTGTGCCCTCCACGTGTATTTATGAGCCTCATAAGTAGGCCTACAAGCACTGGCCCAGGGTTTGCCCTGCGCCCAGCTCTGTGCTGGCCTTCTGGGGGAGGGAGATGGGAACATCTGGGGAAGGTGCAGATAGAGCCTCGAAGGCAGAGAAGCCCAGGGTTCTGTCGCATTCTGACTGTGTTCTGTTAGTTATTTCAGACCTCTGACAACTTCAGTTTTCTTACCTTGGAAAGAATGCCTATTTCACAGGTTTTCTCTAGGGATAAATAAGGTCTGCTTGTAAAGTGCCCTGTTTGTAGAGCCCTCATTACAGAGCAGGTTTAACAAAGGGCAGCTGCACCTGCTCTCGAGGAACCTAAAATCTCTTCGGGAAGGCAGGTTCAAGAGAGAAAATCTACCCTAAAACTAAGTATGTGCTAAACTGAGGGCCTCCTGACAGGAGGTATTTAGAGAAGGGAGGAGCTGAGATAATCTAGAGCTGTGCTGTCCAGTAGCCACATATGGCTATCTAAATGAATTAGAGTTAAATAAAATTTAAAATGCAGATCCTCCATTGCACTCGCCTTTTCAAGTATTCAGTATCCACATATGATGAGTGGCTGTTGTATTAGACAGAGCAGGTATGGAACATTTCCATCATCCCAGAAAGCTGTGTTAGACTCTGGAAGGAGAAAGCGTGGCTTGATCTGGTCTTTGAAGGCCTCCCTATCTCCTTTCCTTGCTTTATTTTTCTCCATAGCACCTATCACATTCTAATAGAGAGAATTTGTTTATTTTGTTTTCTGCCAGCCATCACTAGAATATAAGCTCCTTCTGGTACAGACTTTTTCTTCCGTTTTGTTTCCTGCTTCACCCCAGGGCCAAGAATGGTGCCTGGCACGTGGAAGATGCTCAGTAAACACCCGTTTATTGGATGAATGGACCTCTTTCTCTGAGCATCCCTCTCACTCTCCATCTCTGCCCCCTTATTGTCTGGTGCCTGCACTGTCCTAGGTTTTGGGATACACACATGAACAAGACAGTGTTTTCCCAGCAAGGGCGTGGTGAATGAATTCATTGGTTTGACTCACTTGGGGGCAGGTTCTGGGCTTCCCTCTAGAAATCAGCTTAGTGTTTCAGCACACCTCTGAGAAAGACCTCTGGGCAGATTTGCCTTTCTCTAAATGTCCAGGCTCTGACTAGGGCCCCAGGGGAGGCTCGACCTCACCAGAGAGAGCAGTGAGGCACCCCACCAGGCCGCCGCATCCTGACCCGCTGCCCCTCTGCGTGCAGCGCAAGGCCATCGAACGCTTCTGCAGTGAGGTGAAACGACTGTGCCACGCTGAGCGGAGGAAAGACTTTGTCTCCGAGGCCTACCTCCTGACCCTGGGCAAGTTCATCAACATGTTTGCAGTCTTGGACGAGCTGAAGAATATGAAGTGCAGCGTCAAGAACGATCACTCTGCCTACAAGAGGTCAGGGCCCCTCCCCCTCCCCCATCTTCCTGGGCCGCCGGCCAGTGGCCAGTGGGAGGAAGAGAACAGAGCCCTTCTAAGAGGCTCCTTCTCGGAACCAAGCTAGCCAGTCCACAGACACAGTGGGGTTGGGGGCCTGCCTCTGTTTCTGCAGTTTAAGGAATAAGGTGCAGAGCTGAGTTTTGGAGAACTGGGTCTTGGCAGGGTTTTCTGTCTCAAGGTGGAATCAAATCCTCATTTGCCCCACCTGTGGAGCAGCAGCATTTTCTGTGTCCCATGCAGTCTGAGATTATATTGTGATTGATAGAATCATCAGATGGTCACAGGAGTCATTCTCTGCAAGAATCAGAAAGCCAGTTCAAACTGCTTATGTAAAAGAAGAAACTGCGTTGGCTCCCAGAACAGAAAAGTCCTGGTCAGCTTGATCCAGGTACTCAGGTGATATTGTTGGTCTGGTTCCCTCTACCTCTCAGCTCAGCTTTCCTCAGTATCAGCTTCATTCTCAGGCAGGCTCATACCCTGTGTGGCCTCCAGCAGCTATAAGCGTCCCGCCAGCCAATGTAGTGACCCCAGCTCCTAAGGACGGAAAGAATGCTCCTCCTTGCAAATACTTTTGCAGAAGTCCCAAGGAGGATTGTCATTGGTCCAGCTTGGGTCATGTGCTGATCCCTCCATCAGACGCTATACTATGTATGTGTGTGTTGGGGTGGTGCTGATGGGAGGGGTGCTCGTCCTTGGGGTCAGTTGGAGGTCAGTGTCAGCTCACAAGAAAGAAGGACTGAGGGGGGTGGAGGGGTCAGTCCTCTCCAGAAATTTGGATACAGCCATCCAAAAGTGGGGGAGGGCAGGCGAAAGCAGCCAATATACTTTGTGTTGGTTGAGGCTCAGATATGCTCCAAGGTGTCTGTACACATCTCTTGGGAAGGATTTTCTGTGTCACTGCTGAAGAGGGTCCCCCTCCGGAGCCACATTCTCCCAGGGCTCCATGGTAACTGGAGAAAACAGACAACATACAGATCCTCACCATTTTATCCTCCTGAGTGAATTGAAACCTGGGAGTACCCAGAAGACAGAGCCCCATTCAGAAATGGCAATTTCACAAAGATTCCATAGACAGCTAGCTCATGGTACAGTATCTTCCCCACAAATTCTCCCCAGATGTGGCCAGCTACTTCCATCATGGTCACAGCCGACGTGCTCTGTGGACCGGCTAGGGTCATGAGCAAGACAGGTGTCTTGTCTGTGTTCCACGGTCCATCGTGACACGGGCTGCATCACCTCCACCTCCAGGTCAGGCTGGAGAAGTCCCAGTGCTGTGGTTTTCTCCCTTTAAGTCCCGCAGTGTTCCCCACACCCATCATCCCTTCACCTGTAATCCCGTCAGGTTAAATAGACTTTGGTTTTCCATACAATGTTTACAAACATTGAGGTTTTCCTACAAATAACATAATACGCAATGAAAACAAAACATCCTGCTGCCTGTGATTCTTCTCCGTGACTTACCGTGCAGTTTCACTGGAGGACACTGTGAGGCACAGGGATGCCCGTTTCGCTCTGTCCTACCACAAGCTGGTTGACGGGATGCTAGCTGCCCTTAAACTTTCCTGGTCTTTGAGCTTCAGTGCGTTCTTGCCTCCTAATTTCAGATACCCTTATTACAAGGGTGCAGACAGCTCCTAATGAAATGACTCCAGAACACGCTCTCCTTTGATGTTAGAGTCACTTGTGATGTTCAGAGCCCCTTAACCTCAGGGACAGTGTATCCTGGTTAGCTGAGAGATGGGGTCCATGAGGCCCGGCTGAGGCCGGCTGTGCTTGAGCATCCCTCTCTGCAACACCCCGTCCCAGGGCGGCGCAGTTCCTGCGGAAGATGGCGGACCCCCAGTCTATCCAGGAGTCACAGAACCTGTCCATGTTCCTGGCCAATCACAACAGGATCACCCAGGTGATGGCAAACCCATGTTAGTCCTGGCCTGGCATCCCGCGACGCAGGCCAGGGCCTGGAGGTTGGTGTGGGGGCGTGGGCCACGAGCAGAGGAGCTCTGTTCAGATCAGCCGTCCCCTTTGCCCTACTCAGGCTTTAAGCTGCAGACTTAAGTCTCCCCTCGCAACCACAGATGGCCCTTTCACCCTCTCCGGAGTTTGTTCTCTGAAAACCTTCTAGCCAGTGTTCTGCCTCTGCATCGGTGTAGATTGAAAGCTTGGGTTCTGGAGTTAGACCGCCTTGTTTTCTCATCCTCGACCCTCCACTGACCCACCGTGAGGCCTCGGGCAAGGTCTAAGCCTCAGTTTCCTCGTCTGTAAAATGGGACTGTTGTTTTGCCACTCATAGGACAGTGGTGAGAAATAAATGAGATACTATATAAAAAGCCCTTAACGTGTAGAGCCTGATAGACAGCAAGGACATAAAAAGATGTAGTCATAGTTGCTGCCGCCACTTTGCCAGGGTATTCCCACGCAGCTGTGGCTCTCACGCTCTGCCTGACTTAAAATAACCTGTCTTGTGCATCTCTCAATTCAACCTAAACAGGCACCGGCAGGAATGTCAGCAGGACCCAGGCCTAAACTTGAGAGGGGCCTTCAATCTTCAAAGGGTTTCTGGGCTAAAATCTTTCTCAGGGCTTCACTGGGCCTTCCCTGCTCTGTGTTACCTGCAGAAGGCTCCTCAGTGTTGAGGCTTCAGGTTTTTTCCCGGGGACCCAGCCCCACGCCTGAGCCCCATGCACACCCTGCCATGGGCCAGTGTGTCCCTTTGGAGACAAGGGGCCTGGGGTGGAGACCTCAGGCCTTCTTGTACAGGAAATGTCTTTGTACTGCTGTGTCCTGCCAGGACGGAGACACCTGCTGGCCCAGCTCTCCTCCACTGGGCTTGGTCTTCCCACCATCATCTGAGAAGACGTCTTGGGCTCAGTCCACACTGTCAAAACTAAGCTGGGATTACCACGGGCCTAGCTGAGATGCTTTCAGCTCAGCCCAGTAATGCACTTTCTAACCATCAGAACTGCCAGGAAATACAATGCAAGGCCCCAAGGGGAGCAGGTCCCTGCCATGGGGGATGTGCAGGAGCTCTGACCAACCACTGTGGGCACGTTGAAGAGAGGCTGCAGGCTCCCCTCCACCTGGGGCAGTCAGTGAGGCCGGGCACTGTCCCAGGGCCCAGCGGTGGTCCATCCTGGGTGGTGTGTGTGTGAGGATGCAGGACAGTGGCTAACCGGGGGTGGGGGGGCACTGCTGTTTAGTGTCTCCACCAGCAACTGGAAGTGATCCCAGGCTATGAGGAGCTGCTGGCCGACATTGTCAACATCTGTGTGGATTACTACGAGAACAAGATGTATCTGACCCCCAGTGAGAAGCACATGCTCCTCAAGGTACAGCTCCCTCCGTCACACACCTCAGGGCCTGGGCTTGCCCTCTCACCTCCTTCTTATTTAAAATCATTTGTTTTTAATATTTCTTTCTTCTTACTTAAGCATTGATACAGATCTTACTGCATATAGTGTTTTGTAACCTGTTATTTGCCTTGAATATGTCATATACACCTTTCCAGACATCATTAAGGCTCTTTCTACAATGTGATTTTTTTTCTTTTCTTTTCTTTTCTTTTTTCTTTCGGTACGTGGGCCTCTCACTGCTGTGGCCTCTCCCGTTGCGGAGCACAGGCTCCGGACGTGCAGACTCAGCGGCCATGGCTCATGGGCCCAGCCGCTCTGTGGTATGTGGGATCTTCCCGTCCTGGGGCACGAACCTGTGTCCCCTGCATCGGCAGGAGAACTCTCAACCACTGTGCCACCAGGGAAGCCAGTACAATGTGATTTTTAATGGCTGCCAAGTATTCCATTGAATGGGGACATTGTTATTTAACAGATCCCCTGTGGTTGGATATTTGTTTGCTAAACTGCATTGAAACTCTGTAGAACACCTTCGTGTCCATACTCTTGTTTAGCCAGACATCCTGGAGAAAAAAACTGCCAACTCAAGGGGAAGGCAGAATCTTCAAACTTTTGCTGTATTTTGCCAAATGGGTCACATTTGTTTCATCGGTTTACAAGTTTCATTTTTTAATTACCAAGTAATTTTTATTATTGTAGAAAATCTGGACTATACAGAAAAGCATTAAAAAATTGAATCTCTTACAATCTTTCCATCCAGAGATAACACTTTTAGCATTTTGATGTATATCTTTCTCGTTTTTTCTGTGCTGATATATTTTCATATGTATGTAATTTACATATGCAATTTACATAAATTTTGTGCACGTGTAATTTTTATCCCACTTCATTAAATGCATTTGGAAGATTATGCAGCCCTTAAATAATGTTATATGGATGAGCTTTAATTTCTTTAGCCATTATTCTATCGTTAGCTGCTTAGATTATTTCTAATTTCCCTCTGACAACAATAGCCCGGAAATGAATAATCTTCTCCATTCATATGCATCACCCCTTTTGATTCGTTTTTCCCCAGAACCTCCCCTTTCAAAATTCCGATGCTGGTTTGACTATTTTTTCCTCTCCATGTCGCCTCCTACTATTTCAAGAATCCCAGCCCTGTTGGTGTTCCCTTCTTAACATTTCCATAACATCTCGAAGAAGCTTGCAGGACAGTGTGGCTTTGTGTCTTGTTCACTCTGGCTTGCTCTGCACAGTCAGAAATCCAGAGAAGTCACCCAGAGCTCAGCAGTCTCTCACCCCCAGTGCTATGCCTGGGCAGTTACCATAGCTCTGCCCAGAATTGCTGCTTCCACTAAGTTGGTTGCTAAACCCCAGTCCACCAATCATCGTTAGATGCTGCCATCAGATTCTCAGGCCCTTCTTTTCTCTTGCCTGCTTTTAATCCTCCCACGTCTCAGCTTCCCAACCTTCTTCCCTCTCAATTCTCTGCCTCCTCAACCTGGACTCCTGCACTGCTTGTCTCTGCAGTTTGTTAGTGAACTCAGATGCCACCAGGGAGCGCCTTCTACCTTAAATGGAAAAGTCTGGTGCACACCCTGCGGAACTGCAAAATGCAAACGCCCATCCTCTAGTCCACTCCCTTAGGTGTCAGACGTGACTTATCCCCAGTCACATAGCAACTGTGTGCTGAGGGAAGCTGCTTTCAACCTAGCTATTCAGGCCTCCTCAGGCTTGTTGTACATTTGACAAAAAGAGCAAAAGAAGCCAGCATTCAGGAAAGTATTGTATGGACTGGAATATCAAGAATCAGCCTGTCAACCTGCTTATAGGGCATTGTCAGGCAAAAATGTGTTCTTTTTGTTAATGAAGTCACCGATGAGATTCCTTGGGAATCTTTGTTGTAGTTTCCTTGGAGAAAGGGGTGAATAGTTTCACATCCATTTACCATCTAGTGAGTATTCATCAAGTGCCTGTGATGTGCTGGGGCCCAGGGATGCAGCAACAGCACCACTCAGTCCTTCCTCTCAAGAAGGATCTAAGTGCCTACATGTTGTTGTCAGATCCCGGTTCAGATCCTGTCTCTGCAGCTTACTAGCTGTGTGACCTTGGCAAGCTGTCTAACCTCTCTGTGTCTCCAATTCCTCGTCCGTAGAATAAGGTTATTGTGTAGAACTTGACTCATAAGATTGTTGTGAGAATGAAGGATGACGCCTGCTAAATCCCAAAGCACAGACTCTGGCCCATGGGGGAGGACTCAAGAAGTGGCCGCCATGATAATATATGAAAGAGTCCTCTGCATTTCTTCACAGAAATCAAATTTCTGGTTGAAAGTAGACCTATGTGTTCCCCCCCCTTTTTTTTTTGAAGACACATGGGTTTTTGTCACAGAATGTGTCACTACAGGGGCTGTGAACACAGATGTGACTGGCTTCTGCCTCTTCTCACTCTAGGTCATGGGTTTTGGTCTCTACCTGATGGATGGAAACGTCAGTAACATTTACAAACTGGATGCCAAGAAGAGGATCAACCTCAGCAAAATCGATAAGTTCTTTAAGGTCAGCACCTGGGGCTGGGGTTGGGCAGGGGGCCAAGGGGTGGTCTCTCTGGGGAAAGGAATGAAATGAACCAGCAAGTAGTGGGGCTGGTTGATTGAACTGTAGCTTTAAAGACCCCAGGAGGAGGAGAATAGAATGATAGGGCCTCCAGCTGCCCTGGGTAGAGGAATCTACACTATAGAAGGCATGTGCCTAAGTCTCAGGATTCAGCTGGGATTCGGCTGGGAGGCCTTGTGATTCTTTCTGCATACTGCTTTTTCCCTTTTCTGAAATCCCTTGCCATCTAAAGAAAGAGGTGCGTCCCAGAAGACAGAGCCCGCTTTAATTTTCAGTATATATCAGAGCCCACAGAAGCAGGAGGAATAAAGACTGGATTTTACATTGATTCACATTCGCAAGCGCACAGCCTCTCCTGGCCCACCAGAGGCCCCTCACTCTCCCTGCCTCTGGGCAGAATGCTTCATCAGCGTCCAGCCCACACTCAGTCCATCCCAGCACCTCAGAGATTTGATCTTCTGCCCCAAATCTTTAACAATAAAACCTTGTGGTTTGCCTTTGAGGTTTTCGCAAAGGGGTTTTCTCCTTGGGAAGTGAATTCCGTGTTGTCAGTGTATTCTAGCCATTTCAGGCCTGGAGTGGAGCCTCTGAGGTCAGACGCGGGAAAACCAGGCTTCAGTTAAAAGTGGAATCCCTCAAAGGTGTGGCCAAGCCTGGGTCCCGCCGACTCTTGGAGGTTAAGAGGGAAATAAGTCACCAAAAGGCATGCTGTGGCTTGGCTTGGCTTCTTTTTGAAGCTGAAACTTTCACTTTTCTCTGGAGCTGCCCAAAGTGAAAACAGAGCTCATCTTGGGAGAACGGGCCAAATCTGCCTCTGCCTTAAATCCGCATGAATGAGGTGGGGGTGGAGTGGAAGACCACAATCTCGCCTCACAAAGACCTGGGTTTTAGTCTCGCTCTGCCACTTCATAGCTGGGTGACTTTGGGAAAGTCACAGAACTTCTCTGAAACTGAGTTCCCTGGCTTGAAAAACAGCAGTGCTAAGGGTATCTACTTTATAGGGTTCCCTTGAGGATTCAGTGGGATCACATAGGTCAGTCAAAGCCCTGGGTTATAATCCCAGCTCCTTAGCTTCTAGGAGTGATTGAAAACAATCACTTCAGCTGTCAAAGCTTCAGTTTGTCCATCTGTTAAATGGGAACGATACTAGTACTGACCTCACCCAGTTATTCTGTGGATTGAAATACTGTTTTCTGATTTGCTTAATAGACTATTTTTTAGGGCAGTTTTAGGTTCACAGCAAAATTGAGCAGAATGAACAGGGATTTCCCATATACTCCCTGCCTCCACTCATACACAACCTCCCCCATTGTCAAAACTCCCCAACAGAGGGGTACATTTGTTATAGTCCATGAACCTACATTGTTGGCACATCATTATCACCCAAAGTCCATGGTTTGCAGTAGGGGTAACTCTTGGCATTGTGCATTCTGTAAGTTTTGACAAATGTATAATGATCTATATCCACCATTATGGTATCATACAGAATAGTTTCACTGCCCTAGAAACCCTCTGGTTTTGAAGGGCTTGGCACAGTGCCTAGTGCCTAAGAAGCAGACAGAAAATACCAGCCTCCTCGCCATTACTCCTGGTCTTCGGATGGGAATCGTCTGCCCTTTGGTGTTAGGTGTTAAAGGTTTCAATCACTTCACGTTGTGGAGTTTCTCAAGAAGGTCATGCCCAGCCAGTGGCATCTGGGCACCCACTCGCAGAGCTCAAAGCAGCGAGGATCCTCGAATCCAAGGAAAATTAGAGCAGAAAAGACCCTGCCCTGGGAGGCAGACCATCTGGTCCTCATTCTTCATCTGTTCTGCCTGCTGGGTAACCTTAGACAAGTCACTTTGCCTCTCTGGGCTCAGTTGCTGGAACATAGGGATGGTTGGAGGCATGGGAGGACCTCTACTCTGGCTGGGGCTCTTTGTGGTTCCAGGGTCACATAGTAGCATCTTTGGAAGCAGAAACTGGGGGTCATCCCAGAGGCACACACGGAGGCCTGTCTCCCCCGGCGGAAGGCAGCCACCTGGCCCCTCCCTCCGTGTCTCACGCACTGTATTTGCTTCCTTTGCAGCAGCTGCAGGTGGTGCCCCTTTTCGGCGACATGCAGATAGAGCTGGCCAGATACATTAAGACCAGTGCTCACTATGAAGAGAACAAGTCCAAGTGAGTGCCTGCCGTAATGTCTCTCGGCTCCCCCGAGGATGCCCAGCCCGGGCAGGGGGCTGAGGGGCCACTTCAGCCCCTCCCCCCTCCCCAGAGCCCTGGGCAGGTGGATTCTGTCCAATCACTGGCGCCTGGCAGAGGGGAGCAGTGGATGGTGCTCTGAGCCCTTTTGCACCTGCCCTTTGCTGCCAGGGTTCAAAAGTGCTCAGAGCACAGCCCCGCCCCTTCTCTGTTCCTGTGGTGGCCCACACCGCCTGCAGGGGAACGGCAGGAGTCCTCCTTCCCCTGCGAAGGGGGAGGAGTGACCGGCCCTCAGTGGTCAGGCAGAGCGAGATGGCCTTGTTCTTCATCACACTGGTTCTCTCTTCAGGTTTTGTGTCCATGCAGTAAGTATGCCGTGGAGGGTATTGTTCCAACGGTTCCAACTGTGAAGCGGGTTGACGACCTCTCCTTATGTTGTTTTATAAACCACCACTCTAGGTGATCTGAGCTAAGATCTGGGGTGTCAGCGCCTCATGGAAGTTGGGGGACATTCGGCTACAGTCTTGGCCACCCCTTTTATCTCTGGCCTTGTTAAGGAGGTTTCTGCCTGCATTTCCATACAGAGTGGGGCCGACCATCCTTTAGTCAGGGGTGAGGGTATTAGGGCCTTAAAAGTATGTAAATGGAGTGTCCTTGAACTCCACCAGCTTTGAGCCACAGCAGGTGAGTCTTGCCAGGGAAAGCTGGTTTAAGTCTTTTCATAACCCAGTGGCTGCTGGTGTATGAGGAGGTCTTTCAGGAAAAGCATGGAGTCCCGAATGCTGAACTCATTTCTTCACTTTTCCCTGCGTGAATTCTCGGCCACCTGAGGTTCAAGTGATGGTGTCCCCATCCCTACACAAGGACCTCAAAAGGAAAGTCATGCCAAAGTATAGGCATGAGGAAGTCTGCCACCATTCTGAGTATTCTCTGGAGCGCCCTTTCAGAGCTCCTTTTGAAATAGTAAATTCTCTCTACAGCGCATATCTGCTTTGTTTGGTGTCCATGCTAATCTGTCCACTGGGTCACCCGGCACCGGATGGCGGAGGACAGTGAACGGGGTTGTCTTTTTTTCTCTTGGGGAAGGAGAGTGAAGATTCTTATTCATTCATTTCCTCCCCAATTTAGGATGTTCTCCCAAAGATCTCTTTCAAAAAAGTTGAGGAAAGAGTTGAGGAGAAAGAAGAGAGGAAAGGGGAGAAGATGAGAAAGAGAGACTTTCAGAATGGCTGTGGTTTTCCTCTCCATAGAGAGCTTCCGTGTTGCCAGCTCGCTGTTGAAAAAGAGGCACAATCCCTTTAGTTTTCCCCAGTCCCCCCCATAGGCCCCCTCCAACGACAGCTTCAACCACAGGACGTAGTGCTGCCGGGGTCAGTAGATGGGTTTGGGAGGTCGCCCACCTTGCTTTTTCTTTGCTTGGATTCCAGTCCTTTGCAGCCCTAGAGAGGCTGCAAGTCCCTCCCCGTTCACGTGACTGGTAAGTACTGTGGACACCCGTTATCTGGAAAAGCCTGCAATTGGGTCTTAGAGGAGGCCAGCCCCAAGCAGGAGGAGAAAAGGCTGTTCCGTTCAGCCTGCAGTCCCCACAGCGGGATTTAGCAGGCACTCTTGCTGGTAGCTGGGACACCTCTTGGTCCACCCAGGGGAGCCGGCCACGTTGGCCAAGCACCAGGAGCAACTAGTGAATGGAAGGAGCCTGCCCCACCCAGGTGCCTAAGGCCAGGACCCACTCTGACCCCCCTGATTTTCTGCCCAGGTGGACGTGCACCCAGAGCAGCATCAGCCCCCAGTACAATATCTGCGAGCAGATGGTTCAGATCCGGGATGACCACATCCGCTTTATCTCCGAACTCGCTCGCTACAGCAACAGTGAGGTGAGCTCGCTCTGGCTGCTGGGATGGAGGCCCGTGTGGGCCCAGGGTGGGGAGGGGTGAGGACCGGCCAGAAAAGAGGTGAGATCATAGAGAGTGGAGGAGTAAGGGAATACACACTGGTGGCATGGATTTTAGAGCCGTATGGAACTGGGTGTGATTCTGGTTCTGCTGCTGACCTTCACAAGTTATTCAACATCCCTGAGCCTCAGTTTCCTCATCTGCAAAATGGAGCTAATAGTATCTGGAAAGGTTCATTGAGAGGATTAAACAGTATGATGCATGGAAAATGCATTGTGCCTAGCAGCTAGTAACAGCCCAGTAATTGTTAGTCTGTGTATGATCTAAACCACCTCCATCCTGGATGGCAAGAGAAACAAAGTTCTGAACAATCATGGTGATAACACCATCTAAATATTTTTAAATTACAATTATAAATAATCATTGTAATAGGCCAGAAAATACAGTTAGCAGCAAAATAAGGTCATAAAAATCTCCTGTGGTCCCACTAATTACATTTTTAGTGGCACTGGATTTTTCTTTTCTTCCTTTTTTTTTTTTTTTTTTGGTAGGGAAGCATGATCAGTGCACAAACCTCAGGAAAAATACAGATAGGCAGAAGGAGGGAAAATCAATCATGTAAAATCCTTCCACCCAGAACCAACTATGATTAACATTTGGATATATATATCCTTCTGGATCTCTTTCTGTATAAACCCTTCTAATGAATATATATGTTGGTTTAATAAATATAGGTCTCCAGATTTGAATTCCCTTAGTACCTGGAGCTCCTGGAAGACTCTGCACTACCACGCATATGCCCACTGGCTCCACCATGTGGCCGATGGCCATAGTTACGCTTTCCAAAACCCAAACTAGGGAAATGTGTTTGATCCAAGGGCATCATATTTGAAATGAGAACAGCCAGATAAATGCAGGTGGTGTGGTCATTAGATGAGTGGCCCACATTCTCAAGAGGGCTTCTGGTGGACATGGACCAGGGTCAAGCCCAAACCTTTGACTTTCTTAACTGTATGTGACAATGAACTGAACATAAGCTATGGGAATAAATTAAGTGCTGGGGATCCCTTCGTTCCTTGTCCAGTTTTGGTATGATCTAAGAATGAGTCTGGCTCAAAGCTATTTTTAGAATTATACAGCTTATACATGTGTATGTACAGACCACTCTCAGTATTCACAGCAGTTATATCCTATACAGTGGCCGGCAACACTAAATCAGCAAGTACTGAACCATCACTCTTTGAGAAAATACAGGGGTAGGTTCCTGTGAGCTTCCGATCACAGTGTTTCCATCAGCTGGTTTTTAATATATAACCTTATTTTACATGCGCTTCTGCTTAAAGACGCCTTATGTAATATATATTGTTGATTTGTTAGCGTTAAATCACAGCCAACAACACTATAATTCATGCCTGAGCAAAGCTTATCTAAAATACATATTTTCTCCATAATGCCCATCACAGCCTCCTTTCTCATAGGGACATAGACAGAGCATCAGCACTGTGCTTGGGGGCCATTTAAAATAATGAAATCACCATTAAAAAGTATAAGAATGAGGAAAATGGGGCACTAAATAGACCAGGAACGGGACACTTGTGTACAGTAGGAGCCGAAACAAGAGAGCAGAGAGTTGCCTTGTTCAGCCTCAGCCGGGAACATGACTCAAATTTTTTCCCACTCTGCACACGTCTGAAACTGACCATGAAAGCACTGCAAGGATTGGTCTTGAGGTTACAGATAAATTTTAGTGAATAGGGAAATTCACAGATACAGAATCCACAAATAATGAGGACTGGCTCTATATGTATATATATACACATACACATATATACACATATATCTATGCATATGCACAGTATACACACATACAGTATTTCACGGTGGAATATTACATGTTCAAATAGATGTTTATCTTCACCAGTGCTTTTCAGTCCGTGAGTCATTTCTAATTGAGTTGTGAAATCAATTTAGTTGCTTTCTAATTAGCATTTTGTTATGAAATGGAATAAAAAATCAGAGGAAATCTCAAGTATTGAGCATAAAGTTGCTTCGTGAAAACTGTTCATGCCTATATTGAATACCTCTAAGTAGGTATGTGTTCCTGAGTTAGTATACAGTATGCATTTCCTACTGTAAATCGCAGACCCAAAAGTCTGAAAGGTGCTGTGCTGCAGTCAACCAGGGTCGTTGTGAGTGGGCCCCTGGCGTCACACCATATGAATTTGAACCCTCAGTCAATTACAAGGCATGTGGCCTTTAGCAAGGCATTTGTCTGAGCCTCAGTTTATCTGTCAAGGGGTATAATAATAGCACCTCCCTTGCAGTGTTCTTGGGGGAGTCAGTGAAATAAGGTAGAAAAGTGCCAGGTGCGTCGACAGTGAGGGTGACAGCTGATGTTCCCCAGGTGGTGACGGGCTCTGGGCTGGACAGCCAGAAGTCGGACGAGGAGTACCGCGAACTCTTTGACCTGGCCCTGCGGGGCCTGCAGCTCTTGTCCAAGTGGAGCGCCCACGTCATGGAGGTGGTAGGTGTCCCGGGGCAGAGGGTCTGTCCCTTCCTGGCCCCCTCCATCCTGAACTCTGTTCACTTGGAATCTGTCTGTCCCTGCCTCTCTCTGGCACTCTATTTTTTAAACAGCTTTATCAAGATATAATTCACACACCACACCATTCACCCATTTAAAATGTAAATTTGTTAATTTTTAGTATATTGCCAGTGCTGGGCAGCCGCAGTCAAATTTAGAACATTTTCATCACCTCAAGAAGGACCCGGTACAATCACCCGCTATTCCCTATCCCTGCAGCCCTAAGCAGTCTCCTTCTGTCTCTGTGGAGTTCCCTATTTTGGTTGTTTCCTATAAGTAGAATCGTATCATATGTGGTTTTTGTGTCTGGCTTCTTTTACTTCGCATGTTCAAGGTCCCTCCATTGTAGCACAGATCAGTACTGCATTGCCTTTTATGACTGAATGATAGTCCGTTGTGTGGACTCATCCCATTTGGTTGATTCATTCACCTGCTGATGGACTCGTGGGTCTCTCCTCTCTCCCCAGTACTCCTGGAAGCTCGTTCACCCCACGGACAAGTTCTGCAACAAGGACTGCCCGGGCACGGCCGAGGAGTATGAGCGAGCCACCCGCTACAACTACACCAGTGAGGAGAAGTTTGCCTTCGTCGAGGTGGGTGCTGACTCCCTGCGTCTCCTCGTCCCCCACCCCCGAGGCTGCTCCGTGTCAGCAGCTGTAGGGCTTCCTGGAGGGGTGCTGGGCCGGGCGGCAGCCATGGGCCTCCTGTGCATGCACTTCCCTGCCCCCTCCTCCCACCCGAATTCATCTCTGTCCCAAGTTGTTCTTTCAGAAGCATGGAGAAACGCATTCTGTTCTTAGAATCCCAAAGAAAGAGGCACTCCATTAGACCCAACAGCAGGGACCAAACACGTGGCCAAAAGAGATATGACAAATGCCCAGACTGAGGAGTGGTTGGAGAACTTCAGATCGAAACTAAGATGAGATAGAATGCTGACCAGTCAGGATAGTAAAGATCTAGTAGATTGGTGATGTCTGTTGCTGGTTGAAGTGGGATGTAGACCTCAGATACTTTGAGTGGCCAGTCCACATTTTACAGGCTTTCTATGAGGGCAAGCTGATCATCTGTATTCACATTTTTAACGGGCATACCGTTTGGCACATATATATCTCAGGGAAATAAGCCAACTGTGCCGAGACATATATAACAGACATTTATTGCCGTATTGTTTATAATGCCAAAATATGTGAAACAGCAGAAATGTCCTTCAATATGGACCAAGTAAAATAAATAAAGGTACAGCTATATCATTGAATACTATGCAGCCACTAAAATGGATGTACTGACATGAAAAGATATACACAGTATATTGTTAAGTTAAAAAAGAAACAGGTTAAAGGGCGGCATGTAAAATGATGCCATTTCTACCAAAATTAATATACTTTTGCACATTTGCTCAAAATGGAAGGACATAAGTGTATATGTTTATATATACCAAACCATTAACAGTAGTAATTTCTAAAGGGAGGATTCTACTTCCTGCTTTATAACCTTCTGATTTGGTTTTTTTGTTTGTCTGATTACAAAAAGATATGTCTGTGAGGGTGACGGAGCTCATTCTTGCTGGGTTATGAGTGACAGCTTCCTCTTTCATGACTCTCTGAAGCCTAGAAGTCAGAGACTTGGATGCTGCCCCCGGACCCTTCATCTCTCTGAGCCTCAGCCTCTTTATCTATAAGATGGAGCTGATTATCTTTACCCACTTCCATCCCAGCATTATTGTTGAAAATCAAAGAGTAATTACCAGAGATAATGATGTAGATGAGCAGTGAAGGCTATAAAGCGTCATACACATTAGGGGTTAGAGTTGCTCTTTAGCTGATCTCCAGGCTGTACTTTAAAGAACTGAGGCTCAGTGGGGTCATTTCAGGCAGGTATGTGTTCCTGAGTTAGTAGACAGTATACAATTCCTACTGTAAATCACAGACCCAAAAGTCTGAAAGCTGCTGTGCTGCAGTCAACCAGGGTCGTTGTGAGTGGGCCCCTGGCGTCACACCACCTGAATTTGAACCCTCAGTCAATTACAAGGCATGTGGCCTTTAGCAAGGCATTTGTCTGAGCCTCAGTTTATCTGTCAAGGGGTATAATAATAGCACCTCCCTTGCAGTGTTCTTGGGGGAGTCAGTGAAATAAGGTAGAAAAGTGCCAGGTGCGTCGACAGTGAGGGTGACAGCTGATGTTCCCCAGGTGGTGACGGGCTCCGGGCTGCACAGCCAGAAGTCGGATGAGGAGTACCGCAAGTTTAAAATGTAAATTCATTAATTTTTAGTATATTGCCAGTGCTGGGCAGCTGCAGTCAAATTTAGAACATTTTCATCACCTCAAAAAGAAACCAGTACATTCACCCCCTATTCCCTATCCCTGTAGCCCTAAGCAGTCTCCTGTTTCTGTGGAGTTCCCTATTTTGGCTGTTTCCTATAAGTAGAATCTTATCATATGTGGTTTTTGTCTCTGGCTTCTTTTACTTCATGTTTTCAAGGTCCCTCCATCGTAGCACAAATCAGTACTGCATTCCCCTTTTTTTTTTTGCGGTACGCGGGCCTCTCACTGCTGTGGCCTCTCCCGTTGTGGAGCGCAGGCTCCGGACACACAGGCTCAGTGGCCATGGCTCATGGGCCCAGCCGCTCTGCAGCATGTGGGATCTTCCTGGACCGGGGCACGAACCCGCGTCCCCTGCATCGGCAGGTGGACTCTCAACCACTGCGCCACCAGGGAAGCCTGCATTCCCTTTTATGACTGAGTGATAGTCTGTTGCGTGGACTCACCCCATTTGGTTGGTGTGTTCACCCGCTGCTGGTCGTGTGGGTCTCTCCTCTCTCCCCAGACAGATTGTAATCACACTTGGCATTGAGCTGAGTGGTCCTGACCTGCTGGCACTTCCATTGCAAATAGCCTGGAAGACAGTTGCCCAGTCATCACTGGGCGAGAAAGTCCTCCTCAAGCCTATTTATATAAAATGAAACTTTCAGTCAAAGAGGACATACTACTTTGTAAAACTGTTTATACCTTTCTATCCTTAATAAAAGCAATGCGTAGGCACCATAGGTAGTTTAGAAAATGCTCCTCTCAACCCCACTCCTACATTCACCGTCCCATAGTCTCAGAAAATCATCCATCCGCAACCACCAGTGGCATTTTCTGTATTTCCTTCTAGTCCTTACTTTACATTGAGAGGTTTTATAATTTTTATTTTGTTAGTAAACCATGTAAAAATAAATTTAAGAAAAGTAATTCTGCGGGGGGCGGTGGTGGTGGTGGGATGAATTGGGAGATTGGGATTGACATATATACACTAATATGTATAAAATAGATAAGTAATAAGAACCTGCTGTATAAAAATAATTAATTAAATTAAATTTTAAAGAAAGAAAAGTAATTTTACGTGGCATTAAACAACACTAACACAAGGCAAAAATATTATAGTAACCTGCACCACCTCACTCCTCCCTGAATCCCAAATAGGAAATATCTTCTCACCTCATCAAGCTATTTCTTCTGGTATCTATCTCTGTACTTCCACTAACAGCCTGATGGGGCTCTTCCTTGGTTTTTCAATTTATGGCATTTTCTATTGATTTCCTACTTTGGGAGAAAACAGTTTAGTTCTTTCATCTCTACCTCCCATTCCCACCCCCAATACACCCAATTTCTTTCTCGCATCTTCCCAAAGTGGCAATTTAACACTTTTTGGTTAAATTAATAGTTGCTCTGTATTACTAAAACTGAGTAACTGTTCATTGCTGAGTCATGTGGTCTAATATGAATACATCTCTTTTCTGGCACAGCTTTTGCCTTTTTGTTTGATAAGTTTTCTATGATCCAATCAAAAAGGAGCCCTCAAACATACCAATGTAAAACTTCCTACGAAAGAGCTAATCACAATCATTATTTTATGAATTTTATTACTGTTTTTCTTCTTGGAGCCATTCCTGCTGAAGCCCCTTTTCCTTCTCTCCAATCTGAACTGATTTGTCTCTAGATCTGTTGTTCAGTTACTGATCTGAGATATCTCATCATCATTACCCTGGGATTCCCTTTGTCCGTCTCCTGTATTGGACCCCAGGGCTGACTCTCTCTTTATATTGGTGGAGTATATCCTCCAAAGCTTTCTAAGAAAGGGATTATGGGGGAAAATATTTCTGAGATCTTGAATAACTGAAAATGTTTTACTTCTAAATTCACTCATAGTGAGTGGCTAGAGAATTTTAAATTGTAAATAATTTTTTCCCAGAATTTTGAAGGTATTATTCCATTGTTTTCTAGCTTTTAGTGTTGCCGCTGAAAAGTTGGATTCTAGTCTAATCCCTGTTTCCTTGTTATTTTTTCCTCTGTGTAATTTTTTAATAATCACTTTATTGAGATATAATTTATATATAAAAAATTCACCCTTTAAAGTGTACACTTATTTTTAGTATATTCAGAGCTGTGAAACCATTACCACTGCCTAATTTTATAACATTTTTGTTATCCCCCCAAAAAAACCCATACCCATTAGTGGTCATTTGCCATTCATCCCTTTCCCCACCAGCCTCTGGCAACCACTAATCTACTTTCTGTCTGCATAGTTTTGCCTCTTCTGGAGATTATATTTAAATGGAGCCATATAATATGTGATCCTTTGTGACTGGCTTCTTTCACTTAGCATGATGTTTTCAGGGTTCATCCATGTTCTAGTATATATCAGTACTTCATTCCTTTATGATTGAATAATATTCCATTGTATGAATATATATATTTGTTTATATATTCACAAATTTGGGTTGTTTCAACTTTTTGGCTATCATGAATATGCTGATATATACATTCGTGTACAAGTATTTGTGTGGAAATATGTTTCATTCTCTTGAGTATACACCTAGAAGCAGAATTACTGGGTCACGTGGTAACTCTACGTTTAAAAATTTGAGGAACTGTAAAAACTGTTTTCCAAAGCAGCTGCACCATTTTACATTTTCACCAGCAGTGTGCGAGAGTTGCAATTTCTTCATATCCTTGTCATCACTTATGGTCTTTTTTATTTTAACCATCCTAGTTGTGAAGTAGTTTCTCATGGTGGTTTTGACTTGCATATCCCTAATAACTAATGATATTGAGCACCTTTTCATGTGCTTATTGGCCGTCTGCACAG
Organism: Monodon monoceros; assembly: GCF_005190385.1. Taxonomy (NCBI): domain Eukaryota; kingdom Metazoa; phylum Chordata; class Mammalia; order Artiodactyla; family Monodontidae; genus Monodon; species Monodon monoceros. Next base: position 132,838,557 of record NW_021703768.1, read on the forward strand.
CTTCTTTGGAGAAATGTCTGTTCAGATTCTTTGCCCATTTTATTTTAGGTTATTTGTCTTTTTATTTTTGAAGTATAAGAGTTTTTATATATTCTGTATCAGAAAAAGCTAATTAATTTGCCATGGTTACCAGGAAAATAGGGACTGTTTTCTAAAATGCAGCCAAATTTATGAGCCAAAGTGAAAAAGAGGAAAAAATTTTATTATGCATCTTGTTTTCCAGAACTGGTATATTTAAAAATATATCAATATTCAAACACCAAAAGAAAGAGTTTTTATATATTCTGGATACAAGTCCCTTATCAGACATATAATTTGAAAAAATTTTCCTCCATTCCATGGATTGTCTTTTTACTTTCTATATGGTATCTTTGAAGCACAAAAGTTTTCAATTTTGATGAAGTTCCTTTTATTTTTTCTGTTGTCACTTGTGCTTTTGGTGTCATATCTAAGAAACCATTGCCTAATCCAAGTTCTCAAAGATTTACTCTTATGTTTTCTTCTGAGATTTTTATAGTTTCAATTCTTACATTTAGGTCTTTGGTCATTTTGAGTTAACTTTTGTATATGGTGTGAGTAGGGGTCCAACTTCATTCTTTTGCATGCGGATGTCCAGTTGTCCCAGCACTAGTTGTTGGAAAGCGTATTCTTTCTCCATTGAATTGTCTTGGTACTCTTGTCAAAAATCAATTGACTCTAAATGTAAGGGTTTATTTCTGGGCTTTCAGATCTCTTTCATTGATCTATATGTCTTTCTATATGCCAATACCATACCATTTTGATTACTGTAACTTTGTAGTAAGTTTTGAAATTAGGAAATGTGAGTCTAACTTTATTCTTTCGTTTTCATCTGTAGAATCTTATAGTCTCATCTCTTTATCACAGTTTTTCTGAAGTTTCACTGTAAGGCATCCTGATAAGGGCCTTTTGCATTCATTGTTTGGGACACTAAATAGGCCATTGCAGTGTGGAAATACAAGTTCCGTAGGTCTGGGAAATTTTCTTAAATTTTAATTTTGATAATTTCCTCCTCTCTGTTTTCTCTGATCTGTCTTTCTGGGTTTTCTATCTGTCAGATGTTGGATGCCCAGTAGTTAGTGTCTAATTTTCCTATCTTTTCTGTCTTATTGCATATCACTTATTTTTGTTCTGCTTTATGGGATATTTCCTTAATTTCAGTTTTCAACTCTGTTAGTATTTTTTATCTTGCCTATAATATTTTAAATATCCAAAAGCTCCATCTTGTTCTCTGAATGTTTCTTTTTTTTTAATCACACCCAACTCTTGTGTCATGAATGTGCTATCTCCACGAGAATATTATTGTTTTTTTCAATGAGCTTTACTAAGGTATAATTTACATTTGGTAAGCTGCATCCATTTAAAATGGATAATTCACAAAGTTTTGACAGTTGTATATACACCTGTGAAACCAAAAACACAAGATGCAGAACACTTTCATCTCCCTTTAAGACTTCGTATGCCATTTGCAATCCATCCTTCCCTCCATCCTTGGCCCTAAACAATCACATTTTTTGTCACCATAGATTTGTTTTCAATTTCTAGAATTTTATTTAAGTGGAATCATATAGTATGTATTTTGTGCGTGTGGCTTTTTCACTCAGCATAATAATTTTGAGATTCATCCACATTGTTTTTTGTATCAATAGTTTGTTTCCTTTCATTGCTGAGTATTTTTCCATTGTGTGGCTATTCTACAATTTGTGTATCTATTCAATTGTTGATAAACATTGGGCCATTTCCAGCTTTTGGCCAATGTAAGCAAAGTTGCTTTAAATATTTGAGTATAAGTGTTTGTGTAGACATAGGTTTTTATTTCTCTTGGAATGGTCATATTGGAGGTGTATGTTTAACTTTTTAAGAAACTGCCAAACAGTTTTCCAAAGCGGGTGTACCATTTTATATTCCCACCAGTTATATATGAGGGTTCTGTTGCACACACCCTCACAGCGCTTGTGCTGTCAGTCTTATTAATCTTAGCCATTCTAATGGATATTTAGTACATCTCACTGAGGTTTCAATTTGCATTTCCCTGAAGATTAATGATATTGAGCATCTTTTCATGTGCTTATTGGCTATTCATACATCTTCCTTTGTGAAGTGTTGTCTATTGAAATCTTTTGCCCATTTTTTACAATTAGCTTTCCATCTTCTTACTATTAAATTGTGAGAATCTATATATATTCTAGATACAAGTCCTTATTCACAAATACGTTGCAAATATTTTTTCTAATCGGTGACTTTGTCTTTTCTTTTTTTTTTGGGGGGGGGTGCCTTCTAAAGAGCACCTGTTTTTAATTTTGAGGAAGTTCAACTTATTTATTATTCTGTGGTTTGTGATTTTTTTGTGTTCTAGCTAAGAAATCTCTGCCTAGCCCAGAGTTGCAAAGATTTTCCCTTAGCTCTAACAGATCTGCATACTCTTCTGTGTTTGGAGTTATTCTGAAAAATCTTCACTATTTTGTCCTTCCTTTGTCCCTTATTTCCTGGTTTCATTGCCAGCCAGGATCCCAGATTCTTTTATGAATTAACATTCCTTTAGATCTTCTCTTCTCATTATTTCTGCACTATAAAGGTTCTCTTCAGCAAAACCATTAGACTGTTGGTTCTAGTGAAAATTCTTACCTTCTGAACTATTCTCACTATTTCTCCTGCCTCGAATGTTCTATTTCTTCATTTACAGTTTGGAGGAACATAAAGGCTTAGCATCTAAGCTCATTCATTCATTTACTCATTGCTTTTCAAGAAAAATCTCTTGAGGGCCTACCAGGTCCCCGGGCCCCAGGGATGGAGCCTACACAACGTGCCAAGCCTCACCCCTGCAGTGCTTACAGTCTGGTGCAGAGGGAGGAAATCGACCATGTCATGAGGGGTGTGACAAGTGTGGCAGTTGTCAGGAGGCTGATTTGACAAGGCTTTCCCCTCTGAATTCTTTTTTTTTTTAACGTCTTTATTGGTGTATAATTACTTTACGATGGTGTGTTAGTTTCTGCTTTATAACAAAGTGAATCAGCTATACGTATACTTATATCCCCATATCTCCTCCCTCTTAACGTCTCCCTCCCACCCTCCCTATCCCACCCCTCTAGGTGGTCACAAAACACCGAGCTGATCTCCCTCCCCTCTGAATTCTGAGCTAATCTAGAAGTTAGCACTTGAGGCTGATGGGGGCCAAAGGATCAGGTTTGGTAAAGCTGGACCAGAGAATGTGACTTCACTCAAGGCCACACCAGGCTTCCTATTCCTCCCCCATCCCATGAAACTTCCCACTGGGAAACAGGCAAAGCAGCTGCATAAATATACACCTCCCATCCTCGGGATGGGAGGGGCGATTACCGCAAGGACAAGACAGGCACCCAGAGGAGAGGACACACCCCACAGGCAGACAGATCCCAAGTGAGCGCCAAGGTCAAAGTGACGCTACACGCATCCTAGTCACCTGTCTCCCCACCTCTGCAGACAGATAAGTGAGTTAAGGGGCTAGGGAGGAGGTAAATAGAAGGGCAGAAGCCTTTCCTCACAAGACTTCTATAGGAATCCTATTTTATGGACTCAAGCAGCAACTGGCCAAATCACTTCAAAAGCAAAGATTGTAAAAATGCTATAGAAAGAAGTTCTATTTGATATTGTCTGTGGGTACATGGGATGTGGAGAGACCTCTCAAAGTCAGAGTGCTACTCAAAACATGGTCCATGGACCAGCTGCCAATTGTCACCAGTCAGCGGCAAGATGGGGGGCTGGTGCCAGAATAAAAATCAGCTGATGGTGAAGCACACGCACAGCGTGTGGCTGACATCTTTGCTTTGTAGCAGCGCTTCCTTGATAAGGGAAGCGGAGTGCTGATTTCTCTTCTGGCACACGTTTCCACCCAGCCGTGAACTGACACTCTGAGTAGCACTCGCTGGCCTCGTGCTTCAGGATGTCTCCTCCAGCACCCCCCCGGAGATGTGGTGAGGGTACCGGACAGACGGGTATGCCAAGGCACAGTGAGCCTGACCTCGATCTGTGCCTGGCCAGGTGATCGCCATGATCAAAGGCCTGCAGGTGCTCATGGGCAGGATGGAGAGCGTCTTCAACCAGGCCATCAGGAACACCATCTACGCAGCCCTGCAGGACTTTGCCCAGGTGACCCTGCGTGAACCCCTCAGGCAGGCAGTGCGGAAGAAGAAGAATGTCCTCATCAGGTGGGTCTTCAGATGGCCTTTTTCAGGGGGCACATCCAAAATCGGGGGTGCTGGGTGCAGGCCACAGAGGACGTTCCCAGATCAGTCAGCTTCCAGGGAAGTGTCTGAACACAGACGGACCTTCCAGTGAGTTCCAGCAAGTCCTATGAGGCCCTTTCAGGAGATTGGGCATTTGGGATGAATTAAGCCTCCATCTCTGGGTTTGGAGCCCATATCCACCACTGTCTAGCTGTGTGAACTTAGTCATGTTACTTACCTTCTCTACACCTCAGTTTCCCTCATTTGTAAACTGTGGATGATGATGGTACCTACTCCCTAGGCTGTTGGGACGATGAAATGAGATAATCCGTGTATAGACCTAAGCACACAGCAGCATGGAGTAAATGTGCAACACATATAAGCTATTATTCAAGTTTTAAATATACAGAGATTTAAATGGACTAATGAAACTGTCCTAAAAGCAAAAAGAAAACTAGCCAGCCTTCACTCAGGTTCTCTCCCACTGTGTGGCCTCGGAGCTGAGTTCTCAGACAGCCAGTGGGCCTCAGAATCACCGGGGCACTTGTAAAATGCAGACGTCCGGGCTGCACCTCAAATCTGTTAAGCCAGCATCCCTGGGGATGGGGCCCTGGAGTGAGCATGTTTCACAAGCATGCCAGGAGTTCTAAGGCACGTGGTCCTGGAACACCATGGCCTCTAGAAACAGGCTTGCAGTGCCTCTTTCCAGCTGGTCTGAATCCAGGTTCTTCCTTCCCCAGTGTCCTACAGGCAATTCGGAAAACCATCTGTGACTGGGAGGGAGGCCGAGAGCCCCCCAATGACCCGTGCTTGAGAGGGGAGAAGGACCCCAAAGGTGGATTTGACATCAAGGTGCCCCGGCGCGCCGTGGGACCCTCCAGCACACAGGTAAGCAGTTCCAGGCACAGCCCAGCTCTGCTGACTCAGAGGCCAGCCAGGCTATGGTAGGTCATCCTGGCTGGACCATGGGGCAGTGGGGCTGGGGGTCCTCAGGCAGGAGGGGCAGGGTCAAGCGGCTGCTCTAGTCTTATTCTGCCATCTTGTTTTGATATAAGAGGGAGGACCACTGACTTAAGATTCAGGAGACCTGGATTCTAGTCCTAGATACCTGTGTGACCTCGGGCACGTTACACAGATCTCTTTGTGCCTCAGTTGTCTAATCTGGCAAATGGGGGTAATACCAGGACTGGCTGTCCTAGCCCTGTGAAGTACAGGTTCCAAAGTATAGGAGAAGTTTAAAGTGAAATCTGTATGCATCTATCCTGTCCCTGTTTAATGAACGCTGACCCCCGCTTCCCCTGTAGTGATGTCCTAGCTTGGGAATTCCTAAGTTCTGCCTCTCACTTGCTGCGGGATCTTGGGCAAGTGCCTTGACCTCTCTGAGCTCTGGTTATCTTCTCCGTTAAATGAAAACTTTGGATGAGATCACGTTACTGACAAAACACCGCTTTTGTTATTCCCCGTACCCCCTGCCACCAAAATCGCAAGTATCCAAAGCCCTCAACCACTTAGAGAAAGTCTAATAATCAGAGATATTCAGAGTTGCCAACCGGAGCTTTTTCAACAACGAGAGGTTGTCTGTGGCTTATCCAAAGTAGTCGGTAGAATTACAGAAAAAAAAGTAAAGAACCTAGGCATCTCAGTTAAATCCTTGCCCCCTACTTAAGGATAAATAGTTTCTGGTAGGCTTTTTGAGCTATTGAGAAAAAGCATATGGACCCATTATAGCTTTTAAAGGTCTTACAGGCCCCCAAAGCCCCAGGCTGGGAACTCCTGCTTCACATGACCTTTAAACCTCTCTCATCTCTGAAATCCTGATTCCTTGAATCATCTGAGATGAGCCATCTGAGGCCCACCCCTGACGCTTCTCACTGTATGTGTGTCTGTGTCTGGGCACGGGGTGGGGGCAAGGAGGCAGCACCCGGGAGAGCTGGGTTCTCAGCACTGGCATCGTAGCTTCCCTTGGCCCGCAGCTCACAGACCCCTTTGCACTTTTCTTGCCTGCTCGAGAGACATGGAACTTCTCAAGGAAGCTTCTACAGATGGTTCTGTGTCATGCCAAGGGCAGAGACCTTTCCAGTCCAGAATGGCTTGGAGGGGCTGAGCAGGGCTTCTGGGTGTTGCTTCCAGGCGAGGCAAAATAGAAACTGGAAAGGAGGAGGTCGCAAAAGGGGGCCAACAGGCAGAGAATGAGAGAGGGGTGGGGGGCAGGGAGGGAGAACGGAGCATTTATAAAGATAATATGAGAAGGAGTGTCACCAACAGTTAGGCCCCCCCGACTCCCCCAAGTCATGTTAGGGTGGCACAGACACACTTGATAGACTCCTAGACAGTCAGCTTGGAACAGCCCTTAGAGACAAACTAGTCGCAAACTAGTTCCTCCCCCTATTTTGCAGATGGGGAAACTGAGGTCCAGAGAGGGGAAGTGACTTGTCCAAGTCACAAGGTGAGTTTAGATGGAGGTGGGACGAGAACCAGGTCTCCTGACTCCCACCCTGGGGCTCTGTTAGGGCCTTGGGAGCACAGTAGACATGGCATCTGGCAGAGCTGGGAGGTGACTGTTCTGGTGAATTAAATGCTTTGTTTAATAAAAGTAGGTGGGGAAAACGTTTCCCCTCTTAGGGATGAAATGGTTTTTCAAATAGTTAGAATTTGGTACAAATCAGTCGACACCCGCACAGACTGGATTGAAGACTCCTCTCTTGGAGGCCTCCAAAGGCCATCATTAGAGCAGTGCCTCTCGAGTCTTAGGGATGGTCAGCCGTGCCCACCGACAGGGTTGCAGAGGGTGGGCTGCCTGATAAACCAGCAGCCCCATAGTTCCTTCACCACAAAGGAAAGTGCTGTGCCAGGGATGGCGTGCCACTCCTTTCTGTGGCCGTGCTGCCCAGCCCAGGCCAGGCGTGTGGTGGGTGTGGTCCTAGAGAAGATCAGAGGCGGCCAGCATGGACGTGGTGGCAGAGGGAGGTTGGAGCATCTCAGAGGTGGTCGGCAGATGGCCTCTAGCAGTCGTGGCGGCTTTCCCACCGTATACAATACCTCTTGCTTTTCTCTCTCTCTCTCTCTCTTCTCTCTCTCCCTCTTCCCTGTCTCTCCTGCCCTCCCATTCCCTCCTCCTCTCTCCTATCTATGTCTTAGGCCTGCCAGTGGTCCCCGCGGGCTTTGTTTCACCCCACTGGTGGCACACAGGGCCGAAGAGGCTGCCGATCCCTGGTATAACACCGCCTGGCTGGGTTGGTTGGGTACCCTTCTCCAGGAGGCAGCAGGAATGGACTAGCCTGGCTGTTCACGGCCCCTTCCAGCCCTAAGATTCAAAGACACATGATGTGGAAAGATGTAGATTAGCACTTGCGCCCTTTGCACTTAAGGCTCTCTGTAAGCAGGAGTTAATTGTCTAGTAGGCCTCCTGTGTAAGTACCGATCTTCACCTGCTATCCACCCAGCATTTCGGCAAGCTGTACCATGCAGCTGATACCTGCAGAGACGCTGTCCCTCGGTGTTGAGGGTCGGAAACCTGAGGTGGTGGGGGGCTTGCTCTGATCCTACCCCATTTCACAGTTCCTTGGAATGTCAGAGCTGAAAGGGACTGGTTGGAGAAAGCATCTGGTGCAACCTCCTCACGTTAGCAGATAAGAAAACTGAGGCCCAGAGTGGGACTTTGTTGCCCAAGGTCACACAGCAAGTCAGGGGCGTACCTAGCCTTGAACCCCATTCTTTTGACTCTGAGTCCAGTGCTCTACCCCTGGTGCCACCGTGGCTGTCCAGTAAAGCAGGGAGCGACTCCAGGGTGACGTGGAATGAGGTTCTCCTCTGATGCCCACGCCCTGGGCCAAGCAGAGCAGGCAGGACCCTGGGCCTTGAAAGACCTGGTATTACCAGGTCCTCCCACCCGGGAGGCCGCCGGCCCCAGGCAGAACATCCTGCCAGGCTGGCCAGTCTCCCTCTTGAAGGTTACACATTCCAAATTTACTTCTCCAACCCTAAACTGGTGCTTCCTTAAGACAGTGCTTTTTAAGGGCAGATATCTTCAGAAAAAAAGAATAGAAACACAGCACAAAGCAACCTTTTCCCCTGGATGGAGGGCCAGCCCCTGACCTTCCCATCTTCCTTTCTTTTTCAAGCTGTACATGGTGCGGACCATGCTTGAATCGCTCATCGCAGACAAAAGTGGCTCCAAGAAGACTCTGCGGAGCAGCCTGGATGGACCCATCGTCCTCGCCATAGAGGACTTCCACAAGCAGTCCTTCTTCTTCACCCACCTGCTGAACATCAGTGGTGAGCCACCCTGTCGGGGGCAGGGGGAGGGCTCCTAGGGACTAGAGCGTCTAAGGCTGTCGGGCCAGAAGTTGCAAAGAGACGTGATCATCTACCCAAAGGGGCACATTTTGCCACCAAAGAAAAAAGGCACACTTTCCAGTAGACTCTGGGAAAGGCCAGGCTCAGTCCAGCTATTCTGACTCAGCTAAATCTGGTAGATATTTGTAGCTAATTTGTTATGAAGTTCCCAGTAAAGCGGGATCACAAACAGGTGACACCCTCAGACACACGCAGAGACCAGGTCAGCCTTTTGTTTTTAAGCAGCAGCGCTGAGCTGATTAGTGCCCGTTGCTCCTAGCAAAGGAGGCTGCCGGACTGCATCTGGATCCCAAGTCCCCCGCTCCACCTCTCCTGTTGGTGGGATGCATGTGCAGGTGGGACAGGGGTGGGGAGTGGAGGGAGAGCAGCATCCCAGGGTCCTGGGAGGGGTGATGTGTCTGTTGGTATTGAAAAGAGTGATCTTAAACAGCCCAAACTTCTCCATAGGGAGCAGCCTAGGAAGGGTCTTCAAGACCTCTGTAAGGGATCCATAATTATCACAAGCAAGGGTCATGGCTGCAGTCCAGTTAAAAGCGGGCACCCGTGGATCTGTCTTGACACTTAGAGCAAGCACACTTTGACACTTAGCTAGCATGTTTTCAGGATGGCTTTGTAAGGACACGATGGAAATTGTAGGGGCATCTAAAGCTCTAAAACATCACTGCCCCCCCGCCACACACACACACACACACACACACACACACACACACACACACACACACACACACACACACACACACACACACCCACACACACACACAC